>NW_027422087.1:0-307352 GCF_037893015.1 Macrotis lagotis
CGACAATGCAAGTAAAGCTTAAAGCAAAGGACGGCACGGTCAGAAGAGATAAGGCTAAGGCACGACAACGCAAGGCTAGGCAATGCAGGGAAGGCAAGGAAAAAGTAACGGAAGGTAAGGAAGGCAAAGGAAAGCAAGGAAAGGCCAGGTAAACGGAAGGAACGGCACGGCAAGGGGAAACAAGTCTAAGGCACGACAACGCACGCTAGGCAATGCACGGCAAGGCAAGGAAAGGGTAACGCATGGGAAAGAACGGTCAGGGGAGGCAAGGCTAAGGCACGACAACGCAAGGCTTGGCAATGCACGGAAGGCAAGCAAAGAGTAACGGAAGGTAAGGAAGGCAAGGGAAAGCAAAGAAAGGCAAGTGTAACGGAAGGAACGGAACGGCAAGGGGTAACAAGTCTAAGGCACGACACCGAACGTTAGGCAATGAAAGGCAAGGCAAGGAAAGGGTAACGCATTTGAAAGCACGGTCAGGCGAGGCAACGCTAAGGCATGACAACGCAAGGCTAGGCAATGCACGGAAAGCAAGCAAAGAGTAACGGAACGCAAGGAAGGCAAGGGAAAGCAAGGGAAGGCAAGGGTAACGGAAGGAACGGCACGGCAAGGGGTAACAAGGCTAAGGCACGACAACGCAGGGCTAGGCAATGCACGGCAAGGCAAGGAAAGGGTAACGCAGGGGAAGCACGGTCAGGCGAGGCAAGGCTAAGGCACGACAACGCAAGGCTAGGCAATGCACGGAAGGCAAGGAAAGAGTAACGGAAGGTAAGGAAGGCAAGGGAAAGGAAGGAACGGCACGGCAAGGGGCAACAAGGCTAAGGCACGACAACGCACGATAGGCAATGCACGGCAAGGCAAGGAAAGGGTAACGCATGGGAAAGCACGGTCAGGCGAGGCAAGCCTAAGGCATGACAACGCAAGTCTAGGTAATGCACGGAAAGCAAGCAAAGAGTAACGGAACGCAAGGAAGGCTAGGGAAAGCAAGGAAAGGCAAGGGTAACGGAAGGAACGGCACGGCAAGGAGTAACAAGTCTAAGGCACGACAACGCAGGGCTAGGCAATGCACGGTAAGGCAAGGAAAGAGTAACGCAAGGAAAGGAAGGCAAGGCAAAGCCAGGCAAGGCAAGTGTAACAAAAGGCACGCAACGGCAAGGGGAAACAAGGCTAAGGAAAGCCAAAGCAAGGCTAGGCAATGCACGGAAAGCAAGCAAGGAGTAACGGAATGCAAGGAAGGAAAGGGAAAGCAAGGGAAGGCAAGGGTAACGGAAGGAACGGCACGGCAAGGGTTAACAAGGCTAAGGCACGACAACACACGGCTAGGAAATGCACGGCAAGGCAAGGAAAGGGTAACGCAAGGCAAGGCACGGTGAGGCTAGGCAAGGTTAATGCACGACAACGCAAGGCTTGGCAATGCACGACAATGCAAGGAAAGCTTAAAGCAAAGGAAGGCACGGTCAGGCGAGATAAGGCTAAGGCACGACAACGCAAGGCTAGGCAATGCAGGGAAGGGAAGCAAAGAGTAACGGAAGGTAAGCAAGGCAAGGAAATGCAAGGAAAGGCAAGGGTAACGGAAGGAACGGCACGGCAAGGGGAAACAAGGCTAAGGCACGACAACGCAGGGCTAGGCAATGCACGGCAAGGCAAGGAAAGGGTAACGCAGGGGAAGGCACGGTCAGGTGAGGCAAGGATAAGGCACGGCAATGCAAGGCTAGGCAATGCACGGCAAGGCAAGGAAAGAGTAACGGAAGGAAAGGAAGGCAAGGCAAAGCCAGGCAAGGCAAGTGTAACAAAAGGCAGGCAACGGCAAGGGGAAACAAGGCTAAGGCACGACAACAGACGGCTAGGAAATGCACGGCAAGGCAAGTAAAGGGTAACGCAAGGCAAGGCACGGAGAGGCTAGGCAAGGCTAATGCACGACAACGCAAGGCTAGGCAATGCACGACAATGCAAGTAAAGCTTAAAGCAAAGGAAGGCACGGTCAGAAGAGATAAGGCTAAGGCACGACAACGCAAGGCTAGGCAATGCAAGGAAGGCAAGGAAAGAGTAACGGAAGGTAAGGAAGGCAAAGGAAAGCAAGGAAAGGCAATGGTAACGGAAGGAACGGCACGGCAAGGGGAAACAAGTCTAAGGCACGACAACGCACGCTAGGCAATGCAAGGCAAGGGAAGGAAAGGGTAACGCACGGGAAAGAACGGTCAGGGGAGGCAAGGCTAAGGCACGACAACGCAAGGCTTGGCAATGCACGGAAGGCAAGCAAAGAGTAACGGAAGGTAAGGAAGGCAAGGGAAAGCAAAGAAAGGCAAGTGTAACGGAAGTAACGGCACGGCAAGGGGAAACAAGGCTAAGGCACGACAACGCACGGCTAGGCAATGCACGGCAAGGCAAGCAAAGGGTAACGCAAGGAAAGGCACGGTGAGGCTAGGCAAGGCTAATGCACGAAAACGCAAGGCTAGGCGATGCACGACAATGCAAGGAAAGCTTAAAGCAAAGGAAGGCACGGTCAGGCGAGATAAGGCTAAGGCACGACAACGCAAGGCTAGGCAATGCACGGAAGGCAAGCAAAGAGTAACGGAAGGTAAGGAAGGCAAGGGAAAGCAAGGAAAGGCAATGGTAACGGAAGGAACGGCACGGCAAGGGGAAACAAGGCTAAGGCACGACAACGCACGCTAGGCAATGCACGGCAAGGCAAGGAAAGGGTAACGCATGTGAAAGCAGGGTCAGGCGAGGCAAGGCTAAGGCACGACCACGCAAGGCTAGGCAATGCACGGAAAGCAAGCAAAGAGTAACGGAACGCAAGGAAGGCAAGGGAAAGCAAGGGAAGGCAAGGGTAACGGAAGGAACGGCACGGCAAGGGGAAACAAGGCTAAGGAACGACAACGCAGGGCTAGGCAATGCACGGCAAGGCAAGGAAAGGGTAACGCAGGGGAAGGCACGGTCAGGTGAGGCAAGGATAAGGCACGACAATGCAAGGCTAGGCAATGCACGCCAAGGCAAGGAAAGAGTAACGGAAGGAAAGGAAGGCAAGGCAAAGCCAGGCAAGGCAAGTGTAACAAAAGGCACGCAACGGCAAGGGGAAACAAGGCTAAGGCACGACAACACACGGCTAGGAAATGCACGGCAAGGCAAGTAAAGGGTAACGCAAGGCAAGGCACGGTGAGGCTAAGCAAGGCTAATGCACGACAACGCAAGGCTAGGCAATGCACGACAATGCAAGTAAAGCTTAAAGCAAAGGAAGGCACGGCCAGAAGAGATAAGGCTAAGGCACGGCAACGCAAGGCTAGGCAATGCAGGGAAGGCAAAGAAAGAGTAACGGAAGGTAAGGAAGGCAAAGGAAAGCAAGGAAAGGCAATGGTAACGGAAGGAACGGCACGGCAAGGGGAAACAAGTCTAAGGCACGACAACGCACGCTAGGCAATGCACGGCAAGGGAAGGAAAGGGTAACGCATGGGAAAGAACGGTCAGGGGAGGCAACGCTAAGGCACGACAACGCAAGGCTTGGCAATACACGGAAGGCAAGCAAAGAGTAACGGAAGGTAAGGAAGGCAAGGGAAAGCAAGGAAAGGCAATGGTAACGGAAGGAACGGCACGGCAAGGGGAAACAAGGCTAAGGCACGACAACGCACGCTAGGCAATGCACGGCAAGGCAAGGAAAGGGTAACGCATGGGAAAGCACGGTCAGGCGAGGCAAGGCTAAGGCATGACAACGCAAGGCTAGGCAATGCACGGAAAGCAAGCAAAGAGTAACGGAACGCAAGGAAGGCAAGGGAAAGCAAGGGAAGGCAAGGGTAATGGAAGGGACGGCACGGCAAGGGGAAACAAGGCTAAGCAAAGCCAACGCAAGGCTAGGCAATGCATGGCAAGGCAAGCAAAGGGTAACGCAAGGAAAGGCACGGTGAGGCTAGGCAAGGCTAATGCACGAAAACGCAAGGCTAGGCAATGCACGACAATGGAAGGAAAGCTTAAAGCAAAGGAAGGCACGGTCAGGCGAGATAAGGCTAAGGCACGACAACGCAAGTCAAGGCAATGCACGGAAGGCAAGCAAAGAGTAACGGATTGTAAGGAAGGCAAGGGAAAGCAAAGAAAGGCAAGTGTAACGGAAGGAACGGCACGGCAAGGGGAAACAAGGCTAAGGCACGACAACGCACGGCTAGGCAATGCACGGCAAGGCAAGCAAAGGGTAACGCAAGGAAAGGCACGGTGAGGCTAGGCAAGGCTAATGCACGAAAACGCAAGGCTAGGCGATGCACGACAATGCAAGGAAAGGTTAAAGCAAAGGAAGGCAAGGTCAGGCGAGATAAGGCTAAGGCACGACAACGCAAGGCTAGGCAATTCAGGGAAGGCAAGCAAAGAGTAACGGAAGGTAAGGAAGGCAAGGAAAAGCAAGGAAAGGCAAGGGTAACGGAAGGAACGGCACGGCAAGGGGAAACAAGGCTAAGGCACGGCAACGCAGGCTAGGCAATGCACGGAAAGGCAAGGAAAGGGTAACGCATGGGAAAGCACGGTCAGGCGAGGCAAGGCTAAGGCACGACAACGCAAGGCTAGGCAATGCACGGAAAGCAAGCAAAGAGTAACGGAACGCAAGGAAGGCAAGGGAAAGCAAGGGAAGGCAAGGGTAACGGAAGGAACGGCACGGCAAGGGTAAGGCACGACAATGCAAGGCTAGGCAATGCACGGCAAGGCAAGCAAAGGGTAACGCAAGGCAAGGCACGGTGAGGCTAGGCAAGGCTAATGCACGACAACGCAAGGCTAGGCAATGCACGACAATGCAAGGAAAGCTTAAAGCAAAGGAAGGCACGGTCAGGCGAGATAAGGCTAAGGCACGACAAGGCAAGGCTAGGCAATGCACGGAAGGCAAGCAAAGAGTAACGGAAGGTAAGGAAGGCAAGGGAAAGCAAGGAAAGGCAAGTGTAACGGAAGGAACGGCACGGCAAGGGGAAACAATGGTAAGGCACGACAACGCACGCTAGGCAATGCACGGCAAGGCAAGGAAATGGTAACGCATGGGAAAGCACGGTCAGGCGAGGCAAGCCTAAGGCATGACAACGCAAGGCTGGGCAATGCACGGAAAGCAAGCAAAGAGTAACGGAACGCAAGGAAGGCAAGGGAAAGCAAGGAAAGGCAAGGGTAACGGAAGGAACGGCACGGCAAGGGGAAACAAGGCTAAGGCACGACAACGCATTGCTAGGCAATGCACGGCAAGGCAAGGAAAGAGTAACGCAAGGAAAGGAAGGCAAGGCAAAGCCAGGCAACGCAAGTGTAACAAAAGGCACGCAACGGCAAGGGGAAACAAGGCTAAGGAAAGCCAACGCAAGGCTAGGCAATGCACGGCAAGGCAAGCAAAGGGTAAGGCAAGGAAAGGCACGGTGAGGCTAGGCAAGGCTAATGCACGAAAACGCAAGGCTAGGCAATGCACGACAATGCAATGAAAGCTTAAAGCAAAGGAAGGCACGGTCAGGCGAGATAAGGCTAAGGCACGACAACGCAAGGCTAGGCAATGCACGGAAGGCAAGGAAAGAGTAACGGAAGGTAAGGAAGGCAAGGGAAAGCAAGGAAAGGCAAGGGTAACGGAAGGAACGGCACGGCAAGGGGAAACAAGGCTAAGGCACGACAAGGCAAGGAAAGGGTAACGCATGGGAAAGCACGGTCAGGCGAGGCAAGGCTAAGGCACGACAACGCAAGGCTAGGCAATGCACGGAAGGCAAGCAAAGAGTAACGGATGGTAAGGAAGGCAAGGGAAAGCAAAGAAAGGCAAGTGTAACGGAAGGAACGGCACGGCAAGGGGAAACAAGGCTAAGGCACGACAACGCACGGCTAGGCAATGCCCGGCAAGGCAAGCAAAGGGTAACGCAAGGAAAGGCACGGTGAGGCTAGGCAAGGCTAATGCACGAAAACGCAAGGCTAGGCGATGCACGACAATGCAAGGAAAGGTTAAAGCAAAGGAAGGCAAGGTCAGGCGAGATAAGGCTAAGGCACGCCAACGCAAGGCTAGGCAATTCAGGGAAGGCAAGCAAAGAGTAACGGAAGGTAAGGAAGGCAAGGAAAAGCAAGGAAAGGCAAGGGTAACGGAAGGAACGGCACGGCAAGGGGAAACAAGGCTAAGGCACGGCAACGCAGGCTAGGCAATGCACGGCAAGGCAAGGAAAGGGTAACGCATGGGAAAGCACGGTCAGGCGAGGTAAGGCTAAGGCACGACAACGCAAGCCTAGGCAATGCACGGAAGGCAAGCAAAGAGTAACGGAAGGTAAGGAAGGCAAGGGAAAGCAAGTAAAGGCAAGTGTAACGGAAGGAACGGCACGGCAAGGGGAAACAAGGCTAAGGCACGACAACGCACGCTAGGCAATGCACGGCAAGGCAAGGAAAGGGTAACGCATGGGAAAGCACGGTCAGGCGAGGCAAGGCTAAGGCACGACAACGCAGGGCTAGGCAATGCACGGCAAGGCAAGGAAAGAGTAACGCAAGGAAAGGAAGGCAAGGCAAAGCCAGGCAAGGCAAGTGTAACAAAAGGAACGGAACGGCAAGGGGAAACAAGGCTAAGGAAAGCCAACGCAAGGCTAGGCAATGCACCGTAAGCAAGCAAGGAGTAACGGAATGCAAGGAAGGAAAGGGAAAGCAAGGGAAGGCAAGGGTAACGGAAGGAACGGCACGGCAAGGGGTAACAAGGCTAAGGCACGACAACACACGGCTAGGAAATGCACGGCAAGGCAAGGAAAGGGTAAAGCAAGGCAAGGCACGGTGAGGCTAGGCAAGGTTAATGCACGACAACGCAAGGCTAGGCAATGCACGGCAATGCAAGGAAAGCTTAAAGCAAAGGAAGGCACGGTCAGGCGAGATAAGGCTAAGGCACGACAACGCAAGGCTCGGCAATGCACGGAAGGCAAGCAAAGAGTAACGGAAGGTAAGGAGGGCAAGGGAAAGCAAGGAATGGCAATAGTAACGGAAGGAACGGCACGGCAAGGGTAAACAAGGCTAAGGCACGACAACGCATCCTAGGCAATGCACGGCAAGGCAAGGAAAGGGTAACGCATGGAAAAGCACGGTCAGGGGAGGCAAGGCCAAGGAAAGCCAACGCAAGGCTAGGCAATGCACGGAAAGCAAGCAAGGGTAACGGAATGCAAGGAAGGAAAGGGAAAGCAAGGGAAGGCAAGGGTAACGGAAGGAACGGCACGGCAAGGGTTAACAAGGCTAAGGCACGACAACACACGGCTAGGAAATGCACGGCAAGGCAAGGAAAGGGTAACGCAAGTCAAGGCACGCTGAGGCTAGGCAAGGTTAATGCACGACAACGCAAGGCTAGGCAATGCACGACAATGCAAGGAAAGCTTAAAGCAAAGGAAGGCACGGTCAGGCGAGATAAGGCTAAGGCACGACAACGCAAGGCTAGGCAATGCACGGAAGGCAAGCAAAGAGTAACGGAAGGTAAGGAAGGCAAGGGAAAGCAAGGAAAGGCAATGGTAACGGAAGGAACGGCACGGCAAGGGGAAACAAGGCTAAGGCACGACAACGCACGCTAGGCAATGCACGGCAAGGCAAGGAAAGGGTAACGCATGGGAAAGCACGGTCAGGCGAGGCAAGGCTAAGGCACGACAACTCAAGGCTAGGCAATGCACGGAAGGCAAGCAAAGAGCAACGGAAGGTAAGGAAGGAAAGGGAAAGCAAAGAAAGGCAAGTGTAACGGAAGGAACGGCACGGCAAGGGGAAACAAGGCTAAGGCACGACAACGCACGGCTAGGCAATGCACGGCAAGGCAAGCAAAGGGTAACGCAAGGAAAGGCACGGTGAGGCTAGGCAAGGCTAATGCACGAAAACGCAAGGCTAGGCAATGCACGACAATGCAAGGAAAGCTTAAAGCAAAGGAAGGCACGGTCAGGCGAGATAAGGCTAAGGCACGACAACGCAAGGCTAGGCAATGCACGGAAGGCAAGCAAAGAGTAACGGAAGGTAAGGAAGGCAAGGGAAAGCAAGGAAAGGCAATGGTAACGGAAGGAACGGCACGGCAAGGGGAAACAAGGCTAAGGCACGACAACGCACGCTAGGCAATGCAGGGCAAGGCAAGGAATGGGTAACGCATGTGAAAGCACGGTCAGGCGAGGCAAGGCTAAGGCACGACAACGCAAGGCTAGGCAATGCACGGAAAGCAAGCAAAGAGTAACGGAACGCAAGGAAGGCAAGGGAAAGCAAGGGAAGGCAAGGGTAACGGAAGGAACGGCACGACAAGGGGTAACAAGGCTAAGGCACGGCAACGCAGGGCTAGGCAATGCCCGGCAAGGCAAGGAAAGGGCAACGCAAGGCAAGGCACGGTGAGGCTAGGCAAGGCTAATGCACGACAACGCAAGGCTAGGCAATGCACGACAATGCAAGGAAAGCTTAAAGCAAAGGAAGGCACGGTCAGGCGAGATAAGGCTAAGGCACGACAACGCAAGGCTAGGCAATGCAGGGAAGGCAAGCAAAGAGTAACGGAACGTAAAGAAGGCAATTAAAAGCAAGGAAAGGCAAGGGTAACGGAAGGAACGGCACGGGAAGCGGAAAGAAGGCTAAGGCACGGCAACGCAGGCTGAGCAATGCACGGCAAGGCAAGGAATGGGTAACGCATGGGAAAGCACGTTCAGGCGAGGCAAGGCTAAGGCACGACAACGCAAGGCTAGGCAATGCACGGAAGGCAAGCAAAGAGTAACGGAAGGTATGGAAGGCAAGGGAAAGCAAAGAAAGGCAAGTGTAACGGAAGGAACTGCACGGCAATGGGAAACAAGGCTAAGGCACGACAACGCACGGCTACGCAATGCACGGCAAGGCAAGCAAAGGGTAACGCAAGGTAAGGCACGGTGAGGCTAGGCAAGGCTAATGCACGAAAACGCAAGGCTAGGCAATGCACGACAATGGAAGGAAAGCTTAAAGCAAAGGAAGGCAAGGTCAGGCGAGATAAGGCAAAGGCACGACAACGCAAGGCTAGGCAATTCAGCGAAGGCAAGCAAAGAGTAACGGAAGGTAAGCAAGGCAAGGGAAAGCAAGGAAAGGCAATGGTAACGGAAGGAACGGCACGGCAAGGGGAAACAAGGCTAAGGAACGACAACGCACGCTAGGCAATGCACGGCAAGGCAAGGAATGGGTAACGCATGTGAAAGCACGGTCAGGCGAGGCAAGGCTAAGGCATGACAACGCAAGTCTAGGCAATGCACGGAAAGCAAGCAAAGAGTAACGGAACGCAAGGAAGGCAAGGGAAAGCAAGGGAAGGCAAGGGTAACGGAAGGAACGGCACGGCAAGGGGAAACAAGGCTAAGGCACGAAAACGCAGGGCTAGGCAATGCACGGCAAGGCAAGGAAAGGGTAACGCAGGGGAAGGCACGGTCAGGTGAGGCAAGGATAAGGCACGACAATGCAAGGCTAGGCAATGCACGGCAAGGCAAGGAAAGAGTAACGGAAGGAAAGGAAGGCAAGGCAAAGCCAGGCAAGGCAAGTGTAACAAAAGGCACGCAACGGCAAGGGGAAACAAGGCTAAGGCACGACAACACACGGCTAGGAAATGCACGGCAAGGCAAGCAAAGGGTAACGCAAGGCAAGGCACGGTGAGGCTAGGCAAGGCTAATGCACGACAACGCAAGGCTAGGCAATGCACGAAAATGCAAATAAAGCTTAAAGCAAAGGAAGGCACGGCCAGAAGAGATAAGGCTAAGGCACGACAACGCAAGGCTAGGCAATGCAGGGAAGGCAAGGAAAGAGTAACGGAAGGTAAGGAAGGCAAGGGAAAGCAAGGAAAGGCAATGGTAACGGAAGGAACGGCACGGCAAGGGGAAACAAGTCTAAGGCACGACAACGCACGCTAGGCAATGCACGGCAAGGCAAGGAAAGGGTAACGCATGGGAAAGCACGGTCAGGCGAGGCAAGGCTAAGGCATGACAACGCAAGGCTAGGCAATGCACGGAAAGCAAGCAAAGAGTAACGGAACGCAAGGAAGGCAAGGGAAAGCAAGGGAAGGCAAGGGTAATGGAAGGAACGGCACGGCAAGGGGAAACAAGGCTAAGGCACGGCAACGTAGGCTAGGCAATGCACGGCAAGGCAAGGAAAGGGTAACGCATGGGAAAGCACGTTCAGGCGAGGCAAGGCTAAGGCACGACAACGCAAGGCTAGGCAATGCACGGAAGGCTAGCAAAGAGTAACGGAAGGTAAGGAAGGCAAGGGAAAGCAAAGAAAGGCAAGTGTAACGGAAGGAACGGCACGGCAAGGGGAAACAAGGCTAAGGCACGACAACGCACGGCTAGGCAATGCACGGCAAGGCAAGCAAAGGGTAACGCAAGGAAAGGCACGGTGAGGCTAGGCAAGGCTAATGCACGAAAACGCAAGGCTAGGCGATGCACGACAATGCAAGGAAACTTAAAGCAAAGGAAGGCAAGGTCAGGCGAGATAAGGCTAAGGCACGACAAGGCAAGGCTAGGAAATTCAGGGAAGGCAAGCAAAGAGTAACGGAAGGTAAGCAAGGCAAGGAAAAGGAAGGAAAGGCCAGGGTAACGGAAGGAACGGCACGGCAAGGGGAAACAAGTCTAAGGCACGACATCGAACGCTAGGCAATGAACGGCAAGGCAAGGAAAGGGTAACGCATTTGAAAGCACGGTCAGGCGAGGCAACGCTAAGGCATGACAACGCAAGGCTAGGCAATGCACGGAAAGCAAGCAAAGAGTAACGGAACGCAAGGAAGGCAAGGGAAAGCAAGGAACGGCAAGTGTAATGGAAGGAACGGCACGGCAAGGGGTAACAAGGCTAAGGCACGACAACGCAGGGCTAGGCAATGCACGGCAAGGCAAGGAAAGGGTAACGCAAGGCAAGGCACGGTGAGGCTAGGCAAGGCTAATGCACGACAACGCAAGGCTAGGCAATGCACGACAATGCAAGGAAAGCTTAAAGCAAAGGAAGGCACGGTCAGGCGAGATAAGGCTAAGGCACGACAACGCAAGGCTAGGCAATGCAGGGAAGGCAAGCAAAGAGTAACGGAACGTAAGGAAGGCAAGGAAAAGCAAGGAAAGGCAAGGGTAACGGAAGGAACGGCACGGCAAGGGGAAACAAGTCTAAGGCACGACAACGCACGCTAGGCAATGCAAGGCAAGGGAAGGAAAGGGTAACGCATGGGAAAGAACGGTCAGGGGAGGCAAGGCTAAGGCACGACAACGCAAGGCTTGGCAATGCACGGAAGGCAAGCAAAGAGTAACGGAAGGTAAGGAAGGCAAGGGAAAGCAAAGAAAGGCAAGTGTAACGGAAGGAACGGCACGGCAAGGGGAAACAAGGCTAAGGCACGACATCGAACGCTAGGCAATGAACGGCAAGGCAAGGAAAGGGTAACGCATTTGAAAGCACGGTCAGGCGAGGCAACGCTAAGGCATGACAACGCAAGGCTAGGCAATGCACGGAAAGCAAGCAAAGAGTAACGGAACGCAAGGAAGGCAAGGGAAAGTAAGGAACGGCAAGTGTAACGGAAGGAACGGCACGGCAAGGGGTAACAAGGCTAAGGCACGGCAACGCAGGGCTAGGCAATGCACGGCAAGGCAAGGAAAGGGTAACGCAAGGCAAGGCACGGTGAGGCTAGGCAAGGCTAATGCACGACAACGCAAGGCTAGGCAATGCACGACAATGCAAGGAAAGCTTAAAGCAAAGGACGGCACGGTCAGAAGAGATAAGGCTAAGGCACGACAACGCAAGGCTAGGCAATGCAGGGAAGGCAAGGAAAAAGTAACGGAAGGTAAGGAAGGCAAAGGAAAGCAAGGAAAGGCAATGGTAACGGAAGGAACGGCACGGCAAGGGGAAACAAGTCTAAGGCACGACAACGCACGCTAGGCAATGCACGGCAAGGGAAGGAAAGGGTAACGCATGGGAAAGAACGGTCAGGGGAGGCAAGGCTAAGGCACGACAACGCAAGGCTTGGCAATGCACGGAAGGCAAGCAAAGAGTAACGGAAGGTAAGGAAGGCAAGGGAAAGCAAAGAAAGGCAAGTGTAACGGAAGGAACGGCACGGCAAGGGGAAACAAGGCTAAGGCACGACATCGAACGCTAGGCAATGAACGGCAAGGCAAGGAAAGGGTAACGCATTTGAAAGCACGGTCAGGCGAGGCAACGCTAAGGCACGACAACGCAAGGCTAGGCAATGCACGGAAAGCAAGCAAAGAGTAACGGAACGCAAGGAAGGCAAGGGAAAGTAAGGAACGGCAAGTGTAACGGAAGGAACGGCACGGCAAGGGTTAACAAGGCTAAGGCACGGCAACGCAGGGCTAGGCAATGCACGGCAAGGCAAGGAAAGGGTAACGCAAGGCAAGGCACGGTGAGGCTAGGCAAGGCTAATGCACGACAACGCAAGGCTAGGCAATGCACGACAATGCAAGGAAACCTTAAAGCAAAGGAAGGCACGGTCAGGCGAGATAAGGCTAAGGCACGACAACGAAAGGCTAGGCAATGCAGGGAAGGCAAGCAAAGAGTAACGGAACGTAAGGAAGGCAAGGAAAAGCAAGGAAAGGCAATGGTAACGGAAGGAACGGCACGGGAAGCGGAAAGAAGGCTAAGGCACGACAACGCACGCTAGGCAATGCACGGCAAGGCAAGGAAAGGGTAACGCATGGGAAAGCACGGTCAGGCGAGGCAAGGCTAAGGCACGACAACTCAAGGCTAGGCAATGCACGGAAGGCAAGCAAAGAGTAACGGAAGGTAAGGAAGGCAAGGGAAAGCAAAGAAAGGCAAGTGTAACGGAAGGAACGGCACGGCAAGGGGAAACAAGGCTAAGGCACGACAACGCACGGCTAGGCAATGCACGGCAAGGCAAGCAAAGGGTAACGCAAGGAAAGGCACGGTGAGGCTAGGCAAGGCTAATGCACGACAACGCAAGGCTAGGCAATGCACGACAATGCAAGTAAAGCTTAAAGCAAAGGAAGGCACGGTCAGAAGAGATAAGGCTAAGGCACGACAACGCAAGGCTAGGCAATGCAGGGAAGGCAAGCAAAGAGTAACGGAAGGTAAGGAAGGCAAGGGAAAGCAAGGAAAGGCAATGGTAACGGAAGGAACGGCACGGCAAGGGGAAACAAGTCTAATGCACGACAACGCACGCTAGGCAATGCAAGGCAAGGGAAGGAAAGGGTAACGCATGGGAAAGAACGGTCAGGGGAGGCAAGGCTAAGGCACGACAACGCAAGGCTTGGCAATGCACGGAAGGCAAGCAAAGAGTAACGGAAGGTAAGGAAGGCAAGGGAAAGCAAAGAAAGGCAAGTGTAACGGAAGGAACGGCACGGCAAGGGGAAACAAGGCTAAGGCACAACAACGCACGCTAGGCAATGCACGGCAAGGCAAGGAAAGGGTAACGCATGGGAAAGCACGGTCAGGCGAGGCAAGGCTAAGGAAAGCCAACGCAAGGGTAGGCAATGCACCGTAAGCAAGCAAGGAGTAACGGAATGCAAGGAAGGAAAGGGAAAGCAAGGGAAGGCAAGGGTAACGGAAGGAACGGCACGGCAAGGGTTAACAAGGCTAAGGCACGACAACACACGGCTAGGAAATGCACGGCAAGGCAAGGAAAGTGTAACGCAAGTCAAGGCACGGTGAGGCTAGGCAAGGCTAATGCACGACAACGCAAGGCTAGGCAATGCACGACAATGCAAGTAAAGCTTAAAGCAAAGGAAGGCACGGTCAGGCGAGATAAGGCTAAGGCACGACAACGCAAGGCTAGGCAATGCACGGAAGGCAAGCAAAGAGTAACGGAAGGTAAGGAAGGCAAGGGAAAGCAAGGAAAGGCAATGGTAACGGAAGGAACGGCACGGCAAGGGGAAACAAGGCTAAGGCACGACAACGCACGCTAGGCAATGCACGGCAAGGCAAGGAAAGGGTAACGCATGGGAAAGCACGGTCAGGCGAGGCAAGGCTAAGGCACGACAACTCAAGGCTAGGCAATGCACGGAAGGCAAGCAAAGAGCAACGGAAGGTAAGGAAGGAAAGGGAAAGCAAAGAAAGGCAAGTGTAACGGAAGGAACGGCACGGCAAGGGGAAACAAGGCTAAGGCATGACAACGCACGGCTAGGCAATGCACGGCAAGGCAAGCAAAGGGTAACGCAAGGAAAGGCACGGTGAGGCTAGGCAAGGCTAATGCACGAAAACGCAAGGCTAGGCAATGCACGACAATGCAAGGAAAGCTTAAAGCAAAGGAAGGCACGGTCAGGCGAGATAAGGCTAAGGCACGACAACGCAAGGCTAGGCAATGCACGGAAGGCAAGCAAAGAGTAACGGAAGGTAAGGAAGGCAAGGGAAAGCAAGGAAAGGCAATGGTAACGGAAGGAACGGCACGGGAAGCGGAAACAAGGCTAAGGCACGGCAACGCAGGCTGAGCAATGCACGGGAAGGCAAGGAAAGTGTAACGCATGGGAAAGCACGTTCAGGCGAGGCAAGGCTAAGGCACGACAACGCAAGGCTAGGCAATGCACGGAAGGCAAGCAAAGAGTAACGGAAGGTATGGAAGGCAAGGGAAAGCAACGAAAGGCAAGTGTAACGGAAGGAACTGCACGGCAAGGGGAAACAAGGCTAAGGCACGACAACGCACGGCTAGGCAATGCACGGCAAGGCAAGCAAAGGGTAACGCAATTAAGGCACGGTGAGGCTAGGCAAGGCTAATGCACGAAAACGCAAGGCTAGGCAATGCACATCAATGCAAGGAAAGCTTAAAGCAAAGGAAGGCAAGGTCAGGCGAGATAAGGCAAAGGCACGACAACGCAAGGCTAGGCAATTCAGGGAAGGCAAGCAAAGAGTAACGGAAGGTAAGCAAGGCAAGGAAAAGGAAGGAAAGGCCAGGGTAACGGAAGGAACGGCACGGCAAGGGGAAACAAGTCTAAGGCACGACACCGAACGCTAGGCAATGAACGGCAAGGCAAGGAAAGTGTAACGCATTTGAAAGCACGGTCAGGCGAGGCAACACTAAGGCACGGCAACGCAGGGCTAGGCAATGCACGGCAAGGCAAGGAAAGGGTAACGCATGGGAAGGCACGGTCAGGTGAGGCAAGGATAAGGCAAGACAATGCAAGGCTAGGCAATGCACGGCAAGGCAAGGAAAGAGTAACGGAAGGAAAGGAAGGCAAGGCAAAGCCAGGCAAGGCAAGTGTAACAAAAGGCACGCCACGGCAAGGGGAATCAAGGCTAAGGCAAGACAACGCACGGCTAGGCAATGCACTGCAAGGCAAGGAAAGGGTAACGCAAGGCAAGGCACGGTGAGGCTAGGCAAGGCTAATGCACGACAACGCAAGGCTAGGCAATGCACGACAATGCAAGGAAAGCTTAAAGCAAAGGAAGGCACGGTCAGGCGAGATAAGGCTAAGGCACGACAACGCAAGGCTAGGCAATGCACGGAAGGAAAGCAAAGAGTAACGGAAGGTAAGGAAGGCAAGGGAAATCAAGGAAAGGCAAGTGTAACGGAAGGAACGGCACGGCAAGGGGAAACAAGACTAAGGCACGGCAACGTAGGCTAGGCAATGCACGGCAAGGCAAGGAAAGGGTAACGCATGGGAAAGCACGGTCAGGCGAGGGAAGCCTAAGGCATGACAACGCAAGGCTAGGCAATGCACGGATAGCAAGCAAAGAGTAACGGAACGCAAGGAAGGCAAGGGAAAGCAAGGGAAGGCAAGGGTAACGGAAGGAACGGCACGGCAAGGGGTAACATGGCTAAGGCACGACAACGCAGGGCTAGGCAATGCACGGCAAGGCAAGGAAAGAGTAACGCAAGGAAAGGAAGGCAAGGGAAAGCCAGGCAAGGCAAGTGTAACAAAAGGCACGCAAAGGCAAGGGGAAACAAGGCTAAGGAAAGCCAACGCAAGGCTAGGCAATGCACGGAAAGCAAGCAAGGAGTAACGGAATGCAAGGAAGGAAAGGGAAAGCAAGGGAAGGCAAGGGTAACGGAAGGAACGGCACGGCAAGGGATAACAAGGCTAAGGCACGACAACACACGGCTAGGAAATGCACGGCAAGGCAAGGAAAGGGTAACGCATGGGAAAGCACGGTCAGGCGAGGCAAGGCTAAGGCACGACAACCCAAGGCTAGGCAATGCACGGAAGGCAAGCAAAGAGTAACGGAACGCAAGGAAGGCAAGGGAAAGCAAGGGAAGGCAAGGGTAACGGAAGGAACGGCACGGCAAGGGGAAACAAGGCTAAGGCACGACAACGCACGGCTAGGCCATGCACGGCAAGGCAAGCAAAGGGTAACGCAAGGCAAGGCACGGTGAGGCTAGGCAAGGCTAATGCACGAAAACGCAAGGCTAGGCAATGCACGACAATGCAAGGAAAGCTTAAAGCAAAGGAAGGCAAGGTCAGGCGAGATAAGGCTAAGGCACGACAACGCAAGGCTAGGCAATTCAGGGAAGGCAAGCAAAGAGTAACGGAAGGTAAGCAAGGCAAGGGAAAGGAAGGAACGGCAAGTGTAACGGAAGGAACGGCACGGCAAGGGGAAACAAGGCTAAGGCACGACAACGCACGCTAGGCAATGCACAACAAGGCAAGGAAAGGGTAACGCATGGGAAAGCACGGTCAGGCGATGCAAGGCTAAGGCATGACAACGCAAGGCTAGGCAATGCACGGAAAGCAAGCAAAGAGTAACGGAACGCAAGGAAGGCAAGGGAAAGCAAGGGAAGGCCAGGGTAACGGAAGGAACGGCACGGCAAGGGGTAACAAGGCTAAGGCACGGCAACGCAGGGCTAGGCAATGCACGGCAAGGCAAGGAAAGGGTAACGCAAGGCAAGGCACGGTGGGGCTAGGCAAGGGTAATGCACGACAACGCAAGACTAGGCAATGCACGACAATGCAAGGAAAGCTTAAAGCAAAGGAAGGCACGGTCAGGCGAGATAAGGCTAAGGCACGACAACGCAAGGCTAGGCAATGCAGGGAAGGCAAGCAAAGAGTAACGGAACGTAAGGAAGGCAAGGAAAAGCAAGGAAAGGCAAGGGTAACGGAAGGAACCGCACGGGAAGCGGAAACAAGGCTAAGGCACGGCAACGCAGGCTGAGCAATGCACGGCAAGGCAAGGAAAGGGTAACGCATGGGAAAGCACGTTCAGGCGAGGCAAGGGTAAGGCACGACAACGCAAGGCTAGGCAATGCACGGAAGGCAAGCAAAGAGTGACGGAAGGTAAGGAAGGCAAGGGAAAGAAAAGAAAGGCAAGTGTAACGGAAGGAACTGCACGGCAAGGGGAAACAAGGCTAAGGCACGACAACGCACGGCTAGGCAATGCACGGCAAGGCAAGCAAAGGGTAACGCAAGGTAAGGCACGGTGAGGCTAGGCAAGGCTAATGCACGAAAACGCAAGGCTAGGCAATGCACGACAATGCAAGGAAAGCTTAAAGCAAAGGAAGGCAAGGTCAGGGGAGATAAGGCAAAGGCACGACAACGCAAGGCTAGGCAATTCAGGGAAGGCAAGCAAAGAGTAACGGAAGGTAAGCAAGGCAAGGAAAAGGAAGGAAAGGCCAGGGTAACGGAAGGAACGGCACGGCAAGGGGAAACAAGTCTAAGGCACGACACCGAACGCTAGGCAATGAACGGCAAGGCAAGGAAAGGGTAACGCATTTGAAAGCACGGTCAGGCGAGGCAACGCTAAGGGACGACAACGCAAGGCTAGGCAATGCACGGCAAGGCAAGGAAAGGGTAACGCAGGGGAATGTACGGTAAGGTGAGGCAAGGATAAGGCACGACAATGCAAGGCTAGGCAATGCACGGCAAGGCAAGGAAAGAGTAACGGAAGGAAAGGAAGGCAAGGCATAGCCAGGCAAGGCAAGTGTAACAAAAGGCACGCCACGGCAAGGGGAATCAAGGCTAAGGCAAGACAACGCACGGCTAGGCAATGCACGGCAAGGCAAGGAAAGGGTAACGCAAGGCAAGGCACGGTGAGGCTAGGCAAGGCTAATGCACGACAACGCAAGGCTAGGCAATGCACGACAATGCAAGGAAAGCTTAAAGCAAAGGAAGGCACGGTCAGGCGAGATAAGGCTAAGGCACGACAACGCAAGGCTAGGCAATGCACGGAAGGAAAGCAAAGAGTAACGGAAGGTAAGGAAGGCAAGGGAAAGCAAGGAAAGGCAAGTGTAACGGAAGGAACGGCACGGCAAGGGGAAACAAGGCTAAGGCACGACAACGCACGCTAGGCAATGCACGGCAAGTCAAGGAAATGGTAACGCATGGGAAAGCACGGTCAGGCGAGGCAAGCCTAAGGCATGACAACGCAAGGCTAGGCAATGCACGGAAAGCAAGCAAAGAGTAACGGAACGCAAGGAAGGCAAGGGAAAGCAAGGAAAGGCAAGGGTAACGGAAGGAACGGCACGGCAAGGGGTAACAAGGCTAAGGCAAGACAACGCAGGGCTAGGCAATGCACGGGAAGGCAAGGAAAGAGTAACGCAAGGAAAGGAAGGCAAGGCAAAGCCAGGCAAGGCAAGTGTAACAAAAGGCACGCAACGGCAAGGGGAAACAAGGCTAAGGAAAGCCAACGCAAGGCTAGGCAATGCAGGGCAAGGCAAGCAAAGTGTAACGCAAGGAAAGGCACGGTGAGGCTAGGCAAGGCTAATGCACGAAAACGCAGGGCTAGGCAATGCACGACAATGCAAGGAAAGCTTAAAGCAAAGGAAGGCACGGTCAGGCGAGATAAGGCTAAGGCACGACAACGCAAGGCTAGGCAATGCACGGAAGGCAAGGAAAGAGTAACGGAAGGTAAGGAAAGCAAGGGAAAGCAAGGAAAGGCAATGGTAACGGAAGGAACGGCACGGCAAGGGGAAACAAGGCTAAGGCACGACAACGCACGCTAGGCAATGCACGGCAAGGCAAGGAAAGGGTAACGCATGGGAAAGCACGGTCAGGCGAGGCAAGGCTAAGGCACGACAACGCAAGGCTAGGCAATGCACGGAAGGCAAGCAAAGAGTAACGAATGGGAAGGAAGGCAAGGGAAAGCAAAGAAAGGCAAGTGTAACGGAAGGAACGGCACGGCAAGGGGAAACAAGGCTAAGGCACGGCAACGCAGGGCTAGGCAATGCACGGCAAGGCAAGGAAAGGGTAACGCAAGGCAAGGCACGGTGAGGCTAGGCAAGGCTAATGCACGACAACGCAAGGCTAGGCAATGCACGACAATGCAAGGAAACCTTAAAGCAAAGGAAGGCACGGTCAGGCGAGATAAGGCTAAGGCACGACAACGAAAGGCTAGGCAATGCAGGGAAGGCAAGCAAAGAGTAACGGAACGTAAGGAAGGCAAGGAAAAGCAAGGAAAGGCAATGGTAACGGAAGGAACGGCACGGGAAGCGGAAAGAAGGCTAAGGCACGACAACGCACGCTAGGCAATGCACGGCAAGGCAAGGAAAGGGTAACGCATGGGAAAGCACGGTCAGGCGAGGCAAGGCTAAGGCACGACAACTCAAGGCTAGGCAATGCACGGAAGGCAAGCAAAGAGCAACGGAAGGTAAGGAAGGAAAGGGAAAGCAAAGAAAGGCAAGTGTAACGGAAGGAACGGCACGGCAAGGGGAAACAAGGCTAAGGCACGACAACGCACGGCTAGGCAATGCACGGCAAGGCAAGCAAAGGGTAACGCAAGGAAAGGCACGGTGAGGCTAGGCAAGGCTAATGCACGAAAACGCAAGGCTAGGCAATGCACGACAATGCAAGTAAAGCTTAAAGCAAAGGAAGGCACGGTCAGAAGAGATAAGGCTAAGGCACGACAACGCAAGGCTAGGCAATGCAGGGAAGGCAAGGAAAAAGTAACGGAAGGTAAGGAAGGCAAAGGAAAGCAAGGAAAGGCAATGGTAACGGAAGGAACGGCACGGCAAGGGGAAACAAGTCTAAGGCACGACAACGCACGCTAGGCAATGCAAGGCAAGGGAAGGAAAGGGTAACGCATGGGAAAGAACGGTCAGGGGAGGCAAGGCTAAGGCACGACAACGCAAGGCTTGGCAATGCACGGAAGGCAAGCAAAGAGTAACGGAAGGTAAGGAAGGCAAGGGAAAGCAAAGAAAGGCAAGTGTAACGGAAGGAACGGCACGGCAAGGGGAAACAAGGCTAAGGCACAACAACGCACGCTAGGCAATGCACGGCAAGGCAAGGAAAGGGTAACGCATGGGAAAGCACGGTCAGGCGAGGCAAGGCTAAGGAAAGCCAACGCAAGGGTAGGCAATGCACCGTAAGCAAGCAAGGAGTAACGGAATGCAAGGAAGGAAAGGGAAAGCAAGGGAAGGCAAGGGTAACGGAAGGAACGGCACGGCAAGGGTTAACAAGGCTAAGGCACGACAACACACGGCTAGGAAATGCACGGCAAGGCAAGGAAAGTGTAACGCAAGTCAAGGCACGCTGAGGCTAGGCAAGGTTAATGCACGACAACGCAAGGCTAGGCAATGCACGACAATGCAAGGAAAGCTTAAAGCAAAGGAAGGCACGGTCAGGCGAGATAAGGCTAAGGCACGACAACGCAAGGCTAGGCAATGCACGGAAGGCAAGCAAAGAGTAACGGAAGGTAAGGAAGGCAAGGGAAAGCAAGGAAAGGCAATGGTAACGGAAGGAACGGCACGGCAAGGGGAAACAAGGCTAAGGCAAGACAACGCACGCTAGGCAATGCACGGCAAGGCAAGGAAAGGGTAACGCATGGGAAAGCACGGTCAGGCGAGGCAAGGCTAAGGCACGACAACTCAAGGCTAGGCAATGCACGGAAGGCAAGCAAAGAGCAACGGAAGGTAAGGAAGGAAAGGGAAAGCAAAGAAAGGCAAGTGTAACGGAAGGAACGGCACGGCAAGGGGAAACAAGGCTAAGGCATGACAACGCACGGCTAGGCAATGCACGGCAAGGCAAGCAAAGGGTAACGCAAGGAAAGGCACGGTGAGGCTAGGCAAGGCTAATGCACGAAAACGCAAGGCTAGGCAATGCACGACAATGCAAGGAAAGCTTAAAGCAAAGGAAGGCACGGTCAGGCGAGATAAGGCTAAGGCACGACAACGCAAGGCTAGGCAATGCACGGAAGGCAAGCAAAGAGTAACGGAAGGTAAGGAAGGCAAGGGAAAGCAAGGAAAGGCAATGGTAACGGAAGGAACGGCACGGCAAGGGGAAACAAGGCTAAGGCACGACAACGCACGCTAGGCAATGCAGGGCAAGGCAAGGAATGGGTAACGCATGTGAAAGCACGGTCAGGCGAGGCAAGGCTAAGGCACGACAACGCAAGGCTAGGCAATGCACGGAAAGCAAGCAAAGAGTAACGGAACGCAAGGAAGGCAAGGGAAAGCAAGGGAAGGCAAGGGTAACGGAAGGAACGGCACGGAAAGGGGAAACAAGGCTAAGGCACGACAACGCAGGGCTAGGCAATGCACGGCAAGGCAAGGAAAGGGTAACGCAGGGGAAGGCACGGTCAGGTGAGGCAAGGATAAGGCACGACAATGCAAGGCTAGGCAATGCACGGCAAGGCAAGGAAAGAGTAACGGAAGGAAAGGAAGGCAAGGCAAAGCCAGGCAAGGCAAGTGTAACAAAAGGCACGCAACGGCAAGGGGAAACAAGGCTAAGGCACGACAACACACGGCTAGGAAATGCACGGCAAGGCAAGTAAAGGGTAATGCAAAGCAAGGCACGGTGAGGCTAGGCAAGGCTAATGCACGACAACGCAAGGCTAGGCAATGCACGAAAATGCAAGTAAAGCTTAAAGCAAAGGAAGGCACGGCCAGAAGAGATAAGGCTAAGGCACGACAAGGCAAGGCTAGGCAATGCAGGGAAGGCAAGAAAAGAGTAACGGAAGGTAAGGAAGGCAAAGGAAAGCAAGGAAAGGCAATGGTAACGGAAGGAACGGCACGGCAAGGGGAAACAAGTCTAAGGCACGACAACGCACGCTAGGCAATGCACGGCAAGGGAAGGAAAGGGTAACGCATTTGAAAGCACGGTCAGGCGAGGCAACGCTAAGGCACGACAACGCAAGGCTAGGCAATGCACGGAAGGCAAGCAAAGAGTAACGGAAGGTAAGGAAGGCAAGGGAAAGGAAGGAAAGGCAAGTGTAACGGAAGGAACGGCACGGCAAGGGGAAACAAGGCTAAGGCACGACAACGCACGCTAGGCAATGCACAACAAGGCAAGGAAAGGGTAACGCATGGGAAAGCACGGTCAGGCGATGCAAGGCTAAGGCATGACAACGCAAGGCTAGGCAATGCACGGAAAGCAAGCAAAGTGTAACGGAACGCAAGGAAGGCAAGGGAAAGCAAGGGAAGGCAAGGGTAACGGAAGGAACGGCACGACAAGGGGTAAGAAGGCTAAGGCACGACAACGCAGGGCTAGGCAATGCACGGCAAGGCAAGGAAAGAGTAACGCAAGGCAAGGCACGGTGAGGCTAGGCAAGGCTAATGCACGACAACGCAAGGCTAGGCAATGCACGACAATGCAAGGAAAGCTTAAAGCAAAGGAAGGCACGGTCAGGCGAGATAAGGCTAAGACACGACAACGCAAGGCTAGGCAATGCAGGGAAGGCAAGCAAAGAGTAACGGAACGTAAGGAAGGCAAGGAAAAGCAAGGAAAGGCAAGGGTAACGGAAGGAACGGCACGGGAAGCGGAAAGAAGGCTAAGGCACGGCAACGCAGGCTGAGCAATGCACGGCAAGGCAAGGAATGGGTAACGCATGGGAAAGCACGTTCAGGCGAGGCAAGGCTAAGGCACGACAACGCAAGGCTAGGCAATGCACGGAAGGCAAGCAAAGAGTAACGGAAGGTATGGAAGGCAAGGGAAAGCAAAGAAAGGCAAGTGTAACGGAAGGAACTGCACGGCAATGGGAAACAAGGCTAAGGCACGACAACGCACGGCTAGGCAATGCACGGCAAGGCAAGCAAAGGGTAACGCAAGGTAAGGCACGGTGAGGCTAGGCAAGGCTAATGCACGACAACGCAAGGCTAGGCAATGCACGACAATGCAAGGAAAGCTTAAAGCAAAGGAAGGCACGGTCAGGCGAGATAAGGCTAAGGCACGACAACGCAAGGCTAGGCAATGCAGGGAAGGGAAGCAAAGAGTAACGGAAGGTAAGCAAGGCAAGGGTAACGGAAGGAACGGCACGGCAAGGGGAAACAAGGCTAAGGCACGACAACGCAGGGCTAGGCAATGCACGGCAAGGCAAGGAATGGGTAACGCATGGGAAAGCACGGTCAGGCGAGGCAAGGCTAAGGCACGACAACGCAAGGCTAGGCAATGCACGGAAGGCAAGCAAAGAGTAACGGAAGGCAAGGAAGGCAAGGGAAAGCAAGGGAAGGCAAGGGTAACGGAAGGAACGGCACGGCAAGGGGAAACAAGGCTAAGGCACGACAACGCAGGGCTAGGCAATGCACGGCAAGGCAAGGAAAGGGTAACGCAGGGGAAGGCACGGTCAGGTGAGGCAAGGATAAGGCACGACAATGCAAGGCTTGGCAATGCACGGCAAGGCAAGGAAAGAGTAACGGAAGGAAAGGAAGGCAAGGCAAAGCAAGGCAAGGCAAGTGTAACAAAAGGCACGCAACGGCAAGGGGAAACAAGGCTAAGGCACGACAACACACGGCTAGGAAATGCACGGCAAGGCAAGTAAAGGGTAACGCAAGGCAAGGCACGGTGAGGCTAGGCAAGGCTAATGCACGACAACGCAAGGCTAGGCAATGCACGAAAATGCAAGTAAAGCTTAAAGCAAAGGAAGGCACGGCCAGAAGAGATAAGGCTAAGGCACGACAACGCAAGGCTAGGCAATGCAGGGAAGGCAAGGAAAGAGTAACGGAAGGTAAGGAAGGCAAAGGAAAGCAAGGAAAGGCAATGGTAAAGGAAGGAATGGCACGGCAAGGGGAAACAAGGCTAAGGCACGACAACGCACGCTAGGCAATGCACGGCAAGGCAAGGAAAGGGTAACGCATGGGAAAGCACGGTCAGGCGAGGCAAGGCTAAGGCATGACAACGCAAGGCTAGGCAATGCACGGGAAGCAAGCAAAGAGTAACGGAACGCAAGGAAGGCAAGGGAAAGCAAGGGAAGGCAAGGGTAATGGAAGGAACGGCACGGCAAGGGGAAACAAGGCTAAGGCACGGCAACGTAGGCTAGGCAATGCACGGCAAGGCAAGGAAAGGGTAACGCATGGGAAAGCACGTTCAGGCGAGGCAAGGCTAAGGCACGACAACGCAAGGCTAGGCAATGCACGGAAGGCTAGCAAAGAGTAACGGAAGGTAAAGAAGGCAAGGGAAAGCAAAGAAAGGCAAGTGTAACGGAAGGAACGGCACGGCAAGGGGAAACAAGGCTAAGGCACGACAACGCACGGCTAGGCAATGCACGGCAAGGCAAGCAAAGGGTAACGCAAGGAAAGGCACGGTGAGGCTAGGCAAGGCTAATGCACGAAAACGCAAGGCTAGGCGATGCACGACAATGCAAGGAAACTTAAAGCAAAGGAAGGCAAGGTCAGGCGAGATAAGGCTAAGGCACGACAAGGCAAGGCTAGGAAATTCAGGGAAGGCAAGCAAAGAGTAACGGAAGGTAAGCAAGGCAAGGAAAAGGAAGGAAAGGCCAGGGTAACTGAAGGAACGGCACGGCAAGGGGAAACAAGTCTAAGGCACGACACCGAACGCTAGGCAATGAACGGCAAGGCAAGGAAAGGGTAACGCATTTGAAAGCACGGTCAGGCGAGGCAACGCTAAGGCATGACAACGCAACGCTAGGCAATGCACGGAAAGCAAGCAAAGAGTAACGGAACGCAAGGAAGGCAAGGGAAAGCAAGGAACGGCAAGTGTAACGGAAGGAACGGCACGGCAAGGGGTAACAAGGCTAAGGCACGGCAACGCAGGGCTAGGCAATGCACGGCAAGGCAAGGAAAGGGTAACGCAAGGCAAGGCACGGTGAGGCTAGGCAAGGCTAATGCACGACAACGCAAGGCTAGGCAATGCACGACAATGCAAGGAAAGCTTAAAGCAAAGGAAGGCACGGTCAGGCGAGATAAGGCTAAGGCACGACAACGAAAGGCTAGGCAATGCACGGAAGGCAAGCAAAGAGTAACGGAAGGTAAGGAAGGCAAGGAAAAGCAAGGAAAGGCAATGGTAACGGAAGGAACGGCACGGGAAGCGGAAAGAAGGCTAAGGCACGGCAACGCAGGCTGAGCAATGCACGGCAAGGCAAGGAAAGTGTAACGCATGGGAAAGCACGTTCAGGCGAGGCAAGGCTAAGGCACGACAACGCAAGGCTAGGCAATGCACGGAAGGCAAGCAAAGAGTAACGGAAGGTATGGAAGGCAAGGGAAAGCAACGAAAGGCAAGTGTAACGGAAGGAACTGCACGGCAAGGGGAAACAAGGCTAAGGCACGACAACGCACGGCTAGGCAATGCACGGCAAGGCAAGCAAAGGGTAACGCAATTAAGGCACGGTGAGGCTAGGCAAGGCTAATGCACGAAAACGCAAGGCTAGGCAATGCACATCAATGCAAGGAAAGCTTAAAGCAAAGGAAGGCACGGTCAGGCGAGATAAGGCTAAGGCACGACAACGCAAGGCTAGGCAATGCAGGGAAGGCAAGCAAAGAGTAACGGAAGGTAAGCAAGGCAAGGAAAAGGAAGGAAAGGCCAGGGTAACGGAAGGAACGGCACGGCAAGGGGAAACAAGTCTAAGGCACGACACCGAACGCTAGGCAATGAACGGCAAGGCAAGGAAAGTGTAACGCATTTGAAAGCACGGTCAGGCGAGGCAACACTAAGGCACGACAACGCAAGGCTAGGCAATGCACGGCAAGGCAAGGAAAGGGTAACGCAGGGTAATGCACGGTAAGGTGAGGCAAGGATAAGGCAAGACAATGCAAGGCTAGGCAATGCACGGCAAGGCAAGGAAAGAGTAACGGAAGGAAAGGAAGGCAAGGCAAAGCCAGGCAAGGCAAGTGTAACAAAAGGCACGCCACGGCAAGGGGAATCAAGGTTAAGGCAAGACAACGCACGGCTAGGCAATGCACTGCAAGGCAAGGAAAGGGTAACGCAAGGCAAGGCACGGTGAGGCTAGGCAAGGCTAATGCACGACAACGCAAGGCTAGGCAATGCACGACAATGCAAGGAAAGCTTAAAGCAAAGGAAGGCACGGTCAGGCGAGATAAGGCTAAGGCACGACAACGCAAGGCTAGGCAATGCACGGAAGGAAAGCAAAGAGTAACGGAAGGTAAGGAAGGCAAGGGAAATCAAGGAAAGGCAAGTGTAACGGAAGGAACGGCACGGCAAGGGGAAACAAGACTAAGGCACGACAACGCACGCTAGGCAATGCACGGCAAGGCAAGGAAAGGGTAACGCATGGGAAAGCACGGTCAGGCGAGGCAAGCCTAAGGCATGACAACGCAAGGCTAGGCAATGCACGGAAGCAAGCAAAGAGTAACGGAACGCAAGGAAGGCAAGGGAAAGCAAGGAAAGGCAATGGTAACGGAAGGAACGGCACGGCAAGGGGTAACATGGCTAAGGCACGACAACGCAGGGCTAGGCAATGCACGGCAAGGCAAGGAAAGAGTAACGCAAGGAAAGGAAGGCAAGGGAAAGCCAGGCAAGGCAAGTGTAACAAAAGGCACGCAAAGGCAAGGGGAAACAAGGCTAAGGAAAGCCAACGCAAGGCTAGGCAATGCACGGAAAGCAAGCAAGGAGTAACGGAATGCAAGGAAGGAAAGGGAAAGCAAGGGAAGGCAAGGGTAACGGAAGGAACGGCACGGCAAGGGATAACAAGGCTAAGGCACGACAACACACGGCTAGGCAATGCACGGCAAGGCAAGGAAAGGGTAACGCATGGGAAAGCACGGTCAGGCGAGGCAAGGCTAAGGCACGACAACCCAAGGCTAGGCAATGCACGGAAGGCAAGCAAAGAGTAACGGAACGCAAGGAAGGCAACGGAAAGCAAGGGAAGGCAAGGGTAACGGAAGGAACGGCACGGCAAGGGGAAACAAGGCTAAGGCACGACAACGCACGGCTAGGCCATGCACGGCAAGGCAAGCAAAGGGTAACGCAAGGCAAGGCACGGTGAGGCTAGGCAAGGCTAATGCACGAAAACGCAAGGCTAGGCAATGCACGACAATGCAAGGAAAGCTTAAAGCAAAGGAAGGCAAGGTCAGGCGAGATAAGGCAAAGGCACGACAACGCAAGGCTAGGCAATTCAGGGAAGGCAAGCATAGAGTAACGGAAGGTAAGCAAGGCAAGGGAAAGGAAGGAACGGCAAGTGTAACGGAAGGAACGGCACGGCAAGGGGAAACAAGGCTAAGGCACGACAACGCACGCTAGGCAATGCACAACAAGGCAAGGAAAGGGTAACGCATGGGAAAGCACGGTAAGGCGATGCAAGGCTAAGGCATGACAACGCAAGGCTAGGCAATGCACGGAAAGCAAGCAAAGAGTAACGGAACGCAAGGAAGGCAAGGGAAAGCAAGGGAAGGCCAGGGTAACGGAAGGAACGGCACGGCAAGGGGTAACAAGGCTAAGGCACGGCAACGCAGGGCTAGGCAATGCACGGCAAGGCAAGGAAAGGGTAACGCAAGGCAAGGCACGGTGGGGCTAGGCAAGGGTAATGCACGACAACGCAAGACTAGGCAATGCACGACAATGCAAGGAAAGCTTAAAGCAAAGGAAGGCACGGTCAGGCGAGATAAGGCTAAGGCACGACAACGCAAGGCTAGGCAATGCAGGGAAGGCAAGCAAAGAGTAACGGAACGTAAGGAAGGCAAGGAAAAGCAAGGAAAGGCAAGGGTAACGGAAGGAACCGCACGGGAAGCGGAAACAAGGCTAAGGCACGGCAACGCAGGCTGAGCAATGCACGGCAAGGCAAGGAAAGGGTAACGCATGGGAAAGCACGTTCAGGCGAGGCAAGGGTAAGGCACGACAACGCAAGGCTAGGCAATGCACGGAAGGCAAGCAAAGAGTGACGGAAGGTAAGGAAGGCAAGGGAAAGAAAAGAAAGGCAAGTGTAACGGAAGGAACTGCACGGCAAGGGGAAACAAGGCTAAGGCACGACAACGCACGGCTAGGCAATGCACGGCAAGGCAAGCAAAGGGTAACGCAAGGTAAGGCACGGTGAGGCTAGGCAAGGCTAATGCACGAAAACGCAAGGCTAGGCAATGCACGACAATGCAAGGAAAGCTTAAAGCAAAGGAAGGCAAGGTCAGGCGAGATAAGGCAAAGGCACGACAACGCAAGGCTAGGCAATTCAGGGAAGGCAAGCAAAGAGTAACGGAAGGTAAGCAAGGCAAGGAAAAGGAAGGAAAGGCCAGGGTAACGGAAGGAACGGCACGGCAAGGGGAAACAAGTCTAAGGCACGACACCGAACGCTAGGCAATGAACGGCAAGGCAAGGAAAGGGTAACGCATTTGAAAGCACGGTCAGGCGAGGCAACGCTAAGGGACGACAACGCAAGGCTAGGCAATGCACGGCAAGGCAAGGAAAGGGTAACGCAGGGGAATGTACGGTAAGGTGAGGCAAGGATAAGGCACGACAATGCAAGGCTAGGCAATGCACGGCAAGGCAAGGAAAGAGTAACGGAAGGAAAGGAAGGCAAGGCATAGCCAGGCAAGGCAAGTGTAACAAAAGGCACGTAACGGCAAGGGGAAACAAGGCTAAGGCAAGACAACGCACGGCTAGGCAATGCACGGCAAGGCAAGGAAAGGGTAACGCAAGGCAAGGCACGGTGAGGCTAGGCAAGGCTAATGCACGACAACGCAAGGCTAGGCAATGCACGACAATGCAAGGAAAGCTTAAGGCACGACAACGCAAAGCAAAGGAAGGCACGGTCAAGGGAAAGCGAGATAAGGCTAAGGCACGACAACGCAAGGCTAGGCAATGCACGGCAAGGCTAGGCAATGCACGGAAAGCAAGCAAAGAGTAACGGAAGGTAAGGAAACGGCAAGGGAAAGCTAAGGCAAGACAACGCAAGGCAATGCACGGGAAGGCAAGGAAAGAGTAACGGAAGGTAACGGCACGGCAAGGGGAAACAAGGCTAAGGCACGACAACGCACGCTAGGCAATGCACGGCAAGGCAAGGAAAGGGTAACGCATAAGGGAAAGCAACGGTCAGGCGAGGCAAGGCTAACGGAAGGAACGGCACGGCAAGGGGACAGGCACGCAAGGCTAGGCAATGCACGGAAAGGGTAACGCAAGCAAAGAGCTAAGGCACGACAACGCAAGGCTAGGCAATGCACGGAAGGCAAGCAAAGAGTAACGAATGGGAAGGAAGGCAAGGGAAAGCAAAGAAAGGCAAGTGTAACGGAAGGAACGGCACGGCAAGGGGAAACAAGGCTAAGGCACGTCAACGCACGGCTAGGCAATGCACGGCAAGGCAAGCAAAGGGTAACGCAAGGAAAGGCACGGTGAGGCTAGGCAAGGCTAATGCACGACAACGCAAGGCTAGGCAATGCACGACAATGCAAGGAAAGGGAAAGCAAGGGAAGGCAAGGTCAGGCGAGATAAGGCTAAGGCACGACAACGCAAGGCTAGGCAATTCAGGGAAGGCAAGCAAAGAGTAACGGAAGGTAAGGAAGGCAAGGAAAAGCAAGGAAAGGCAAGGGTAACGGAAGGAACGGCACGGGAAGGGGAAACAAGGCTAAGGCACGGCAACGCAGGCTAGGCAATGCCCGGCAAGGCAAGGAAAGGGTAACGCATGGGAAAGCACGGTCAGGCGAGGCAAGGCTAAGGCACGACAACGCAAGGCTAGGCAATGCACGGAAAGCAAGCAAAGGGTAACGGAACGCAAGGAAGGCAAGGGAAAGCAAGGGAAGGCAAGGGTAACGGAAGGAACGGCACGGCAAGGGGAAACAAGGCTAAGGCACGACAACGCACGGCTACGCAATGCACGGCAAGGCAAGGAAAGGGTAACGCAAGGCAAGGCACGGTGAGGCTAGGCAAGGCTAATGCACGAAAACGCAAGGCTAGGCAATGCACGACAATGCAAGGAAAGCTTAAAGCAAAGGAAGGCAAGGTCAGGCGAGATAAGGCAAAGGCACGACAACGCAAGGCTAGGCAATTCAGGGAAGGCAAGCAAAGAGTAACGGAAGGTAAGCAAGGCAAGGAAAAGCAAGGAAAGGCAAGGGTAACGGAAGGAACGGCACGGCAAGGGGGAACAAGTCTAAGGCACGACACCGAACGCTAGGCAATGAACGGCAAGGCAAGGAAAGGGTAACGCATGGGAAAGCACGGTCAGGCGAGGCAAGGCTAAGGCACGACAACGCAAGGCTAAGCAATGCACGGAAGGCAAGCAAAGAGTAACGGAAGGTAAGGAAGGCAAGGGAAAGCAAGGAAAGGCAAGGGTAACGGAAGGAACGGCACGGCAAGGGGAAACAAGGCTAAGGCACGACAACGCACGCTAGGCAATGCACGGCAAGGCAAGGAAAGGGTAACGCATGGGAAAGCACGGTCAGGCGAGGCAAGGCTAAGGCATGACAACGCAAGGCTAGGCAATGCACGGAAAGCAAGCAAAGAGTAACGGAACGCAAGGAAGGCAAGGGAAAGCAAGGGAAGTCAAGGGTAACGGAAGGAACGGCACGGCAAGGGGTAACAAGGCTAAGGCACGACAACGCAGGGCTAGGCAATGCACGGCAAGGCAAGGAAAGGGTAACGCAGGGGAAGGCACGGTCAGGTGAGGCAAGGATAAGGCACGACAATGCAAGGCTAGGCAATGCACGGCAAGGCAAGGAAAGAGTAACGGAAGGAAAGGAAGGCAAGGCAAAGCCAGGCAAGGCAAGTGTAACAAAAGGCACGCAACGGCAAGGGGAAACAAGGCTAAGGCACGACAACAGACGGCTAGGAAATGCACGGCAAGGCAAGTAAAGGGTAACGCAAGGCAAGGCACGGTGAGGCTAGGCAAGGCTAATGGACGACAACGCAAGGCTAGGCAATGCACGACAATGCAAGTAAAGCTTAAAGCAAAGGAAGGCACGGTCAGAAGAGATAAGGCTAAGGCACGACAACGCAAGGCTAGGCAATGCAGGGAAGGCAAGGAAAGAGTAACGGAAGGTAAGGAAGGCAAAGGAAAGCAAGGAAAGGCAATGGTAACGGAAGGAACGGCACGGCAAGGGGAAACAAGTCTAAGGCACAGCAAGGCACGCTAGGCAATGCAAGGCAAGGGAAGGAAAGGGTAACGCATGGGAAAGAACGGTCAGGGGAGGCAAGGCTAAGGCACGACAACGCAAGGCTTGGCAATGCACGGAAGGCAAGCAAAAAGTAACGGAAGGTAAGGAAGGCAAGGGAAAGCAAAGAAAGGCAAGTGTAACGGAAGGAACGGCACGGCAAGGGGAAACAAGGCTAAGGCACGACAACGCACGCTAGGCAATGCACGGCAAGGCAAGGAAAGGGTAACGCATTGGAAAGCACGGTCAGGCGAGGCAAGGCTAAGGAAAGCCAACGCAAGGCTAGGCAATGCACCGTAAGCAAGCAAGGCGTAACGGAATGCAAGGAAGGAAAGGGAAAGCAAGGGAAGGCAAGGGTAACGGAAGGAACGGCACGGCAAGGGGAAACAAGGCTAAGGCACGACAACGCAGGGCTAGCCAATGCACGGCAAGGCAAGGAAAGGGTAACGCAGGGGAAGGCACGGTCAGGTGAGGCAAGGATAAGGCACGACAATGCAAGGCTAGGCAATGCACGGCAAGGCGAGGAAAGAGTAACGGAAGGAAAGGAAGGCAAGGCAAAGCCAGGCAAGGCAAGTGTAACAAAAGGCACGCAACGGCAAGGGGAAACAAGGCTAAGGCACGACAACACACGGCTAGGAAATGCACGGCAAGGCAAGTAAAGGGTAACGCAAGGCAAGGCACGGTGAGGCTAGGCAAGGCTAATGCACGACAACGCAAGGCTAGGCAATGCACGACAATGCAAGTAAAGCTTAAAGCAAAGGAAGGCACGGCCAGAAGAGATAAGGCTAAGGCACGACAACGCAAGGCTAGGCAATGCAGGGAAGGCAAGGAAAGAGTAACGGAAGGTAAGGAAGGCAAAGGAAAGCAAGGAAAGGCAATGGTAACGGAAGGAACGGCACGGCAAGGGGAAACAAGTCTAAGGCACGACAACGCACGGCTAGGCAATGCACGGCAAGGCAAGCAAAGGGTAACGCAAGGAAAGGCACGGTGAGGCTAGGCAAGGCTAATGCACGAAAACGCAAGGCTAGGCGATGCACGACAATGCAAGGAAACTTAAAGCAAAGGAAGGCAAGGTCAGGCGAGATAAGGCTAAGGCACGACAAGGCAAGGCTAGGAAATTCAGGGAAGGCAAGCAAAGAGTAACGGAAGGTAAGCAAGGCAAGGAAAAGGAAGGAAAGGCCAGGGTAACGGAAGGAACGGCACGGCAAGGGAAACAAGTCTAAGGCACGACATCGAACGCTAGGCAATGAACGGCAAGGCAAGGAAAGGGTAACGCATTTGAAAGCACGGTCAGGCGAGGCAACGCTAAGGCACGACAACGCAAGGCTAGGCAATGCACGGAAGGCAAGCAGAGTAACGGAAGGTAAGGAAGGCAAGGGAAAGGAAGGAACGGCAAGTGTAACGGAAGGAACGGCACGGCAAGGGGAAACAAGGCTAAGGCACGACAACGCACGGCTAGGCAATGCACAACAAGGCAAGGAAAGGGTAACGCATGGGAAAGCACGGTCAGGCGATGCAAGGCTAAGGCATGACAACGCAAGGCTAGGCAATGCACGGAAAGCAAGCAAAGAGTAACGGAACGCAAGGAAGGCAAGGGAAAGCAAGGGAAGGCAAGGGTAACGGAAGGAACGGCACGGCAAGGTGTAACAAGGCTAAGGCACGGCAACGCAGGGCTAGGCAATGCACGGCAAGGCAAGGAAAGGGTAACGCAGGGGAATGCACGGTCAGGTGAGGCAAGGATAAGGCACGACAATGCAAGGCTAGGCAATGCACGGCAAGGCAAGGAAAGAGTAACGGAAGGAAAGGAAGGCAAGGCAAAGCCAGGCAAGGCAAGTGTAACTAAAGGCACGCCACGGCAAGGGGAATCAAGGCTAAGGCACGACAACGCACGGCTAGGCAATGCACGGCAAGGCAAGGAAAGGGTAACGCAAGGCAAGGCACGGTGAGGCTAGGCAAGGCTAATGCACGACAACGCAAGGCTAGGCAATGCACGACAATGCAAGGAAAGCTTAAAGCAAAGGAAGGCACGGTCAGGCGAGATAAGGCTAAGGCACGACAACGCAAGGCTAGGCAATGCACGGAAGGAAAGCAAAGAGTAACGGAAGGTAAGGAAGGCAAGGGAAAGCAAGGAAAGGCAAGTGTAACGGAAGGAACGGCACGGCAAGGGGAAACAAGGCTAAGGCACGACAACGCACGCTAGGCAATGCACGGCAAGGCAAGGAAATGGTAACGCATGGGAAAGCACGGTCAGGCGAGGCAAGCCTAAGGCATGACAACGCAAGGCTAGGCAATGCACGGAAAGCAAGCAAAGAGTAACGGAAAGCAAGGAAGGCAAGGGAAAGCAAGGAAAGGCAAGGGTAACGGAAGGAACGGCACGGCAAGGTGTAACAAGGCTAAGGCACGACAACGCAGGGCTAGGCAATGCACGGCAAGGCAAGGAAAGAGTAACGCAAGGAAAGGAAGGCAAAGCAAAGCCAGGCAAGGCAATTGTAACAAAAGGCACGCAACGGCAAGGGGAAACAAGGCTAAGGAAAGCCAACGCAAGGCTAGGCAATGCACGGAAAGCAAGCAAGGAGTAACGGAATGCAAGGAAGTAAAGGGAAAGCAAGGGAAGGCAAGGGTAACAGAAGGAACGGCACGGCAAGGGTTAACAAGGCTAAGGCACGACAACACACGGCTAGGAAATGCACGGCAAGGCAAGGAAAGGGTAACGCATGGGAAAGCACGGTCAGGCGAGGCAAGGCTAAGGCACGACAACCCAAGGCTAGGCAATGCACGGAAGGCAAGCAAAGAGTAACGGAACGCAAGGAAGGCAACGGAAAGCAAGGGAAGGCAAGGGTAACGGAAGGAACGGCACGGCAAGGGGAAACAAGGCTAAGGCACGACAACGCACGGCTAGGCAATGCACGGCAAGGCAAGCAAAGTGTAACGCAAGGCAAGGCACGGTGAGGCTAGGCAAGGCTAATGCACGAAAACGCAAGGCTAGGCAATGCACGACAATGCAAGGAAAGCTTAAAGAAAAGGAAGGCAAGGTCAGGCGAGATAATGCAAAGGCACGACAACGCAAGGCTAGGCAATTCAGGGAAGGCAAGCAAAGAGTAATGGAAGGTAAGCAAGGCAAGGAAAAGCAAGGAAAGGCAAGTGTAACGGAAGGAACGGCACGGCAAGGGGAAACAAGGCTAAGGCACGACAACGCACGCTAGGCAATGCACGGCAAGGCAAGGAAAGGGTAACGCATGGGAAAGCACGGTCAGGCGAGGCAAGGCTAAGGCATGACAACGCAAGGCTAGGCAATGCACGGAAAGCAAGCAAAGAGTAACGGAACGCAAGGAAGGCAAGGGAAAGAAAGGGAAGGCATGGGTAACGGAAGGAACGGCACGGCAAGGGGTAACAAGGCTAAGGCACGACAACGCAGGGCTAGGCAATGCACGGCAAGGCAAGGAAAGGGTAACGCAGGGGAAGGCACGGTCAGGTGAGGCAAGAATAAGGCACGACAATGCAAGGCTAGGCAATGCACGGCAAGGCAAGGAAAGAGTAACGGAAGGAAAGGAAGGCAAGGCAAAGCCAGGCAAGGCAAGTGTAACAAAAGGCACGCAACGGCAAGGGGAAACAAGGCTAATGCACGACAACGCACGGCTAGGAAATGCACGGCAAGGCAAGTAAAGGGTAACGCAAGGCAAGGCACGGTGAGGCTAGGCAAGGCTAATGCACGAAAACGCAAGGCTAGGCAATGCACGACAATGCAAGGAAAGCTTAAAGCAAAGGAAGGCAAGGTCAGGCGAGATAAGGCCAAGGCACGACAACGCAAGGCTAGGCAATTCAGGGAAGGCAAGCAAAGAGTAACGGAAGGTAAGCAAGGCAAGGAAAAGGAAGGAAAGGCCAGGGTAACGGAAGGAACGGCACGGCAAGGGGAAACAAGTCTAAGGCACGACACCGAACGCTAGGCAATGCACGGCAAGGCAAGGAAAGGGTAACGGAAGGGGAAGCACGGTCAGGCGAGGTAAGGCTAAGGCACGACAACCCAAGGCTAGGCAATGCACGGAAGGCAAGCAAAGAGTAACGGAACGCAAGGAAGGCAACGGAAAGCAAGGGAAGGCAAGGGTAACGGAAGGAACGGCACGGCAAGGGGTAACAAGGCTAAGGCACGACAACGCACGGCTAGGCAATGCACGGCAAGGCAAGGAAAGGGTAACGCAAGGCAAGGCACGGTGAGGCTAGGCAAGGCTAATGCACGACAACGCAAGGCTAGGCAATGCTCGACAATGCAAGGAAAGCTTAAAGCAAAGGAAGGCAAGGTCAGGCGACATAAGGCAAAGGCACGACAACGCAAGGCTAGGCAATTCAGGGAAGGCAAGCAAAGAGTAATGGAAGGTAAGCAAGGCAAGGAAAAGCAAGGAAAGTCAAGTGTAACGGAAGGAACGGCACGGCAAGGGGAAATAAGGCTAAGGCACGACAACGCACGCTAGGCAATGCACGGCAAGGCAAGGAAAGGGTAACGCATGGGAAAGCACGGTCAGGCGAGGCAAGGCTAAGGCATGACAACGCAAGGCTAGGCAATGCACGGAAAGCAATCAAAGAGTAACGGAACGCAAGGAAGGCAAGGGAAAGAAAGGGAAGGCAAGGGTAACGGAAGGAACGGCACGGCAAGGGGTAACAAGGCTAAGGCACGACAACGCAGGGCTAGGCAATGCACGGCAAGGCAAGGAAAGGGTAACGCAGGGGAAGGCACGGTCAGGTGAGGCAAGGATAAGGCACGACAATGCAAGGCTAGGCAATGCACGGCAAGGCAAGGAAAGAGTAACGGAAGGAAAGGAAGGCAAGGCAAAGCCAGGCAAGGCAAGTGTAACAAAAGGCACGCAACGGCAAGGGGAAACAAGGCTAAGGCACGACAACAGACGGCTAGGAAATGCACGGCAAGGCAAGTAAAGGGTAACGCAAGGCAAGGCACGGTGAGGCTAGGCAAGGCTAATGCACGACAACGCAAGGCTAAGCAATGCACGACAATGCAAGTAAAGCTTAAAGCAAAGGAAGGCACGGTCAGAAGAGATAAGGCTAAGGCACGACAACGCAAGGCTAGGCAATGCAGGGAAGGCAAGGAAAGAGTAACGGAAGGTAAGGAAGGCAAAGGAAAGCAAGGAAAGGCAATGGTAACGGAAGGAACGGCACGGCAAGGGGAAACAAGTCTAAGGCACGACAACGCACGCTAGGCAATGCACGGCAAGGGAAGGAAAGGGTAACGCATGGGAAAGAACGGTCAGGGGAGGCAAGGCTAAGGCACGACAACGCAAGACTTCGCAATGCACGGAAGGCAAGCAAAGAGTAACGGAAGGTAAGGAAGGCAAGGGAAAGCAAAGAAAGGCAAGTGTAACGGAATTAACGGCACGGCAAGGGGAAGCAAGCCTAAGGCACGACAATGCACGCTAGGCAATGCACGGCAAGGCAAGGAAAGGGTAACGCATGGGAAAGCACGGTCAGGCGAGGCAAGGCTAAGGAAAGACAACGCAAGGCTAGGCAATGCACGGAAAGCAAGCAAGGAGTAACGGAATGCAAGGAAGGAAAGGGAAAGCAAGGGAAGGCAAGGGTAACGGAAGGAACGGCACGGCAAGGGGTAACAAGGCTAAGGCACGACAACACACGGCTAGGAAATGCACGGCAAGGCAAGGAAAGGGTAACGCAAGGCAAGGCACGGTGAGGCTAGGCAAGGTTAATGCACGACAACGCAAGGCTAGGCAATGCACGACAATGCAAGGAAAGCTTAAAGCAAAGGAAGGCACGGTAAGGCGAGATAAGGCTAAGGCACGACAACGCAAGCCTAGGCAATGCACGGAAGGCAAGCAAAGAGTAACGGAAGGTAAGGAAGGCAAGGGAAAGCAAGGGAAGGCAAGGGTAACGGAAGGAACGGCACGGCAAGGGGAAACAAGGCTAAGGCACGGCAACGTAGGCTAGGCAATGCACGGCAAGGCAAGGAAAGGGTAACGCATGGGAAAGCACGTTCAGGCGAGGCAAGGATAAGGCACGACAATGCAAGGCTAGGCAATGCACGGCAAGGCAAGGAAAGTGTAACGGAAGGAAAGGAAGGCAAGGGAAAGCAAAGAAATGCAAGTGTAACGGAAGGAACGGCACGGCAAGGGGAAACAAGGCTAAGGCACGACAACGCACGGCTAGGCAATGCACGGCAAGGCAAGCAAAGGGTAACGCAAGGAAAGGCACGGTGAGGCTAGGCAAGGCTAATGCACGAAAACGCAAGGCTAGGCAATGCACGACAATGCAAGGAAAGCTTAAAGCAAAGGAAGGCAAGGTCAGGCGAGATAAGGCAAAGGCACGACAACGCAAGGCTAGGCAATTCAGGGAAGGCAAGCAAAGAGTAACGGAAGGTAAGCAAGGCAAGGAAAAGGAAGGAAAGGCCAGGGTAACGGAAGGAACGGCACGGCAAGGGGAAACAAGCCTAAGGCACGACACCGAACGCTAGGCAATGAACGGCAAGGCAAGGAAAGGGTAACGCATTTGAAAGCACGGTCAGGCGAGGCAACGCTAAGGCACGACAACGCAAGGCTAGGCAATGCACGGCAAGGGAATGAAAGGGTAACGCAGGGGAATGCACGGTAAGGTGAGGCAAGGATAAGGCACGACAATGCAAGGCTAGGCAATGCACGGCAAGGCAAGGAAAGAGTAACGGAAGGAAAGGAAGGCAAGGCAAAGCCAGGCAAGGCAAGTGTAACAAAAGGCACGCCACGGCAAGGGGAATCAAGGCTAAGGCAAGACAACGCACGGCTAGGCAATGCACGGCAAGGCAAGGAAAGGGTAACGCAAGGCAAGGCACGGTGAGGCTAGGCAAGGCTAATGCACGACAACGCAAGGCTAGGCAATGCACGACAATGCAAGGAAAGCTTAAAGCAAAGGAAGGCACGGTCAGGCGAGATAAGGCTAAGGCACGACAACGCAAGGCTAGGCAATGCACGGAAGGAAAGCAAAGAGTAACGGAAGGTAAGGAAGGCAAGGGAAAGCAAGGAAAGGCAAGTGTAACGGAAGGAACGGCACGGCAAGGGGAAACAAGGCTAAGGCACGACAACGCACGCTAGGCAATGCACGGCAAGGCAAGGAAATGGTAACGCATGGGAAAGCACGGTCAGGCGAGGCAAGCCTAAGGCATGACAACGCAAGGCTAGGCAATGCAAGGAAAGCAAGCAAAGAGTAACGGAAAGCAAGGAAGGCAAGGGAAAGCAAGGAAAGGCAAGGGTAACGGAAGGAACGGCACGGCAAGGGGAAACAAGGCTAAGGCTCGACAACGCAGGGCTAGGCAATGCACGGCAAGGCAAGGAAAGAGTAACGCAAGGAAAGGAAGGCAAAGCAAAGCCAGGCAAGGCAATTGTAACAAAAGGCACGCAACGGCAAGGGGAAACAAGGCTAAGGCACGACAACGCACGCTAGGCAATGCACGGCAAGGCAAGCAAAGGGTAACGCAAGGCAAGGCACGGTGAGGCTAGGCAAGGCTAATGCACGAAAACGCAAGGCTAGGCAATGCACGACAATGCAAGGAAAGCTTAAAGCAAAGGAAGGCAAGGTCAGGCGAGATAATGCAAAGGCACGACAACGCAAGGCTAGGCAATTCAGGGAAGGCAAGCAAAGAGTAATGGAAGGTAAGCAAGGCAAGGAAAAGCAAGGAAAGGCAAGTGTAACGGAAGGAACGGCACGGCAAGGGGAAACAAGGCTAAGGCACGACAACGCACGCTAGGCAATGCACGGCAAGGCAAGGAAAGGGTAACGCATGGGAAAGCACGGTCAGGCGAGGCAAGGCTAAGGCATGACAACGCAAGGCTAGGCAATGCACGGAAAGCAATCAAAGAGTAACGGAACGCAAGGAAGGCAAGGGAAAGAAAGGGAAGGCAAGGGTAACGGAAGGAACGGCACGGCAAGGGGTAACAAGGCTAAGGCACGACAACGCAGGGCTAGGCAATGCACGGCAAGGCAAGGAAAGGGTAACGCAGGGGAAGGCACGGTCAGGTGAGGCAAGGATAAGGCACGACAATGCAAGGCTAGGCAATGCACGGCAAGGCAAGGAAAGAGTAACGGAAGGAAAGGAAGGCAAGGCAAAGCCAGGCAAGGCAAGTGTAACAAAAGGCACGCAACGGCAAGGGGAAACAAGGCTAAGGCACGACAACAGACGGCTAGGAAATGCACGGCAAGGCAAGTAAAGGGTAACGCAAGGCAAGGCACGGTGAGGCCAGGCAAGGCTAATGCACGAAAACGCAAGGCTAGGCAATGCACGACAATGCAAGGAAAGCTTAAAGCAAAGGAAGGCAAGGTCAGGCGAGATAAGGCAAAGGCACGACAACGCAAGGCTAGGCAATTCAGGGAAGGCAAGCAAAGAGTAACGGAAGGTAAGCAAGGCAAGGAAAAGGAAGGAAAGGCTAGGGTAACGGAAGGAACGGCACGGCAAGGGGAAACAAGTCTAAGGCACGACACCGAACGCTAGGCAATGAACGGCAAGGCAAGGAAAGGGTAACGCATTTGAAAGCACGGTCAGGCGAGGCAACGCTAAGGCACGACAACGCAAGGCTAGGCAATGCACGGAAGGCAAGCAAAGAGTAACGGAACGCAAGGAAGGCAACGGAAAGCAAGGGAAGGCAAGGGTAACGGAAGGAACGGCACGGCAAGGGGAAACAAGGCTAAGGCACGACAACGCACGGCTAGGCAATGCACGGCAAGGCAAGCAAAGGGTAACGCAAGGCAAGGCACGGTGAGGCTAGGCAAGTCTAATGCACGAAAACGCAAGGCTAGGCAATGCACGACAATGCAAGGAAAGCTTAAAGCAAAGGAAGGCACGGTCAGGCGAGATAAGGCTAAGGCACGACAACGCAAGGCTAGGCAATTCAGGGAAGGCAAGGAAAGAGTAACGGAAGGTAAGCAAGGCAAAGAAAAGCAAGGAAAGGCAAGGGTAACGGAAGGCACGCCACGGCAAGGGGAAACAAGGCTACGGCACGACAACGCACGGCTAGGCAATTCACGGCAAGGCAAGGAAAGGGTAACGCATGGGAAAGCACGGTCAGGCGAGGCAAGGCTAAGGCATGACAACGCAAGGCTAGGCAATGCACGGAAAGCAATCAAAGAGTAACGGAACGCAAGGAAGGCAAGGGAAAAAAAGGGAAGGCAAGGGTAACGGAAGGAACGGCACGGCAAGGGGTAACAAGGCTAAGGCACGACAACGCAGGGCTAGGCAATGCACGGCAAGGCAAGGAAAGGGTAACGCAGGGGAAGGCACGGTCAGGTGAGGCAAGGATAAGGCACGACAATGCAAGGCTAGGCAATGCACGGAAAGCAAGCAAGGAGTAACGGAATGCAAGGAAGGAAAGGGAAAGCAAGGGAAGGCAAGTGTAACGGAAGGAACGGCACGGCAAGGGGTAACAAGGCTAAGGCACGACAACACACGGCTAGGAAATGCTCGGCAAGGCAAGGAAAGGGTAACGCAAGGCAAGGCACGGTGAGGCTAGGCAAGGCTAATGCACGACAACGCAAGGCTAGGCAATGCACGACAATGCAAGGAAAGCGTAAAGCAAAGGAAGGCACGGTCAGGCGAGATAAGGCTAAGGCACGACAACGCAAGGCTAGGCAATGCACGGAAGGGAAGCAAAGAGTAACGGAAGCTAAGGAAGGCAAGGGAAAGCAAGGAAAGGCAATAGTAACGGAAGGAACGGCACGGCAAGGGGAAACAAGGCTAAGGCACGACAACGCACGGCTAGGCAATGCACGGCAAGGCAAGGAAAGGGTAACGCATGGGAAAGCACGTTCAGGCGAGGCAAGGCTAAGGCACGCCAACACAAGGCTAGGCAATGCACGGAAGGCTAGCAAAGAGTAACGGAAGGAAAGGAAGGCAAGGGAAAGCAAGGAAAGGCAAGTGTAACGGAAGGAACGGCACGGCAAGGGGAAACAAGGCTAAGGCACGACAACGCACGGCTAGGCAATGCACGGCAAGGCAAGCAAAGGGTAACGCAAGGAAAGGCACGGTGAGGCTAGGCAAGGCTAATGCACGAAAACGCAAGGCTAGGCAATGCACGACAATGCAAGGAAAGCTTAAAGCAAAGGAAGGCAAGGTCAGGCGAGATAAGGCAAAGGCACGACAACGCAAGGCTAGGCAATTCAGGGAAGGCAAGCAAAGAGTAACGGAAGGTAAGCAAGGCAAGGAAAAGGAAGGAAAGGCCAGGGTAACGGAAGGAACGGCACGGCAAGGGGAAACAAGTCTAAGGCACGACACCGAACGCTAGGCAATGAACGGCAAGGCAAGGAAAGGGTAACGCATTTGAAAGCACGGTCAGGCGAGGCAACGCTAAGGCACGACAACGCAAGGCTAGGCAATGCACGGCAAGGCAAGGAAAGGGTAACGCAGGGGAATGCACGGTAAGGTGAGGCAAGGATAAGGCACGACAATGCAAGGCTAGGCAATGCACGGCAAGGCAAGGAAAGAGTAACGGAAGGAAAGGAAGGCAAGGGAAAGCCAGGCAAGGCAAGTGTAACAAAAGGCACGCCACGGCAAGGGGAAACAAGGCTAAGGCACGACAACGCACGGCTAGGCAATGCACGGCAATGCAAGGAAAGGGTAACGCAAGGCAAGGAACGGTGAGGCTAGGCAAGTCTAATGCACGACAACGCAAGGCTAGGCAATGCACGACAATGCAAGGAAAGCTTAAAGCAAAGGAAGGCACGGTCAGGCGAGATAAGGCTAAGGCACGACAACGCAAGGCTAGGCAATGCACGGAAGGCAAGCAAAGAGTAACGGAAGGCAAGGAAGGCAAGGGAAAGCAAGGCAAGGCAAGAGTAACGGAAGGAACGGCACGGCAAGGGGAAAAAAGGCTAAGGCACGACAACGCAGGGCTAGGCAATGCACGGCAAGGCAAGGAAAGGGTAACGCAAGGCAAGGCACGGTCAGGCGAGGCAAGGCTAAGGCACGACAACGCAAGGCTAGGCAATGCACGGAAAGCAAGCAAAGAGTAACGGAAAGCAAGGAAGGCAAGGGAAAGCAAGGAAAGGCAAGGGTAACGGAAGGAACGGCACGGCAAGGTGTAACAAGGCTAAGGCACGACAACGCAGGGCTAGGCAATGCACGGCAAGGCAAGGAAAGAGTAACGCAAGGAAAGGAAGGCAAGGCAAAGCCAGGCAAGGCAATTGTAACAAAAGGCACGCAACGGCAAGGGGAAACAAGGCTAAGGAAAGCCAACGCAAGGCTAGGCAATGCACGGAAAGCAAGCAAGGAGTAACGGAATGCAAGGAAGGAAAGGGAAAGCAAGGGAAGGCAAGGGTAACGGAAGGAACGGCACGGCAAGGGTTAACAAGGCTAAGGCACGACAACACACGGCTAGGAAATGCACGGCAAGGGAAGGAAAGGGTAACGCATGGGAAAGCACGGTCAGGCGAGGCAAGGCTAAGGCACGACAACCCAAGGCTAGGCAATGCACGGAAGGCAAGCAAAGAGTAACGGAACGCAAGGAAGGCAAGGGAAAGCAAGGGAAGGCAAGGGTAACGGAAGGAACGGCACGGCAAGGGGAAACAAGGCTAAGGCACGACAACGCACGGCTAGGCAATTCACGGCAAGGCAAGCAAAGGGTAACGCAAGGCAAGGGAAAGCAGGGGAAGGCAAGGCAAGGCTAATGCACGACAACGCAAGGCTAGGCAATGCACGACAATGCAAGTAAAGCTTAAAGCAAAGGAAGGCAAGGTCAGGCGAGATAAGGCAAAGGCACGACAACGCAAGGCTAGGCAATTCAGGGAAGGCAAGCAAAGAGTAATGGAAGGTAAGCAAGGCAAGGAAAAGCAAGGAAAGGCAAGTGTAACGGAAGGAACGGCACGGCAAGGGGAAACAAGGCTAAGGCACGACAACGCACGCTAGGCAATGCACGGCAAGGCAAGGAAAGATAACGCATGGGAAAGCACGGTCAGGCGAGGCAAGGCTAAGGCATGACAACGCAAGGCTAGGCAATGCACCGAAAGCAATCAAAGAGTAACGGAACGCAAGGAAGGCAAGGGAAAGAAAGGGAAGGCAAGGGTAATGGAAGGAACGGCACGGCAAGGGGTAACAAGGCTAAGGCACGACAACGCAGGGCTAGGCAATGCACGGCAAGGCAAGGAAAGGGTAACGCAGGGGAAGGCACGGTCAGGTGAGGCAAGGATAAGGCACGACAATGCAAGGCTAGGCAATGCACGGCAAGGCAAGGAAAGAGTAACGGAAGGAAAGGAAGGCAAGGCAAAGCCAGGCAAGGCAAGTGTAACAAAAGGCACGCAACGGCAAGGGGAAACAAAGCTAAGGCACGACAACAGACGGCTAGGAAATGCACAGCAAGGCAAGTAAAGGGTAACGCAAGGCAAGGCACGGTGAGGCTAGGCAAGGCTAATGCACGACAACGCAAGGATAGGCAATGCACGACAATGCAAGTAAAGCTTAAAGCAAAGGAAGGCACGGTCAGAAGAGATAAGGCTAAGGCACGACAACGCAAGGCTAGGCAATGCAGGGAAGGCAAGGAAAGAGTAACGGAAGGTAAGGAAGGCAAAGGAAAGCAAGGAAAGGCAATGGTAACGGAAGGAACGGCACGGCAAGGGGAAACAAGTCTAAGGCACGACAACGCACGCTAGGCAATGCACGGCAAGGGAAGGAAAGGGTAACGCATGGGAAAGAACGGTCAGGGGAGGCAAGGCTAAGGCACGACAACGCAAGGCTTCGCAATGCACGGAAGGCAAGCAAAGAGTAACGGAAGGTAAGGAAGGCAAGGGAAAGCAAAGAAAGGCAAGTGTAACGGAATTAACGGCACTGCAAGGGGAAACAAGGCTAAGGCACGACAACGCACGCTAGGCAATGCACGGCAAGGCAAGGAAAGGGTAACGCATGGGAAAGCACGGTCAGGCGAGGCAAGGCTAAGGAAAGACAACGCAAGGCTAGGCAATGCACGGTAAGCAAGCAAGGAGTAACGGAATGCAAGGAAGGAAAGGGAAAGCAAGGGAAGGCAAGGGTAACGGAAGGAACGGCACGGCAAGGGGTAAAAAGGCTAAGGCACGACAACACACGGCTAGGAAATGCACGGCAAGGCAAGGAAACGGTAACGCAAGGCAAGGCACGGTGAGGCTAGGCAAGGTTAATGCACGACAACGCAAGGCTAGGCAATGCACGACAATGCAAGGAAAGCTTAAAGCAAAGGAAGGCACGGTCAGGCGAGATAAGGCTAAGGCACGACAACGCAAGGCTAGGCAATGCACGGAAGGCAAGCAAAGAGTAACGGAAGCTAAGGAAGGCAAGGGAAAGAAAGGAAAGGCAATAGTAACGGAAGGAACGGCACGGCAAGGGGAAACAAGGCTAAGGCACGGCAACGTAGGATAGGCAATGCACGGCAAGGCAAGGAAAGGGTAACGCATGGGAAAGCACGTTCAGGTGAGGCAAGGCTAAGGCACGACAACACAAGGCTAGGCAATGCACGGAAGGCTAGCAAAGAGTAACGGAAGGTAAGGAAGGCAAGGGAAAGCAAGGAAATGCAAGTGTAACGGAAGGAACGGCACGGCAAGGGGAAACAAGGCTAAGGCACGACAACGCACGGCTAGGCAATGCACGGCAAGGCAAGCAAAGGGTAACGCAAGGAAAGGCACGGTGAGGCTAGGCAAGGCTAATGCACGAAAACGCAAGGCTAGGCGATGCACGACAATGCAAGGAAACTTAAAGCAAAGGAAGGCAAGGTCAGGCGAGATAAGGCTAAGGCACGACAAGGCAAGGCTAGGAAATTCAGAGAAGGCAAGCAAAGAGTAACGGAAGGTAAGCAAGGCAAGAAAAAGGAAGGAAAGGCCAGGGTAACGGAAGGAACGGCACGGCAAGGGGAAACAAGCCTAAGGCACGACACCGAACGCTAGGCAATGAACGGCAAGGCAAGGAAAGGGTAACGCATTTGAAAGCACGGTCAGGCGAGGCAACGCTAAGGCACGACAACGCAAGGCTAGGCAATGCAGGGAAGGCAAGCAAAGGGTAACGGAAGGTAAGGAAGGCAAGGAAAAGCAAGGAAAGGCAAGGGTAACGGAAGGAACGGCACGGGAAGCGGAAACAAGGCTAAGGCACGGCAACGCAGGCTGGGCAATGCACGGCAAGGCAAGGAAAGGGTAACGCATGGGAAAGCAAGTTCAGGCGAGGCAAGGCTAAGGCACGACAACGCAAGGCTAGGCAATGCACGGAAGGCAAGCAAAGAGTAACGGAAGGTAAGGAAGGCAAGGGAAAGCAAAGAAAGGCAAGTGTAACGGAAGGAACTGCACGGCAAGGGGAAACAAGACTAAGGCACGACACCGAACGCTAGGCAATGAACGGCAAGGCAAGGAAAGGGTAACGCATGGGAAAGCACGGTCAGGCGAGGCAAGGCTAGTCAATGCACGGAAGGCAAGCAAAGAGTAACGGAAGGTAAGGAAGGCAAGGGAAAGCAAGGAAAGGCAAGTGTAATGGAAGGAACGGCACGGCAAGGGGAAACAAGGCTAAGGCACGACAACGCACGCTAGGCAATGCACGGCAAGGCAAGGAAAGGGTAACGCATGGGAAAGCACGGTCAGGGGAGGCAAGGCTAAGGCATGACAACGCAAGGCTAGGCAATGCACGGAAAGCAAGCAAAGTGTAACGTAACGCAAGGAAGGCAAGGGAAAGCAAGGGAAGGCAAGGGTAACGGAAGGAACGGCACGGCAAGGGGTAAGAAGGCTAAGGCACGACAACGCAGGGCTAGGCAATGCACGGCAAGGCAAGGAAAGGGTAACGCAGGGGACGGCACGGTCAGGTGAGGCAAGGATAAGGCACGACAATGCAAGGCTAGGCAATGCACGGCAAGGCAAGGAAAGAGTAACGGAAGGAAAGGAAGGCAAGGCAAAGCCAGGCAAGGCAAGTGTAACAAAAGGCACGCCACGGCAAGGGGAATCAAGGCTAAGGCACGACAACGCACGGCTAGGCAATGCACGGCAAGGCAAGGAAAGGGTAACGCAAGGCAAGGCACGGTGAGGCTAGGCAAGGCTAATGCACGACAACGCAAGGCTAGGCAATGCACGACAATGCAAGGAAAGAGTAACGGAAGGAAAGGAAGGCACGGTCAGGCGAGATAAGGTTAAGGCACGGCAACGCAGGCTAGGCAATGCAGGGAATGCAAGCAAAGAGTAACGGAAGGTAAGGAAGGCAAGGGAAAGCAAGGAAAGGCAAGTGTAACGGAAGGAACGGCACGGCAAGGGGAAACAAGGCTAAGGCACGACAACGCACGCTAGGCAATGCACGGCAAGGCAAGGAAAGGGTAACGCATGGGAAAGCACGGTCAGGCGAGGCAAGGCTAAGGCACGACAACGCAAGGCTAGGCAATGCACGGAAGGCAAGCAAAGAGTAACGGAAGGCAAGGAAGGCAAGGGAAAGCAAGGAAAGGCAAGGGTAATGGAAGGAACGGCACGGCAAGGGGTAACAAGGCTAAGGCACGACAACGCACGGCTAGGCAATGCACGGCAAGGCAAGGAAAGAGTAACGGAAGGAAAGGAAGGCAAGGCAAAGCGAGGCAAGGCAAGTGTAACAAAAGGCACGGAACGGCAAGGGGAAACAAGGCTAAGGCACGACAACACACGGCTAGGAAATGCACGGCAAGGCAAGGAAAGGGTAACGCAAGGCAAGGCACGCTGAGGCTAGGCAAGGTTAATGCACGACAACGCAAGGCTAGGCAATGCACGACAATGCAAGGAAAGCTTAAAGCAAAGGAAGGCACGGTCAGGCGAGATAAGGCTAAGGCACGACAACGCAAGGCTAGGCAATGCACGGAAGGCAAGCAAAGAGTAACGGAAGGTAAGGAAGGCAAGGGAAAGCAAGGAAAGGCAATGGTAACGGAAGGAACGGCACGGCAAGGGGAAACAAGGCTAAGGCACGTCAACGCACGCTAGGCAATGCACGGCAAGGCAAGGAAAGGGTAACGCATGTGAAAGCACGGTCAGGCGAGGCAAGGCCAAGGAAAGCCAACGCAAGGCTAGGCAATGCACGGAAAGCAAGCAAGGAGTAACGGAATGCAAGGAAGGAAAGGGAAAGCAAGGGAAGGCAAGGGTAACGGAAGGAACGGCACGGCAAGGGTTAACAAGGCTAAGGCACGACAACACACGGCTAGGAAATGCACGGCAAGGCAAGGAAAGGGTAACGCAAGGCAAGGCACGCTGAGGCTAGGCAAGGTTAATGCACGACAACGCAAGGCTAGGCAATGCACGACAATGCAAGGAAAGCTTAAAGCAAAGGAAGGCACGGTCAGGCGAGATAAGGCTAAGGCACGACAACGCAAGGCTAGGCAATGCACGGAAGGCAAGCAAAGAGTAACGGAAGGTAAGGAAGGCAAAGGAAAGCAAGGAAAGGCAATGGTAACGGAAGGAACGGCACGGCAAGGGGAAACAAGGCTAAGGCACGGCAACGTAGGCTAGGCAATGCACGGCAAGGCAAGGAAAGGGTAACGCATGGGAAAGCACGGTCAGGCGAGGCAAGGCTAAGGCACGACAACGCAAGGCTAGGCAATGCACGACAATCCAAGGAAAGCTTAAAGCAAAGGAAGGCACGGTCAGGCGAGATAAGGCTAAGGCACGACAACGCAAGGCTAGGCAATCCCGGGAAGGGAAGCAAAGAGTAACGAAAGGTAAGCAAGACAAGGAAAAGCAAGGAAAGGCAAGGGTAACGGAAGGAACGGCACGGCAAGGGGAAACAAGACTAAGGCACGGCAACGCAGGCCAGGCAATGCACGGCAAGGCAAGGAAAGGGTAACGCATGGGAAAGCACGGTCAGGCGAGGCAAGGCTAAGGCACGACAACGCAAGGCTAAGCAATGCACGGAAGGCAAGCAAAGAGTAACGGAAGGTAAGGAAGGCAAGGGAAAGCAAAGAAAGGCAAGTGTAACGAAAGGAACGGCACGGCAAGGGGAACCAAGGCTAAGGCACGACAACGCACGCTAGGCAATGCACAACAAGGCAAGGAAAGGGTAACGCATGGGAAAGCACGGTCAGGCGATGCAAGGCTAAGGCATGACAACGCAAGGCTAGGCAATGCACGGAAAGCAAGCAAAGAGTAACGGAACGCAAGGAAGGCAAGGGAAAGCAAGGGAAGGCAAGCGTAACGGAAGGAACGGCACGGCAAGGGGTAACAAGGCTAAGGCACGGCAACGCAGGGCTAGGCAATGCACGGCAAGGCAAGGAAAGGGTAACGCAAGGCAAGGCACGGTGAGGCTAGGCAAGGCTAATGCACGACAACGCAAGGCTAGGCAATGCACGACAATGCAAGGAAAGCTTAAAGCAAAGGAAGGCACGGTCAGGCGAGATAAGGCTAAGGCACGACAACGCAAGGCTAGGCAATGCAGGGAAGGCAAGCAAAGAGTAACGGAACGTAAGGAAGGCAAGGAAAAGCAAGGAAAGGCAAGGGTAACGGAAGGAACGGCACGGGAAGCGGAAACAAGGCTAAGGCACGGCAACGCAGGCTGAGCAATGCACGGCAAGGCAAGGAAAGGGTAACGCATGGGAAAGCACGTTCAGGCGAGGCAAGGCTAAGGCACGACAACGCAAGGCTAGGCAATGCACGGAAGGCAAGCAAAGAGTAACGGAAGGTATGGAAGGCAAGGGAAAGCAAAGAAAGGCAAGTGTAACGGAAGGAACGGCACGGCAAGGGGAAACAAGGCTAAGGCACGACAGCGCAAGGCTAGGCAATGCACGGAAGGCAAGCAAAGGGTAACGCAAGGTAAGGCACGGTGAGGCTAAGCAAGGCTAATGCACGAAAACGCAAGGCTAGGCAATGCACGACAATGCAAGGAAAGCTTAAAGCAAAGGAAGGCAAGGTCAGGCGAGATAAGGCAAAGGCACGACAACGCAAGGCTAGGCAATTCAGGGAAGGCAAGCAAAGGGTAACGGAAGGTAAGCAAGGCAAGGAAAAGGAAGGAAAGGACAGGGTAACGGAAGGAACGGCACGGCAAGGGGAAACAAGTCTAAGGCACGACACCGAACGCTAGGCAATGAACGGCAAGGCAAGGAAAGGGTAACGCATTTGAAAGCACGGTCAGGCGAGGCAACACTAAGGCACGACAACGCAAGGCTAGGCAATGCACGGCAAGGCAAGGAAAGGGTAACGCAGGGGAATGCACGGTAAGGTGAGGCAAGCATAAGGCACGACAACACACGGCTAGGAAATGCACGGCAAGGCAAGGAAAGGGTAACGGAAGGAAAGGAAGGCAAGGCAAAGCCAGGCAAGGCAAGTGTAACAAAAGGCACGCACGGCAAGGGGAATCAAGGCTAAGGCAAGACAACGCACGGCTAGGCAATGCACGGCAAGGCAAGGAAAGGGTAACGCAAGGCAAGGCACGGTGAGGCTAGGCAAGGCTAATGCACGACAACGCAAGGCTAGGCAATGCACGACAATGCAAGGAAAGCTTAAAGCAAAGGAAGGCACGGTCAGGCGAGATAAGGCTAAGGCACGACAACGCAAGGCTAGGCAATGCACGGAAGGAAAGCAAAGAGTAACGGAAGGTAAGGAAGGCAAGGGAAAGCAAGGAAAGGCAAGTGTAACGGAAGGAACGGCACGGCAAGGGGAAACAAGGCTAAGGCACGACAACGCACGCTAGGCAATGCACGGCAAGGCAAGGAAATGGTAACGCATGGGAAAGCACGGTAAGGCGAGGCAAGCCTAAGGCATGACAACGCAAGGCTAGGCAATGCACGGAAAGCAAGCAAAGAGTAACGGAAAGCAAGGAAGGCAAGGGAAAGCAAGGAAAGGCAAGGGTAACGGAAGGAACGGCTCGGCAAGGGGTAACAAGGCTAAGGAACGACAACGCAGGGCTAGGCAATGCACGGGAAGGCAAGGAAAGAGTAACGCAAGGAAAGGAAGGCAAGGCAAAGCCAGGCAAGGCAAGTGTAACAAAAGGCACGCAACGGCAAGGGGAAACAAGGCTAAGGAAAGCCAACGCAAGGCTAGGCAATGCACGGAAAGCAAGCAAGGAGTAACGGAATGCAAGGAAGGCAAGGGAAAGAAAGGGAAGGCAAGGGTAACGGAAGGAACGGCACGGCAAGGGGAAACAAGGCTAAGGCACGACAACGCAGGGCTAGGCAATGCACGGCAAGGCAAGGAAAGGGTAACGCAGGGGAAAGCACGGTCAGGTGAGGCAAGGATAAGGCACGACAATGCAAGGCTAGGCAATGCACGGCAAGGCAAGGAAAGAGTAACGGAAGGAAAGGAAGGCAAGGCAAAGCCAGGCAAGGCAAGTGTAACAAAAGGCACGCAACGGCAAGGGGAAACAAGGCTAAGGCACGACAACAGACGGCTAGGAAATGCACGGCAAGGCAAGTAAAGGGTAACGCAAGGCAAGGCACGGTGAGGCTAGGCAAGGCTAATGCACGACAACGCAAGGCTAGGCAATGCACGACAATGCAAGTAAAGCTTAAAGCAAAGGAAGGCACGGTCAGAAGAGATAAGGCTAAGGCACGACAACGCAAGGCTAGGCAATGCAGGGAAGGCAAGGAAAGAGTAACGGAAGGTAAGGAAGGCAAAGGAAAGCAAGGAAAGGCAATGGTAATGGAAGGAACGGCACGGCAAGGGGAAACAAGTCTAAGGCACGACAACGCACGCTAGGCAATGCACGGCAAGGGAAGGAAAGGGTAACGCATGGGAAAGAACGGTCAGGGGAGGCAAGGCTAAGGCACGACAACGCAACGCTTCGCAATGCACGGAAGGTAAGCAAAGAGTAACGGAAGGTAAGGAAGGCAAGGGAAAACAAAGAAAGGCAAGTGTAACGGAAGGAACGGCACGGCAAGGGGAAACAAGGCTAAGGGACGACAACGCACGCTAGGCAATGCACGGCAAGGCAAGGAAAGGGTAACGCATGGGAAAGCACGGTCAGGCGAGGCAAGGCTAAGGAAAGCCAACGCAAGGCTAGGCAATGCACGGTAAGCAAGCAAGGAATAACGGAATGCAAGGAAGGAAAGGGAAAGCAAGGGAAGGCAAGGGTAACGGAAGGAACGGCACGGCAAGGGGTAACAAGGCTAAGGCACGACAACACACGGCTAGGAAATGCACGGCAAGGCAAGGAAAGGGTAACGCAAGGCAAGGCACGGTGAGGCTAGGCAAGGTTAATGCACGACAACGCAAGGCTAGGCAATGCACGACAATGCAAGGAAAGCTTAAAGCAAAGGAAGGCACGGTCAGGCGAGATAAGGCTAAGGCACGACAACGCAAGGCTAGGCAATGCACGGAAGGCAAGCAAAGAGTAACGGAAGCTAAGGAAGGCAAGGGAAAGCATGGAAAGGCAATAGTAACGGAAGGAACGGCACGGCAAGGGGAAACAAGGCTAAGGCACGGCAACGTAGGGTAGGCAATGCACGGCAAGGCAATGAAAGGGTAACGCATGGGAAAGCACGTTCAGGCGAGGCAAGGCTAAGGCACGACAACACAAGGCTAGGCAAAGCACGGAAGGCTAGCAAAGAGTAACGGAAGGTAAGGAAGGCAAGGGAAAGCAAAGAAAGGCAAGTGTAACGGAAGGAACGGCACGGCAAGAGGAAACAAGGCTAAGGCACGACAACGCAAGGCTAGGCAATGCACGACAATGCAAGGAAAGCTTAAAGCAAAGGAAGGCACGGTCAGGCGAGATAAGGCTAAGGCTCAACAACGCAAGACTAGGCAATGCACGGAAGGCAAGCAAAGAGTAACGGAAGGTAAGGAAGGCAAGGGAAAGCAAGGCAAGGCAAGTGTAACGGAAGGAACGGCACGGCAAGGGGAAACAAGGCTAAGGCACGACAACGCAAGGCTAGGCAATGCACGGCAAGGCAAGGAAAGGGTAACGCATTTGAAAGCACGGTCAGGAGAGGCAAGGCTAAGGCATGACAACGCAAGGCTAGGCAATGCACGGAAAGCAAGCAAAGAGTAACGGAACGCAAGGAAGGCAAGGGAAAGCAAGGGAAGGCAAGCGTAACGGAAGGAACGGCACGGCAAGGGGAAACAAGGCTAAGGCACGGCAACGCAGGGCTAGGCAATGCACGGCAAGGCAAGGAAAGGGTAACGCAAGGCAAGGCACGGTGGGGCTAGGCAAGGCTAATGCACGACAACGCAAGGCTAGGCAATGCACGACAATGCAAGGAAAGCTTAAAGCAAAGGAAGGCACGGTCAGGCGAGATAAGGCTAAGGCACGACAACGCAAGGCTAGGCAATGCACGGAATGCAAGCAAAGAGTAACGGAACGTAAGGAAGGCAAGGGAAAGCAAGGAAAGGCAAGTGTAACGGAAGGAACGGCACGGCAAGGGGAAACAAGGCTAAGGCACGACAACGCACGCTAGGCAATGCACGGCAAGGCAAGGAAAGGGTAACGCATTTGAAAGCACGGTCAGGAGAGGCAACGCTAAGGCACGACAACGCAAGGCTAGGCAATGCAGGGAAGGCAAGCAAAGAGTAACGGAAGGTAAGGAAGGCAAGGGAAAGCAAGGAAAGGCAAGTGTAACGGAAGGAACTGCACGGCAAGGGGAAACAAGGCTAAGGCACGACAACGCACGGCTAGGCAATGCACGGCAAGGCAAGCAAAGGGTAACGCAAGGTAAGGCACGGTGAGGCTAAGCAAGGCTAATGCACGAAAACGCAAGGCTAGGCAATGCACGACAATGCAAGGAAAGCTTAAAGCAAAGGAAGGCAAGGTCAGGCGAGATAAGGCAAAGGCACGACAACGCAAGGCTAGGCAATTCAGGGAAGGCAAGCAAAGGGTAACGGAAGGTAAGCAAGGCAAGGAAAAGCAAGGAAAGGACAAGTGTAACGGAAGGAACGGCACGGCAAGGGGAAACAAGTCTAAGGCACGACACCGAACGCTAGGCAATGCACGGCAAGGCAAGGAAAGGGTAACGCATTTGAAAGCACGGTCAGGCGAGGCAACGCTAAGGCACGACAACGCAAGGCTAGGCAATGCACGGCAAGGCAAGGAAAGGGTAACGCAGGGGAATGCACGGTAAGGTGAGGCAAGGATAAGGCACGACAATGCAAGGCTAGGCAATGCACGGCAAGGCAAGGAAAGAGTAACGGAAGGAAAGGAAGGCAAGGCAAAGCCAGGCAAGGCAAGTGTAACAAAAGGCACGCACGGCAAGGGGAATCAAGGCTAAGGCAAGACAACGCACGGCTAGGCAATGCACGGCAAGGCAAGGAAAGGGTAACGCAAGGCAAGGCACGGTGAGGCTAGGCAAGGCTAATGCACGACAACGCAAGGCTAGGCAATGCACGACAATGCAAGGAAAGCTTAAAGCAAAGGAAGGCACGGTCAGGCGAGATAAGGCTAAGGCACGACAACGCAAGGCTAGGCAATGCACGGAAGGAAAGCAAAGAGTAACGGAAGGTAAGGAAGGCAAGGGAAAGCAAGGAAAGGCAAGGGTAACGGAAGGAACGGCACGGCAAGGGGAAACAAGGCTAAGGCACGACAACGCACGCTAGGCAATGCACGGCAAGGCAAGGAAATGGTAACGCATGGGAAAGCACGGTCAGGCGAGGCAAGCCTAAGGCATGACAACGCAAGGCTAGGCAATGCACGGAAAGCAAGCAAAGAGTAACGGAACGCAAGGAAGGCAAGGGAAAGCAAGGAAAGGCAAGGGTAACGGAAGGAACGGCACGGCAAGGGGTATCAAGGCTAAGGCACGACAACGCAGGGCTAGGCAATGCACGGCAAGGCAAGGAAAGAGTAACGCAAGGAAAGGAAGGCAAGGCAAAGCCAGGCAAGGCAAGTGTAACAAAAGGCACGCAACGGCAAGGGGAAACAAGGCTAAGGAAAGCCAACGCAAGGCTAGGCAATGCACGGAAAGCAAGCAAGGAGTAACGGAATGCAAGGAAGGCAAGGGAAAGAAAGGGAAGGCAAGGGTAACGGAAGGAACGGCACGGCAAGGGTTAACAAGGCTAAGGCACGACAACGCACGCTAGGCAATGCACGGCAAGGCAAGGAAAGGGTAACGCAGGGGAAAGCACGGTCAGGTGAGGCAAGGATAAGGCACGACAATGCAAGGCTAGGCAATGCACGGCAAGGCAAGGAAAGAGTAACGGAAGGAAAGGAAGGCAAGGCAAAGCCAGGCAAGGCAAGTGTAACAAAAGGCACGCAACGGCAAGGGGAAACAAGGCTAAGGCACGACAACAGACGGCTAGGAAATGCACGGCAAGGCAAGTAAAGGGTAACGCAAGGCAAGGCACGGTGAGGTTAGGCAAGGCTAATGCACGACAACGCAAGGCTAGGCAATGCACGACAATGCAAGTAAAGCTTAAAGCAAAGGAAGGCACGGTCAGAAGAGATAAGGCTAAGGCACGACAACGCAAGGCTAGGCAATGCAGGGAAGGCAAGCAAAGAGTAACGGAAGGTAAGGAAGGCAAGGGAAAGCAAGGAAAGGCAATGGTAATGGAAGGAACGGCACGGCAAGGGGAAACAAGTCTAAGGCACGACAACGCACGCTAGGCAATGCACGGCAAGGGAAGGAAAGGGTAACGCATGGGAAAGAACGGTCAGGGGAGGCAAGGCTAAGGCACGACAACGCAACGCTTCGCAATGCACGGAAGGTAAGCAAAGAGTAACGGAAGGTAAGGAAGGCAAGGGAAAACAAAGAAAGGCAAGTGTAACGGAAGGAACGGCACGGCAAGGGGAAACAAGGCTAAGGGACGACAACGCACGCTAGGCAATGCACGGCAAGGCAAGGAAAGGGTAACGCATGGGAAAGCACGGTCAGGCGAGGCAAGGCTAAGGAAAGCCAACGCAAGGCTAGGCAATGCACGGTAAGCAAGCAAGGAATAACGGAATGCAAGGAAGGAAAGGGAAAGCAAGGGAAGGCAAGGGTAACGGAAGGAACGGCACGGCAAGGGGTAACAAGGCTAAGGCACGACAACACACGGCTAGGAAATGCACGGCAAGGCAAGGAAAGGGTAACGCAAGGCAAGGCACGGTGAGGCTAGGCAAGGTTAATGCACGACAACGCAAGGCTAGGCAATGCACGACAATGCAAGGAAAGCTTAAAGCAAAGGAAGGCACGGTCAGGCGAGATAAGGCTAAGGCACGACAACGCAAGGCTAGGCAATGCACGGAAGGCAAGCAAAGAGTAACGGAAGCTAAGGAAGGCAAGGGAAAGCATGGAAAGGCAATAGTAACGGAAGGAACGGCACGGCAAGGGGAAACAAGGCTAAGGCACGGCAACGTAGGGTAGGCAATGCACGGCAAGGCAATGAAAGGGTAACGCATGGGAAAGCACGTTCAGGCGAGGCAAGGCTAAGGCACGACAACACAAGGCTAGGCAAAGCACGGAAGGCTAGCAAAGAGTAACGGAAGGTAAGGAAGGCAAGGGAAAGCAAAGAAAGGCAAGTGTAACGGAAGGAACGGCACGGCAAGAGGAAACAAGGCTAAGGCACGACAACGCAAGGCTAGGCAATGCACGACAATGCAAGGAAAGCTTAAAGCAAAGGAAGGCACGGTCAGGCGAGATAAGGCTAAGGCTCAACAACGCAAGACTAGGCAATGCACGGAAGGCAAGCAAAGAGTAACGGAAGGTAAGGAAGGCAAGGGAAAGCAAGGAAAGGCAAGTGTAACGGAAGGAACGGCACGGCAAGGGGAAACAAGGCTAAGGCACGACAACACACGCTAGGTAATGCACGGCAAGGCAAGGAAAGGGTAACGCATTTGAAAGCACGGTCAGGAGAGGCAACGCTAAGGCACGACAACGCAAGGCTAGGCAATGCAGGGAAGGCAAGCAAAGAGTAACGGAAGGTAAGGAAGGCAAGGGAAAGCAAGGAAAGGCAAGTGTAACGGAAGGAACGGCACGGCAAGGGGAAACAAGGCTAAGGCACGACAACACACGCTAGGTAATGCACGGCAAGGCAAGGAAAGGGTAACGCATTTGAAAGCACGGTCAGGAGAGGCAACGCTAAGGCACGACAACGCAAGGCTAGGCAATGCACGGAAGGCAAGCAAAGAGTAACGGAAGGTAAGGAAGGCAAGGGAAAGCAAGGAAAGGCAAGTGTAACGGAAGGAACGGCACGGCAAGGGGAAACAAGTCTAAGGCACGACACCGAACGCTAGGCAATGAACGGCAAGGCAAGGAAAGGGTAACGCATTTGAAAGCACGGTCAGGAGAGGCAACGCTAAGGCACGACAACGCAAGGCTAGGCAATGCAGGGAAGGCAAGCAAAGGGTAACGGAAGGTAAGGAAGGCAAGGGAAAGCAAGGGAAGGCAAGGGTAACGGAAGGAACGGCACGGCAAGGGGTAAGAAGGCTAAGGCACGACAACGCAGGGCTAGGCAATGCACGGCAAGGCAAGGAAAGGGTAACGCAGGGGAAGGCACGGTCAGGTGAGGCAAGGATAAGGCACGACAATGCAAGGCTAGGCAATGCACGGCAAGGCAAGGAAAGAGTAACGGAAGGAAAGGAAGGCAAGTCAAAGCCAGGCAAGGCAAGTGTAACAAAAGGCACGCCACGGCAAGGGGAATCAAGGCTAAGGCACGACAACGCACGGCTAGGCAATGCACGGCAAGGCAAGGAAAGGGTAACGCAAGGCAAGGCACGGTGAGGCTAGGCAAGGCTAATGCACGACAACGCAAGGCTAGGCAATGCACGACAATGCAAGGAAAGCTTAAAGCAAAGGAAGGCACGGTCAGGCGAGATAAGGCTAAGGCTCAACAACGCAAGACTAGGCAATGCACGGAAGGCAAGCAAAGAGTAACGGAAGGTAAGGAAGGCAAGGGAAAGCAAGGAAAGGCAAGTGTAACGGAAGGAACGGCACGGCAAGGGGAAACAAGGCTAAGGCACGACAACACACGCTAGGTAATGCACGGCAAGGCAAGGAAAGGGTAACGCATGGGAAAGCACGGTCAGGCGAGGCAAGCCTAAGGCATGACAACGCAAGGCTAGGCAATGCACGGAAAGCAAGCAAAGAGTAACGGAACGCAAGGAAGGCAAGGGAAAGCAAGGGAAGGCAAGGGTAATGGAAGGAACGGCACGGCAAGGGGTAACAAGGCTAAGGCACGACAACGCAGGGCTAGGCAATGCACGGCAAGGCAAGGAAAGAGTAACGGAAGTAAAGGAAGGCAAGGCAAAGCGAGGCAAGGCAAGTGTAACAAAAGGCACGCAACGGCAAGGGGAAACAAGGCTAAGGCACGACAACAGACGGCTAGGAAATGCACGGCAAGGCAAGTAAAGGGTAACGCAAGGCAAGGCACGGTGAGGCTAGGCAAGGCTAATGCACGACAACGCAAGGCTAGGCAATGCACGACAATGTAAGTAAAGCTTAAAGCAAAGGAAGGCACGGTCAGAAGCGATAAGGCTAAGGCACGACAACGCAAGGCTAGGCAATGCAGGGAAGGCAAGGAAAGAGTAACGGAAGGTAAGGAAGGCAAAGGAAAGCAAGGAAAGGCAATGGTAACGGAAGGAACGGCACGGCAAGGGGAAACAAGTCTAAGGCACGACAACGCACGCTAGGCAATGCACGGCAAGGCAAGGAAAGGGTAACGCATGGGAAAGCACGGTCAGGCGAGGCAAGGCTAAGGAAAGCCAACGCAAGGCTAGGCAATGCACGGTAAGCAAGCAAGGAGTAACGGAATGCAAGGAAGGAAAGGGAAAGCAAGGGAAGGCAAGGGTAACGGAAGGAATTGCACGGCAAGGGGTAACAAGGCTAAGGCACGACAACACACGGCTAGGAAATGCACGGCAAGGCAAGGAAAGGGTAACGCAAGGCAAGGCACGGTGAGGCTAGGCAAGGTTAATGCACGACAACGCAAGGCTAGGCAATGCATGACAATGAAAGGAAAGCTTAAAGCAAAGGAAGGCACGGTCAGGCGAGATAAGGCTAAGGCACGACAACGCTAGGCTAGGCAATGCACGGAAGGCAAGCAAAGAGTAACGGAAGGTAAGGAAGGCAAGGGAAAGCAAGGAAAGGCAATAGTAACGGAAGGAACGGCACGGGAAGGGGTAACAAGGCTAAGGCACGACAACGCAGGGCTAGGCAATGCACGGCAAGGCAAGGAAAGAGTAACGCAAGGAAAGGAAGGCAAGGCAAAGCCAGGCAAGGCACGTGTAACAAAAGGCACGCAAAGGCAAGGGGAAACAAGGCTAAGGAAAGCCAACGCAAGGCTAGGCAATGCACGGAAAGCAAGCAAGGGGTAACGGAATGCAAGGAAGGAAAGGGAAAGCAAGGGAAGGCAAGGGTAACGGAAGGAACGGCACGGCAAGGGTTAACAAGGCTAAGGCACGAAAACACACGGATAGGAAATGCACGGCAAGGCAAGGAAAGGGTAACGCATGGGAAAGCACGGTCAGGCGAGGCAAGGCTAAGGCACGACAACCCAAGGCTAGGCAATGCACGGAAGGCAAGCAAAGAGTAACGGAAGGTAAGGAAGGCAAGGGAAAGCAAGGAAAGGCAAGTGTAACGGAAGGAACGGCACGGCAAGGGGAAACAAGGCTAAGGCACGACAACGCACGCTAGGCAATGCACGGCAAGGCAAGGAAAGGGTAACGCATGGGAAAGCACGGTCAGGCGAGGCAAGGCTAAGGCATGACAACGCAATGCTAGGCAATGCACGGAAAGCAAGCAAAGAGTAACGGAACGCAAGGAAGGCAAGGGAAAGAAAGGGAAGGCAAGGGTAATGGAAAGAACGGCACGGCAAGGGGTAACAAGGCTAAGGCACGACAACGCAGGGCTAGGCAATGCACGGCAAGGCAAGGAAAGGGTAACGCAGGGGAAAGCACGGTCAGGTGAGGCAAGGATAAGGCACGACAATGCAAGGCTAGGCAATGCACGGCAAGGCAAGGAAAGAGTAACGGAAGGAAAGGAAGGCAAGGCAAAGCCAGGCAAGGCAAGTGTAACAAAAGGCACGCAACGGCAAGGGGAAACAAGGCTAAGGCACGACAACAGACGGCTAGGAAATGCACGGCAAGGCAAGTAAAGGGAAACGCAAGGCAAGGCACGGTGAGGTTAGGCAAGGCTAATGCACGACAACGCAAGGCTAGGCAATGCACGACAATGCAAGTAAAGCTTAAAGCAAAGGAAGGCACGGTCAGAAGAGATAAGGCTAAGGCACGACAACGCAAGGCTAGGCAATGCAGGGAAGGCAAGGAAAGAGTAACGGAAGGTAAGGAAGGCAAAGGAAAGCAAGGAAAGGCAATGGTAACGGAAGGAACGGCACGGCAAGGGGAAACAAGTCTAAGGCACGACAACGCACGCTAGGCAATGCACGGCAAGGGAAGGAAAGGGTAACGCATGGGAAAGAACGGTCAGGGGAGGCAAGGCTAAGGCACGACAACGCAACGCTTCGCAATGCACGGAAGGTAAGCAAAGAGTAACGGAAGGTAAGGAAGGCAAGGGAAAGCAAAGAAAGGCAAGTGTAACGGAAGGAACGGCACGGCAAGGGGAAACAAGGCTAAGGGACGACAACGCACGCTAGGCAATGCACGGCAAGGCAAGGAAAGGGTAACGCATGGGAAAGCACGGTCAGGCGAGGCAAGGCTAAGGAAAGCCAACGCAAGGCTAGGCAATGCACGGTAAGCAAGCAAGGAATAACGGAATGCAAGGAAGGAAAGGGAAAGCAAGGGAAGGCAAGGGTAACGGAAGGAACGGCACGGCAAGGGGTAACAAGGCTAAGGCACGACAACACACGGCTAGGAAATGCACGGCAAGGCAAGGAAAGGGTAACGCAAGGCAAGGCACGGTGAGGCTAGGCAAGGTTAATGCACGACAACGCAAGGCTAGGCAATGCACGACAATGCAAGGAAAGCTTAAAGCAAAGGAAGGCACGGTCAGGCGAGATAAGGCTAAGGCACGACAACGCAAGGCTAGGCAATGCACGGAAGGCAAGCAAAGAGTAACGGAAGCTAAGGAAGGCAAGGGAAAGCAAGGAAAGGCAATAGTAACGGAAGGAACGGCACGGCAAGGGGAAACAAGGCTAAGGCACGGCAACGTAGGGTAGGCAATGCACGGCAAGGCAATGAAAGGGTAACGCATGGGAAAGCACGTTCAGGCGAGGCAAGGCTAAGGCACGACAACACAAGGCTAGGCAAAGCACGGAAGGCTAGCAAAGAGTAACGGAAGGTAAGGAAGGCAAGGGAAAGCAAAGAAAGGCAAGTGTAACGGAAGGAACGGCACGGCAAGAGGAAACAAGGCTAAGGCACGACAACGCAAGGCTAGGCAATGCACGACAATGCAAGGAAAGCTTAAAGCAAAGGAAGGCACGGTCAGGCGAGATAAGGCTAAGGCTCAACAACGCAAGACTAGGCAATGCACGGAAGGCAAGCAAAGAGTAACGGAAGGTAAGGAAGGCAAGGGAAAGCAAGGAAAGGCAAGTGTAACGGAAGGAACGGCACGGCAAGGGGAAACAAGGCTAAGGCACGACAACACACGCTAGGTAATGCACGGCAAGGCAAGGAAAGGGTAACGCATTTGAAAGCACGGTCAGGAGAGGCAACGCTAAGGCACGACAACGCAAGGCTAGGCAATGCAGGGAAGGCAAGCAAAGAGTAACGGAAGGTAAGGAAGGCAAGGGAAAGCAAGGAAAGGCAAGTGTAACGGAAGGAACGGCACGGCAAGGGGAAACAAGGCTAAGGCACGACAACACACGCTAGGTAATGCACGGCAAGGCAAGGAAAGGGTAACGCATTTGAAAGCACGGTCAGGAGAGGCAACGCTAAGGCACGACAACGCAAGGCTAGGCAATGCACGGAAGGCAAGCAAAGAGTAACGGAAGGTAAGGAAGGCAAGGGAAAGCAAGGAAAGGCAAGTGTAACGGAAGGAACGGCACGGCAAGGGGAAACAAGTCTAAGGCACGACACCGAACGCTAGGCAATGAACGGCAAGGCAAGGAAAGGGTAACGCATTTGAAAGCACGGTCAGGAGAGGCAACGCTAAGGCACGACAACGCAAGGCTAGGCAATGCAGGGAAGGCAAGCAAAGGGTAACGGAAGGTAAGGAAGGCAAGGAAAAGCAAGGAAAGGCAAGGGTAACGGAAGGAACCGCACGGGAAGCGGAAACAAGGCTAAGGCACGGCAACGCAGGCTGGGCAATGCACGGCAAGGCAAGGAAAGGGTAACGCATGGGAAAGCAAGTTCAGGCGAGGCAAGGCTAAGGCACGACAATGCAAGGCTAGGCAATGCACGGAAGGCAAGCAAAGAGTAACGGAAGGTAAGGAAGGCAAGGGAAAACAAAGAAAGGCAAGTGTAACGGAAGGAACTGCACGGCAAGGGGAAACAAGACTAAGGCACGACACCGAACGCTAGGCAATGAACGGCAAGGCAAGGAAAGGGTAACGCATGGGAAAGCACGGTCAGGCGAGGCAAGGCTAGTCAATGCACGGAAGGCAAGCAAAGAGTAACGGAAGGTAAGGAAGGCAAGGGAAAGCAAGGAAAGGCAAGTGTAACGGAAGGAACGGCACGGCAAGGGGAAACAAGGCTAAGGCACGACAACGCACGCTAGGCAATGCACGGCAAGGCAAGGAAAGGGTAACGCATGGGAAAGCACGGTCAGGCGAGGCAAGGCTAAGGCATGACAACGCAATGCTAGGCAATGCACGGAAAGCAAGCAAAGAGTAACGGAACGCAAGGAAGGCAAGGGAAAGAAAGGGAAGGCAAGGGTAATGGAAAGAACGGCACGGCAAGGGGTAACAAGGCTAAGGCACGACAACGCAGGGCTAGGCAATGCACGGCAAGGCAAGGAAAGGGTAACGCAGGGGAAAGCACGGTCAGGTGAGGCAAGGATAAGGCACGACAATGCAAGGCTAGGCAATGCACGGCAAGGCAAGGAAAGAGTAACGGAAGGAAAGGAAGGCAAGGCAAAGCCAGGCAAGGCAAGTGTAACAAAAGGCACGCAACGGCAAGGGGAAACAAGGCTAAGGCACGACAACAGACGGCTAGGAAATGCACGGCAAGGCAAGTAAAGGGTAACGCAAGGCAAGGCACGGTGAGGTTAGGCAAGGCTAATGCACGACAACGCAAGGCTAGGCAATGCACGACAATGCAAGTAAAGCTTAAAGCAAAGGAAGGCACGGTCAGAAGAGATAAGGCTAAGGCACGACAACGCAAGGCTAGGCAATGCAGGGAAGGCAAGGAAAGAGTAACGGAAGGTAAGGAAGGCAAAGGAAAGCAAGGAAAGGCAATGGTAACGGAAGGAACGGCACGGCAAGGGGAAACAAGTCTAAGGCACGACAACGCACGCTAGGCAATGCACGGCAAGGGAAGGAAAGGGTAACGCATGGGAAAGAACGGTCAGGGGAGGCAAGGCTAAGGCACGACAACGCAACGCTTCGCAATGCACGGAAGGTAAGCAAAGAGTAACGGAAGGTAAGGAAGGCAAGGGAAAACAAAGAAAGGCAAGTGTAACGGAAGGAACGGCACGGCAAGGGGAAACAAGGCTAAGGGACGACAACGCACGCCAGGCAATGCACGGCAAGGCAAGGAAAGGGTAACGCATGGGAAAGCACGGTCAGGCGAGGCAAGGCTAAGGAAAGCCAACGCAAGGCTAGGCAATGCACGGTAAGCAAGCAAGGAATAACGGAATGCAAGGAAGGAAAGGGAAAGCAAGGGAAGGCAAGGGTAACGGAAGGAACGGCACGGCAAGGGGTAACAAGGCTAAGGCACGACAACACACGGCTAGGAAATGCACGGCAAGGCAAGGAAAGGGTAACGCAAGGCAAGGCACGGTGAGGCTAGGCAAGGTTAATGCACGACAACGCAAGGCTAGGCAATGCACGACAATGCAAGGAAAGCTTAAAGCAAAGGAAGGCACGGTCAGGCGAGATAAGGCTAAGGCACGACAACGCAAGGCTAGGCAATGCACGGAAGGCAAGCAAAGAGTAACGGAAGCTAAGGAAGGCAAGGGAAAGCAAGGAAAGGCAATAGTAACGGAAGGAACGGCACGGCAAGGGGAAACAAGGCTAAGGCACGGCAACGTAGGGTAGGCAATGCACGGCAAGGCAATGAAAGGGTAACGCATGGGAAAGCACGTTCAGGCGAGGCAAGGCTAAGGCACGACAACACAAGGCTAGGCAAAGCACGGAAGGCTAGCAAAGAGTAACGGAAGGTAAGGAAGGCAAGGGAAAGCAAAGAAAGGCAAGTGTAACGGAAGGAACGGCACGGCAAGAGGAAACAAGGCTAAGGCACGACAACGCAAGGCTAGGCAATGCACGACAATGCAAGGAAAGCTTAAAGCAAAGGAAGGCACGGTCAGGCGAGATAAGGCTAAGGCTCAACAACGCAAGACTAGGCAATGCACGGAAGGCAAGCAAAGAGTAACGGAAGGTAAGGAAGGCAAGGGAAAGCAAAGAAAGGCAAGTGTAACGGAAGGAACGGCACGGCAAGGGGAAACAAGGCTAAGGCACGACAACACACGCTAGGCAATGCACGGCAAGGCAAGGAAAGGGTAACGCATTTGAAAGCACGGTCAGGAGAGGCAACGCTAAGGCACGACAACGCAAGGCTAGGCAATGCAGGGAAGGCAAGCAAAGAGTAACGGAAGGTAAGGAAGGCAAGGGAAAGCAAGGAAAGGCAAGTGTAACGGAAGGAACGGCACGGCAAGGGGAAACAAGGCTAAGGCACGACAACACACGCTAGGTAATGCACGGCAAGGCAAGGAAAGGGTAACGCATTTGAAAGCACGGTCAGGAGAGGCAACGCTAAGGCACGACAACGCAAGGCTAGGCAATGCACGGAAGGCAAGCAAAGAGTAACGGAAGGTAAGGAAGGCAAGGGAAAGCAAGGAAAGGCAAGTGTAACGGAAGGAACGGCACGGCAAGGGGAAACAAGTCTAAGGCACGACACCGAACGCTAGGCAATGAACGGCAAGGCAAGGAAAGGGTAACGCATTTGAAAGCACGGTCAGGAGAGGCAACGCTAAGGCACGACAACGCAAGGCTAGGCAATGCAGGGAAGGCAAGCAAAGGGTAACGGAAGGTAAGGAAGGCAAGGAAAAGCAAGGAAAGGCAAGGGTAACGGAAGGAACCGCACGGGAAGCGGAAACAAGGCTAAGGCACGGCAACGCAGGCTGGGCAATGCACGGCAAGGCAAGGAAAGGGTAACGCATGGGAAAGCAAGTTCAGGCGAGGCAAGGCTAAGGCACGACAATGCAAGGCTAGGCAATGCACGGAAGGCAAGCAAAGAGTAACGGAAGGTAAGGAAGGCAAGGGAAAACAAAGAAAGGCAAGTGTAACGGAAGGAACTGCACGGCAAGGGGAAACAAGACTAAGGCACGACACCGAACGCTAGGCAATGAACGGCAAGGCAAGGAAAGGGTAACGCATGGGAAAGCACGGTCAGGCGAGGCAAGGCTAGTCAATGCACGGAAGGCAAGCAAAGAGTAACGGAAGGTAAGGAAGGCAAGGGAAAGCAAGGAAAGGCAAGTGTAACGGAAGGAACGGCACGGCAAGGGGAAACAAGGCTAAGGCACGACAACGCACGCTAGGCAATGCACGGCAAGGCAAGGAAAGGGTAACGCATGGGAAAGCACGGTCAGGCGAGGCAAGGCTAAGGCATGACAACGCAATGCTAGGCAATGCACGGAAAGCAAGCAAAGAGTAACGGAACGCAAGGAAGGCAAGGGAAAGAAAGGGAAGGCAAGGGTAATGGAAAGAACGGCACGGCAAGGGGTAACAAGGCTAAGGCACGACAACGCAGGGCTAGGCAATGCACGGCAAGGCAAGGAAAGGGTAACGCAGGGGAAAGCACGGTCAGGTGAGGCAAGGATAAGGCACGACAATGCAAGGCTAGGCAATGCACGGCAAGGCAAGGAAAGAGTAACGGAAGGAAAGGAAGGCAAGGCAAAGCCAGGCAAGGCAAGTGTAATAAAAGGCACGCAACGGCAAGGGGAAACAAGGCTAAGGCACGACAACACACGGCTAGGAAATGCACGGCAAGACAAGTAAAGGGTAACGCAAGGCAAGGCACGGTGAGGTTAGGCAAGGCTAATGCACGACAACGCAAGGCTAGGCAATGCACGACAATGCAAGTAAAGCTTAAAGCAAAGGAAGGCACGGTCAGAAGAGATAAGGCTAAGGCACGACAACGCAAGGCTAGGCAATGCAGGGAAGGCAAGGAAAGAGTAACGGAAGGTAAGGAAGGCAAAGGAAAGCAAGGAAAGGCAATGGTAACGGAAGGAACGGCACGGCAAGGGGAAACAAGTCTAAGGCACGACAACGCACGCTAGGCAATGCACGGCAAGGGAAGGAAAGGGTAACGCATGGGAAAGAACGGTCAGGGGAGGCAAGGCTAAGGCACGACAACGCAACGCTTCGCAATGCACGGAAGGTAAGCAAAGAGTAACGGAAGGTAAGGAAGGCAAGGGAAAACAAAGAAAGGCAAGTGTAACGGAAGGAACGGCACGGCAAGGGGAAACAAGGCTAAGGGACGACAACGCACGCCAGGCAATGCACGGCAAGGCAAGGAAAGGGTAACGCATGGGAAAGCACGGTCAGGCGAGGCAAGGCTAAGGAAAGCCAACGCAAGGCTAGGCAATGCACGGTAAGCAAGCAAGGAATAACGGAATGCAAGGAAGGAAAGGGAAAGCAAGGGAAGGCAAGGGTAACGGAAGGAACGGCACGGCAAGGGGTAACAAGGCTAAGGCACGACAACACACGGCTAGGAAATGCACGGCAAGGCAAGGAAAGGGTAACGCAAGGCAAGGCACGGTGAGGCTAGGCAAGGTTAATGCACGACAACGCAAGGCTAGGCAATGCACGACAATGCAAGGAAAGCTTAAAGCAAAGGAAGGCACGGTCAGGCGAGATAAGGCTAAGGCACGACAACGCAAGGCTAGGCAATGCACGGAAGGCAAGCAAAGAGTAACGGAAGCTAAGGAAGGCAAGGGAAAGCATGGAAAGGCAATAGTAACGGAAGGAACGGCACGGCAAGGGGAAACAAGGCTAAGGCACGGCAACGTAGGGTAGGCAATGCACGGCAAGGCAATGAAAGGGTAACGCATGGGAAAGCACGTTCAGGCGAGGCAAGGCTAAGGCACGACAACACAAGGCTAGGCAAAGCACGGAAGGCTAGCAAAGAGTAACGGAAGGTAAGGAAGGCAAGGGAAAGCAAAGAAAGGCAAGTGTAACGGAAGGAACGGCACGGCAAGAGGAAACAAGGCTAAGGCACGACAACGCAAGGCTAGGCAATGCACGACAATGCAAGGAAAGCTTAAAGCAAAGGAAGGCACGGTCAGGCGAGATAAGGCTAAGGCTCAACAACGCAAGACTAGGCAATGCACGGAAGGCAAGCAAAGAGTAACGGAAGGTAAGGAAGGCAAGGGAAAGCAAGGAAAGGCAAGTGTAACGGAAGGAACGGCACGGCAAGGGGAAACAAGGCTAAGGCACGACAACACACGCTAGGTAATGCACGGCAAGGCAAGGAAAGGCTAACGCATTTGAAAGCACGGTCAGGAGAGGCAACGCTAAGGCACGACAACGCAAGGCTAGGCAATGCAGGGAAGGCAAGCAAAGAGTAACGGAAGGTAAGGAAGGCAAGGGAAAGCAAGGCAAGGCAAGTGTAACGGAAGGAACGGCACGGCAAGGGGAAACAAGGCTAAGGCACGACAACACACGCTAGGTAATGCACGGCAAGGCAAGGAAAGGGTAACGCATTTGAAAGCACGGTCAGGAGAGGCAACGCTAAGGCACGACAACGCAAGGCTAGGCAATGCACGGAAGGCAAGCAAAGAGTAACGGAAGGTAAGGAAGGCAAGGGAAAGCAAGGAAAGGCAAGTGTAACGGAAGGAACGGCACGGCAAGGGGAAACAAGTCTAAGGCACGACACCGAACGCTAGGCAATGAACGGCAAGGCAAGGAAAGGGTAACGCATTTGAAAGCACGGTCAGGAGAGGCAACGCTAAGGCACGACAACGCAAGGCTAGGCAATGCAGGGAAGGCAAGCAAAGGGTAACGGAAGGTAAGGAAGGCAAGGGAAAGCAAGGGAAGGCAAGGGTAACGGAAGGAACGGCACGGCAAGGGGTAAGAAGGCTAAGGCACGACAACGCAGGGCTAGGCAATGCACGGCAAGGCAAGGAAAGGGTAACGCAGGGGAAGGCACGGTCAGGTGAGGCAAGGATAAGGCACGACAATGCAAGGCTAGGCAATGCACGGCAAGGCAAGGAAAGAGTAACGGAAGGAAAGGAAGGCAAGTCAAAGCCAGGCAAGGCAAGTGTAACAAAAGGCACGCCACGGCAAGGGGAATCAAGGCTAAGGCACGACAACGCACGGCTAGGCAATGCACGGCAAGGCAAGGAAAGGGTAACGCAAGGCAAGGCACGGTGAGGCTAGGCAAGGCTAATGCACGACAACGCAAGGCTAGGCAATGCACGACAATGCAAGGAAAGCTTAAAGCAAAGGAAGGCACGGTCAGGCGAGATAAGGCTAAGGCTCAACAACGCAAGACTAGGCAATGCACGGAAGGCAAGCAAAGAGTAACGGAAGGTAAGGAAGGCAAGGGAAAGCAAGGAAAGGCAAGTGTAACGGAAGGAACGGCACGGCAAGGGGAAACAAGGCTAAGGCACGACAACACACGCTAGGTAATGCACGGCAAGGCAAGGAAAGGGTAACGCATGGGAAAGCACGGTCAGGCGAGGCAAGCCTAAGGCATGACAACGCAAGGCTAGGCAATGCACGGAAAGCAAGCAAAGAGTAACGGAACGCAAGGAAGGCAAGGGAAAGCAAGGGAAGGCAAGGGTAATGGAAGGAACGGCACGGCAAGGGGTAACAAGGCTAAGGCACGACAACGCAGGGCTAGGCAATGCACGGCAAGGCAAGGAAAGAGTAACGGAAGTAAAGGAAGGCAAGGCAAAGCGAGGCAAGGCAAGTGTAACAAAAGGCACGCAACGGCAAGGGGAAACAAGGCTAAGGCACGACAACAGACGGCTAGGAAATGCACGGCAAGGCAAGTAAAGGGTAACGCAAGGCAAGGCACGGTGAGGCTAGGCAAGGCTAATGCACGACAACGCAAGGCTAGGCAATGCACGACAATGTAAGTAAAGCTTAAAGCAAAGGAAGGCACGGTCAGAAGAGATAAGGCTAAGGCACGACAACGCAAGGCTAGGCAATGCAGGGAAGGCAAGGAAAGAGTAACGGAAGGTAAGGAAGGCAAAGGAAAGCAAGGAAAGGCAATGGTAACGGAAGGAACGGCACGGCAAGGGGAAACAAGTCTAAGGCACGACAACGCACGCTAGGCAATGCACGGCAAGGCAAGGAAAGGGTAACGCATGGGAAAGCACGGTCAGGCGAGGCAAGGCTAAGGAAAGCCAACGCAAGGCTAGGCAATGCACGGTAAGCAAGCAAGGAGTAACGGAATGCAAGGAAGGAAAGGGAAAGCAAGGGAAGGCAAGGGTAACGGAAGGAATTGCACGGCAAGGGGTAACAAGGCTAAGGCACGACAACACACGGCTAGGAAATGCACGGCAAGGCAAGGAAAGGGTAACGCAAGGCAAGGCACGGTGAGGCTAGGCAAGGTTAATGCACGACAACGCAAGGCTAGGCAATGCATGACAATGAAAGGAAAGCTTAAAGCAAAGGAAGGCACGGTCAGGCGAGATAAGGCTAAGGCACGACAACGCTAGGCTAGGCAATGCACGGAAGGCAAGCAAAGAGTAACGGAAGGTAAGGAAGGCAAGGGAAAGCAAGGAAAGGCAATAGTAACGGAAGGAACGGCACGGGAAGGGGTAACAAGGCTAAGGCACGACAACGCAGGGCTAGGCAATGCACGGCAAGGCAAGGAAAGAGTAACGGAAGGAAAGGAAGGCAAGGCAAAGCCAGGCAAGGCAAGTGTAACAAAAGGCACGCAAAGGCAAGGGGAAACAAGGCTAAGGAAAGCCAACGCAAGGCTAGGCAATGCACGGAAAGCAAGCAAGGGGTAACGGAATGCAAGGAAGGAAAGGGAAAGCAAGGGAAGGCAAGGGTAACGGAAGGAACGGCACGGCAAGGGTTAACAAGGCTAAGGCACGACAACACACGGATAGGAAATGCACGGCAAGGCAAGGAAAGGGTAACGCATGGGAAAGCACGGTCAGGCGAGGCAAGGCTAAGGCACGACAACCCAAGGCTAGGCAATGCACGGAAGGCAAGCAAAGAGTAACGGAAGGTAAGGAAGGCAAGGGAAAGCAAGGAAAGGCAAGTGTAACGGAAGGAACGGCACGGCAAGGGGAAACAAGGCTAAGGCACGACAACGCACGCTAGGCAATGCACGGCAAGGCAAGGAAAGGGTAACGCATGGGAAAGCACGGTCAGGCGAGGCAAGGCTAAGGCATGACAACGCAATGCTAGGCAATGCACGGAAAGCAAGCAAAGAGTAACGGAACGCAAGGAAGGCAAGGGAAAGAAAGGGAAGGCAAGGGTAATGGAAAGAACGGCACGGCAAGGGGTAACAAGGCTAAGGCACGACAACGCAGGGCTAGGCAATGCACGGCAAGGCAAGGAAAGGGTAACGCAGGGGAAAGCACGGTCAGGTGAGGCAAGGATAAGGCACGACAATGCAAGGCTAGGCAATGCACGGCAAGGCAAGGAAAGAGTAACGGAAGGAAAGGAAGGCAAGGCAAAGCCAGGCAAGGCAAGTGTAACAAAAGGCACGCAACGGCAAGGGGAAACAAGGCTAAGGCACGACAACAGACGGCTAGGAAATGCACGGCAAGGCAAGTAAAGGGTAACGCAAGGCAAGGCACGGTGAGGTTAGGCAAGGCTAATGCACGACAACGCAAGGCTAGGCAATGCACGACAATGCAAGTAAAGCTTAAAGCAAAGGAAGGCACGGTCAGAAGAGATAAGGCTAAGGCACGACAACGCAAGGCTAGGCAATGCAGGGAAGGCAAGGAAAGAGTAACGGAAGGTAAGGAAGGCAAAGGAAAGCAAGGAAAGGCAATGGTAACGGAAGGAACGGCACGGCAAGGGGAAACAAGTCTAAGGCACGACAACGCACGCTAGGCAATGCACGGCAAGGGAAGGAAAGGGTAACGCATGGGAAAGAACGGTCAGGGGAGGCAAGGCTAAGGCACGACAACGCAACGCTTCGCAATGCACGGAAGGTAAGCAAAGAGTAACGGAAGGTAAGGAAGGCAAGGGAAAGCAAAGAAAGGCAAGTGTAACGGAAGGAACGGCACGGCAAGGGGAAACAAGGCTAAGGGACGACAACGCACGCTAGGCAATGCACGGCAAGGCAAGGAAAGGGTAACGCATGGGAAAGCACGGTCAGGCGAGGCAAGGCTAAGGAAAGCCAACGCAAGGCTAGGCAATGCACGGTAAGCAAGCAAGGAATAACGGAATGCAAGGAAGGAAAGGGAAAGCAAGGGAAGGCAAGGGTAACGGAAGGAACGGCACGGCAAGGGGTAACAAGGCTAAGGCACGACAACACACGGCTAGGAAATGCACGGCAAGGCAAGGAAAGGGTAACGCAAGGCAAGGCACGGTGAGGCTAGGCAAGGCTAATGCACGACAACGCAAGGCTAGTCAATGCACGACAATGCAAGGAAAGCTTAAAGCAAAGGAAGGCACGGTCAGGCGAGATAAGGCTAAGGCACGACAACGCAAGGCTAGGCAATGCACGGAAGGCAAGCAAAGAGTAACGGAAGGTAAGGAAGGCAAGGGAAAGCAAGGAAAGGCAATAGTAACGGAAGGAACGGCACGGCAAGGGGAAACAAGGCTAAGGCACGGCAACGTAGGGTAGGCAATGCACGGCAAGGCAATGAAAGGGTAACGCATGGGAAAGCACGTTCAGGCGAGGCAAGGCTAAGGCACGACAACACAAGGCTAGGCAAAGCACGGAAGGCTAGCAAAGAGTAACGGAAGCTAAGGAAGGCAAGGGAAAGCAAGGAAAGGCAATGGTAACGGAAGGAACGGCACGGCAAGGGGAAACAAGGCTAAGGCACGACAACGCAAGGCTAGGCAATGCACGACAATGCAAGGAAAGCTTAAAGCAAAGGAAGGCACGGTCAGGCGAGATAAGGCTAAGGCTCAACAACGCAAGACTAGGCAATGCACGGAAGGCAAGCAAAGAGTAACGGAAGGTAAGGAAGGCAAGGGAAAGCAAGGAAAGGCAAGTGTAACGGAAGGAACGGCACGGCAAGGGGAAACAAGGCTAAGGCACGACAACACACGCTAGGTAATGCACGGCAAGGCAAGGAAAGGGTAACGCATTTGAAAGCACGGTCAGGAGAGGCAACGCTAAGGCACGACAACGCAAGGCTAGGCAATGCAGGGAAGGCAAGCAAAGAGTAACGGAAGGTAAGGAAGGCAAGGGAAAGCAAGGAAAGGCAAGTGTAACGGAAGGAACGGCACGGCAAGGGGAAACAAGGCTAAGGCACGACAACACACGCTAGGTAATGCACGGCAAGGCAAGGAAAGGGTAACGCATTTGAAAGCACGGTCAGGAGAGGCAACGCTAAGGCACGACAACGCAAGGCTAGGCAATGCACGGAAGGCAAGCAAAGAGTAACGGAAGGTAAGGAAGGCAAGGGAAAGCAAGGAAAGGCAAGTGTAACGGAAGGAACGGCACGGCAAGGGGAAACAAGTCTAAGGCACGACACCGAACGCTAGGCAATGAACGGCAAGGCAAGGAAAGGGTAACGCATTTGAAAGCACGGTCAGGAGAGGCAACGCTAAGGCACGACAACGCAAGGCTAGGCAATGCAGGGAAGGCAAGCAAAGGGTAACGGAAGGTAAGGAAGGCAAGGAAAAGCAAGGAAAGGCAAGGGTAACGGAAGGAACCGCACGGGAAGCGGAAACAAGGCTAAGGCACGGCAACGCAGGCTGGGCAATGCACGGCAAGGCAAGGAAAGGGTAACGCATGGGAAAGCAAGTTCAGGCGAGGCAAGGCTAAGGCACGACAATGCAAGGCTAGGCAATGCACGGAAGGCAAGCAAAGAGTAACGGAAGGTAAGGAAGGCAAGGGAAAACAAAGAAAGGCAAGTGTAACGGAAGGAACTGCACGGCAAGGGGAAACAAGACTAAGGCACGACACCGAACGCTAGGCAATGAACGGCAAGGCAAGGAAAGGGTAACGCATGGGAAAGCACGGTCAGGCGAGGCAAGGCTACTCAATGCACGGAAGGCAAGCAAAGAGTAACGGAAGGTAAGGAAGGCAAGGGAAAGCAAGGAAAGGCAAGTGTAATGGGAGGAACGGCACGGCAAGGGGAAACAAGGCTAAGGGACGACAACGCACGCTAGGCAATGCACGGCAAGGCAAGGAAAGGGTAACGCATGGGAAAGCACGGTCAGGCGAGGCAAGGCTAAGGAAAGCCAACGCAAGGTTAGGCAATGCACGGTAAGCAAGCAAGGAGTAACGGAATGCAAGGAAGGAAAGGGAAAGCAAGGGAAGGCAAGGGTAACGGAAGGAACGGCACGGCAAGGGGTAACAAGGCTAAGGCACGACAACACACGGCTAGGAAATGCACGGCAAGGCAAGGAAAGGGTAACGCAAGGCAAGGCACGGTGAGGCTAGGCAAGGTTAATGCACGACAACGCAAGGCTAGGCAATGCACGACAATGCAAGGAAAGCTTAAAGCAAAGGAAGGCACGGTCAGGCGAGATAAGGCTAAGGCACGACAACGCAAGGCTAGGCAATGCACGGAAGGCAAGCAAAGAGTAACGGAAGCTAAGGAAGGCAAGGGAAAGCAAGGAAAGGCAATAGTAACGGAAGGAACGGCACGGCAAGGGGAAACAAGGCTAAGGCACGGCAACGTAGGGTAGGCAATGCACGGCAAGGCAATGAAAGGGTAACGCATGGGAAAGCACGTTCAGGCGAGGCAAGGCTAAGGCACGACAACACAAGGCTAGGCAAAGAACGGAAGGCTAGCAAAGAGTAACGGAAGGTAAGGAAGGCAAGGGAAAGCAAAGAAAGGCAAGTGTAACGGAAGGAACGGCACGGCAAGAGGAAACAAGGCTAAGGCACGACAACGCACGGCTAGGCAATGCACGGCAAGGCAAGCAAAGGGTAACGCAAGGAAAGGCACGGTGAGGCTAGGCAAGGCTAATGCACGAAAACGCAAGGCTAGGCGATGCACGACAATGCAAGGAAACTTAAAGCAAAGGAAGGCAAGGTCAGGCGAGATAAGCCTAAGGCACGACAAGGCAAGGCTAGGAAATTCAGGGAAGGCAAGCAAAGAGTAACGGAAGGTAAGCAAGGCAAGAAAAAGGAAGGAAAGGCCAGGGTAACGGATGGAACGGCACGGCAAGGGGAAACAAGTCTAAGGCACGACACCGAACGCTAGGCAATGAACGGCAAGGCAAGGAAAGGGTAACGCATTTGAAAGCACGGTCAGGAGAGGCAACGCTAAGGCACGACAACGCAAGGCTAGGCAATGCAGGGAAGGCAAGCAAAGGGTAACGGAAGGTAAGGAAGGCAAGGAAAAGCAAGGAAAGGCAAGGGTAACGGAAGGAACCGCACGGGAAGCGGAAACAAGGCTAAGGCACGGCAACGCAGGCTGGGCAATGCACGGCAAGGCAAGGAAAGGGTAACGCATGGGAAAGCAAGTTCAGGCGAGGCAAGGCTAAGGCACGACAATGCAAGGCTAGGCAATGCACGGAAGGCAAGCAAAGAGTAACGGAAGGTAAGGAAGGCAAGGGAAAACAAAGAAAGGCAAGTGTAACGGAAGGAACTGCACGGCAAGGGGAAACAAGACTAAGGCACGACACCGAACGCTAGGCAATGAACGGCAAGGCAAGGAAAGGGTAACGCATGGGAAAGCACGGTCAGGCGAGGCAAGGCTAGTCAATGCACGGAAGGCAAGCAAAGAGTAACGGAAGGTAAGGAAGGCAAGGGAAAGCAAGGAAAGGCAAGTGTAATGGGAGGAACGGCACGGCAAGGGGAAACAAGGCTAAGGCACGACAACGCACGCTAGGCAATGCACGGCAAGGCAAGGAAAGGGTAACGCAGGGGAAGGCACGGTCAGGTGAGGCAAGGATAAGGCACGACAATGCAAGGCTAGGCAATGCACGGCAAGGCAAGGAAAGAGTAACGGAAGGAAAGGAAGGCAAGTCAAAGCCAGGCAAGGCAAGTGTAACAAAAGGCACGCCACGGCAAGGGCAATCAAGGCTAAGGCACGACAACGCACGGCTAGGCAATGCACGGCAAGGCAAGGAAAGGGTAACGCAAGGCAAGGCACGGTGAGGCTAGGCAAGGCTAATGCACGACAACGCAAGGCTAGGCAATGCACGACAATGCAAGGAAAGCTTAAAGCAAAGGAAGGCACGGTCAGGCGAGATAAGGCTAAGGCTCAACAACGCAAGACTAGGCAATGCACGGAAGGCAAGCAAAGAGTAACGGAAGGTAAGGAAGGCAAGGGAAAGCAAGGAAAGGCAAGTGTAACGGAAGGAACGGCACGGCAAGGGGAAACAAGGCTAAGGCACGACAACACACGCTAGGTAATGCACGGCAAGGCAAGGAAAGGGTAACTCATGGGAAAGCACGGTCAGGCGAGGCAAGCCTAAGGCATGACAACGCAAGGCTAGGCAATGCACGGAAAGCAAGCAAAGAGTAACGGAACGCAAGGAAGGCAAGGGAAAGCAAGGGAAGGCAAGGGTAATGGAAGGAACGGCACGGCAAGGGGTAACAAGGCTAAGGCACGACAACGCAGGGCTAGGCAATGCACGGCAAGGCAAGGAAAGAGTAACGGAAGTAAAGGAAGGCAAGGCAAAGCGAGGCAAGGCAAGTGTAACAAAAGGCACGCAACGGCAAGGGGAAACAAGGCTAAGGCACGACAACAGACGGCTAGGAAATGCACGGCAAGGCAAGTAAAGGGTAACGCAAGGCAAGGCACGGTGAGGCTAGGCAAGGCTAATGCACGACAACGCAAGGCTAGGCAATGCACGACAATGCAAGTAAAGCTTAAAGCAAAGGAAGGCACGGTCAGAAGAGATAAGGCTAAGGCACGACAACGCAAGGCTAGGCAATGCAGGGAAGGCAAGGAAAGAGTAACGGAAGGTAAGGAAGGCAAAGGAAAGCAAGGAAAGGCAATGGTAACGGAAGGAACGGCACGGCAAGGGGAAACAAGTCTAAGGCACGACAACGCACGCTAGGCAATGCACGGCAAGGAAAGGAAAGGATAACGCATGGGAAAGAACGGTCAGGGGAGGCAAGGCTAAGGCACGACAACGCAAGGCTTCGCAATGCACGGAAGGCAAGCAAAGAGTAACGGAAGGTAAGGAAGGCAAGGGAAAGCAAAGAAAGGCAAGTGTAACGGAAGGAACGGCACGGCAAGGGGAAACAAGGCTAAGGCAGGACAACGCACGGCTAGGCAATGCACGGCAAGGCAAGGAAAGGGTAACGCATGGGAAAGCACGGTCAGGCGAGGCAAGGCTAAGGAAAGCCAACGCAAGGCTAGGCAATGCACGGTAAGCAAGCAAGGAGTAACGGAATGCAAGGAAGGAAAGGAAAAGCAAGGGAAGGCAAGGGTAACGGAAGGAATTGCACGGCAAGGGGTAACAAGGCTAAGGCACGACAACACACGGCTAGGAAATGCACGGCAAGGCAAGGAAAGGGTAACGCAAGGCAAGGCACGGTGAGGCTAGGCAAGGTTAATGCACGACAACGCAAGGCTAGGCAATGCATGACAATGAAAGGAAAGCTTAAAGCAAAGGAAGGCACGGTCAGGCGAGATAAGGCTAAGGCACGACAACGCTAGGCTAGGCAATGCACGGAAGGCAAGCAAAGAGTAACGGAAGGTAAGGAAGGCAAGGGAAAGCAAGGAAAGGCAATAGTAACGGAAGGAACGGCACGGCAAGGGGTAACAAGGCTAAGGCACGACAACGCAGGGCTAGGCAATGCACGGCAAGGCAAGGAAAGGGTAACGCAAGGAAAGGAAGGCAAGGCAAAGCCAGGCAAGGCACGTGTAACAAAAGGCACGCAACGGCAAGGGGAAACAAGGCTAAGGAAAGCCAACGCAAGGCTAGGCAATGCACGGAAAGCAAGCAAGGGGTAACGGAATGCAAGGAAGGAAAGGGAAAGCAAGGGAAGGCAAGGGTAACGGAAGGAACGGCACGGCAAGGGTTAACAAGGCTAAGGCACGAAAACACACGGATAGGAAATGCACGGCAAGGCAAGGAAAGGGTAACGCATGGGAAAGCACGGTCAGGCGAGGCAAGGCTAAGGCACGACAACCCAAGGCTAGGCAATGCACGGAAGGCAAGCAAAGAGTAACGGAAGGTAAGGAAGGCAAGGGAAAGCAAGGAAAGGCAAGTGTAACGGAAGGAACGGCACTGCAAGGGGAAACAAGGCTAAGGCACGACAACGCACGGCTAGGCAATGCACGGCAAGGCAAGGAAAGGGTAACGCAAGGCAAGGCACGGTGAGGCTTGGCAAGGCTAATGCACGACAACGCAAGGCTAGGCAATGCACGACAATGCAAGGAAAGCTTAAAGCAAAGGAAGGCACGGTCAGGCGAGATAAGGCTAAGGCACGACAACGCAAGGCTAGGCAATGCACGGAAGGCAAGCAAAGAGTAACGGAAGGTAAGGAAGGCAAGGGAAAGCAAGGAAAGGCAATGGTAACGGAAGGAACGGCACGGCAAGGGGAAACAAGGCTAAGGCACGACAACGCACGCTAGGCAATGCACGGCAAGGCAAGGAAAGTGTAACGCATGGGAAAGCACGGTCAGGCGAGGCAAGGCTAAGGCATGACAACGCAAGGCTAGGCAATGCACGGAAAGCAAGGAAAGAGTAACGGAACGCAAGGAAGGCAAGGGAAAGCAAGGGAAGGCAAGGGTAACGGAAGGAACGGCACGGAAAGGGGTAACAAGGCTAAGGCACGACAACGCAGGGCTAGGCAATGCACGGCAAGGCAAGGAAAGGGTAACGCAGGGGAAGGCACGGTCAGGTGAGGCAAGGATAAGGCACGACAATTCAAGGCTAGGCAATGCACGGCAAGGCAAGGAAAGAGTAACGGAAGGAAAGGAAGGCAAGGCAAAGCCAGGCAAGGAAAGTGTAACAAAAGGCACGCCACGGCAAGGGGAAACAAGGCTAAGGCACGACAACGCTCGGCTAGGCAATGTACGGCAAGGCAAGGAAAGGGTAACGCAAGGCAAGGCACGGTGAGGCTAGGCAAGGCTAATGCACGACAACGCAAGGCTAGGCAATGCACGACAATCCATGGAAAGCTTAAAGCAAAGGAAGGCACGGTCAGGCGAGATAAGGCTAAGGCACGACAACGCAAGGCTAGGCAATCCAGGGAAGGAAAGCAAAGAGTAACGAAAGGTAAGCAAGACAAGGAAAAGCAAGGAAAGGCAAGGGTAACGGAAGGAACGGCACGGCAAGGGGAAACAAGACTAAGGCACGGCAACGCAGGCCAGGCAATGCACGGCAAGGCAAGGAAAGGGTAACGCATGGGAAAGCACGGTCAGTCGAGGCAAGGCTAAGGCACGACAACGCAAGGCTAAGCAATGCACGGAAGGCAAGCAAAGAGTAACGGAAGGTAAGGAAGGCAAGGGAAAGCAAAGAAAGGCAAGTGTAACGAAAGGAACGGCACGGCAAGGGGAACCAAGGCTAAGGCACGACAACGCACGCTAGGCAATGCACAACAAGGCAAGGAAAGGGTAACGCATGGGAAAGCACGGTCAGGCGAGGCAAGGCTAAGGCACGACTACGCAAGGCTAGGCAATGCACGGAAAGCAAGCAAAGAGTAACGGAACGCAAGGAAGGCAAGGGAAAGCAAGGGAAGGCAAGGGTAACGGAAGGAAAGGCACGGCAAGGGGTAACAAGGCTAAGGCACGGCAACGCAGGGCTAGGCAATGCACGGCAAGGCAAGGAAAGGGTAACGCAAGGCAAGGCACGGTGGGGCTAGGCAAGGCTAATGCACGACAACGCAAGGCTAGGCAATGCACGACAATGCAAGGAAAGCTTAAAGCAAAGGAAGGCACGGTCAGGCGAGATAAGGCTAAGGCACGACAACGCAAGGCTAGGCAATGCAGGGAAGGCAAGCAAAGAGTAACGGAACGTAAGGAAGGCAAGGAAAAGCAAGGAAAGGCAAGTGTAACGGAAGGAACGGCACGGGAAGCGGAAACAAGGCTAAGGCACGGCAACGCAGGCTGAGCAATGCACGGCAAGGCAAGGAAAGGGTAACGCATGGGAAAGCACGTTCAGGCGAGGCAAGGCTAAGGCACGGCAACGCAAGGCTAGGCAATGCACGGAAGGCAAGCAAAGAGTAACGGAATGTAGGGAAGGCAAGGGAAAGCAAAGAAAGGCAAGTGTAACGGAAGGAACTGCACGGCAAGGGGAAACAAGGCTAAGGCACGACAACGCACGGCTAGGCAATGCACGGCAAGGCAAGCAAAGGGTAACGCAAGGTAAGGCACGGTGAGGCTAAGCAAGGCTAATGCACGAAAACGCAAGGCTAGGCAATGCACGACAATGCAAGGAAAGCTTAAAGCAAAGGAAGGCAAGGTCAGGCGAGATAAGGCAAAGGCACGACAAAGCAAGGCTAGGCAATTCAGAGAAGGCAAACAAAGAGTAACGGAAGGTAAGCAAGGCAAGGAAAAGGAAGGAAAGGCCAGGGTAACGGAAGGAACGGCACGGCAAGGGGAAACAAGTCTAAGGCACGACACCGAACGCTAGGCAATGAACGGCAAGGCAAGGAAAGGGTAACGCATTTGAAAGCACGGTCAGGAGAGGCAACGCTAAGGCACGACAACGCAAGGCTAGGCAATGCACGGCAAGGCAAGGAAAGGGTAACGCAGGGGAATGCACGGTAAGGTGAGGCAAGGATAAGGCACGACAATGCAAGGCTAGGCAATGCACGGCAAGGCAAGGAAAGAGTAACGGAAGGAAAGGAAGGAAAGGCAAAGCCAGGCAAGGCAAGTGTAACAAAAGGCACGCCACGGCAAGGGGAATCAAGGCTAAGGCAGGACAACGCACGGCTAGGCAATGCACGGCAAGGCAAGGAAAGGGTAACGCAAGGCAAGGCACGGTGAGGCTAGGCAAGGCTAATGCACGACAACGCAAGGCTAGGCAATGCACGACAATGCAAGGAAAGCTTAAGGCAAAGGAAGGCACGGTCAGGCGAGATAAGGCTAAGGCACGACAACGCAAGGCTAGGCAATGCACGGAAGGAAAGCAAAGAGTAACGGAAGGTAAGGAAGGCAAGGGAAAGCAAGGAAAGGCAATGGTAACGGAAGGAACGGCACGGCAAGGGGAAACAAGGCTAAGGCACGACAACGCACGCTAGGCAATGCACGGCAAGGCAAGGAAATGGTAACGCATGGGAAAGCACGGTAAGGCGAGGCAAGCCTAAGGCATGACAACGCAAGGCTAGGCAATGCACGGAAAGCAAGCAAAGAGTAACGGAACGCAAGGAAGGCAAGGGAAAGCAAGGAAAGGCAAGGGTAACGGAAGGAACGGCACGGGAAGCGGAAACAAGGCTAAGGCACGGCAACGCAGGCTGGGCAATGCACGGCAAGGCAAGGAAAGGGTAACGCATGGGAAAGCAAGTTCAGGCGAGGCAAGGCTAAGGCACGACAACGCAAGGCTAGGCAATGCACGGAAGGCAAGCAAAGAGTAACGGAAGGTAAGGAAGGCAAGGGAAAGCAAGGAAAGGCAAGTGTAACGGAAGGAACGGCACGGCAAGGGGAAACAAGGCTAAGGCACGACAACGCACGCTAGGCAATGCACGGCAAAGCAAGGAAAGGGTAACGCATGGGAAAGCACGGTCAGGCGAGGCAAGGCTAAGGCATGACAACGCAATGCTAGGCAATGCACGGAAAGCAAGCAAAGAGTAACGGAACGCAAGGAAGGCAAGGGAAAGCAAGGGAAGGCAAGGGTAACGGAAGGAACGGCACGGCAAGGGGTAACAAGGCTAAGGCACGACAACGCAGGGCTAGGCAATGCACGGCAAGGCAAGGAAAGGGTAACGCAGGGGAAAGCACGGTCAGGTGAGGCAAGGATAAGGCACGACAATGCAAGGCTAGGCAATGCACGGCAAGGCAAGGAAAGAGTAACGGAAGGAAAGGAAGGCAAGGCAAAGCCAGGCAAGGCAAGTGTAACAAAAGGCACGCAACGGCAAGGGGAAACAAGGCTAAGGCACGACAACAGACGGCTAGGAAATGCACGGCAAGGCAAGTAAAGGGTAACGCAAGGCAAGGCACGGTGAGGTTAGGCAAGGCTAATGCACGACAACGCAAGGCTAGGCAATGCACGACAATGCAAGTAAAGCTTAAAGCAAAGGAAGGCACGGTCAGAAGCGATAAGGCTAAGGCACGACAACGCAAGGCTAGGCAATGCAGGGAAGGCAAGGAAAGAGTAACGGAAGGTAAGGAAGGCAAAGGAAAGCAAGGAAAGGCAATGGTAACGGAAGGAACGGCACGGCAAGGGGAAACAAGTCTAAGGCACGACAACGCACGCTAGGCAATGCACGGCAAGGGAAGGAAAGGGTAACGCATGGGAACGAACGGTCAGGGGAGGCAAGGCTAAGGCACGACAACGCAACGCTTCGCAATGCACGGAAGCAAGCAAAGAGTAACGGAAGGTAAGGAAGGCAAGGGAAAGCAAAGAAAGGCAAGTGTAACGGAAGGAACGGCACGGCAAGGGGAAACAAGGCTAAGGGACGACAACGCACGCTAGGCAATGCACGGCAAGGCAAGGAAAGGGTAACGCATGGGAAAGCACGGTCAGGCGAGGCAAGGCTAAGGAAAGCCAACGCAAGGCTACGCAATGCACGGTAAGCAAGCAAGGAATAACGGAATGCAAGGAAGGAAAGGGAAAGCAAGCGAAGGCAAGGGTAACGGAAGGAACGGCACGGCAAGGGGTAAGAAGGCTAAGGCACGACAACACACGGCTAGGAAATGCACGGCAGGCAAGGAAAGGGTAACGCAAGGCAAGGCACGGTGAGGCTAGGCAAGGCTAATGCACGAAAACGCAAGGCTAGGCGATGCACGACAATGCAAGGAAACTTAAAGCAAAGGAAGGCAAGGTCAGGCGAGATAAGCCTAAGGCACGACAAGGCAAGGCTAGGAAATTCAGGGAAGGCAAGCAAAGAGTAACGGAAGGTAAGCAAGGCAAGAAAAAGGAAGGAAAGGCCAGGGTAACGGAAGGAACGGCACGGCAAGGGGAAACAAGTCTAAGGCACGACACCGAACGCTAGGCAATGAAGGGCAAGGCAAGGAAAGGGTAACGCATTTGAAAGCACGGTCAGGCGAGGCAACGCTAAGGCACGACAACGCAAGGCTAGGCAATGCACGGAAGGCAAGCAAAGGGTAACGGAAGGTAAGGAAGGCAAGGAAAAGCAAGGAAAGGCAAGTGTAACGGAAGGAACGGCACGGCAAGGGGAAACAAGGCTAAGGCACGACAACGCACGCTAGGCAATGCACGGCAAGGCAAGGAAAGGGTAACGCATGGGAAAGCACGCTCAGGCGAAGCAAGGCTAAGGCATGACAACGCAAGGCTAGGCAATGCACGGAAGGCAAGCAAAGAGTAACGGAAGGTAAGGAAGGCAAGGGAAAGCAAGTAAAGGCAAGTGTAACGGAAGGAACGGCACGGCAAGGGGAAACAAGACTAAGGCACGACACCGAACGCTAGGCAATGAACGGCAAGGCAAGGAAAGGGTAACGCATGGGAAAGCACGGTCAGGCGAGGCAAGGCCAATGCACGGAAGGCAAGCAAAGAGTAACGGAAGGTAAGGAAGGCAAGGGAAAGCAAGGAAAGGCAATAGTAACGGAAGGAACGGCACGGCAAGGGGAAACAAGGCTAAGGCACGACAACGCACGCTAGGCAATGCACGGCAAGGCAAGGAAAGGGTAGCTAAGGCACGACAACGCAAGGCTAGGCAATGCACGGAAGGCAAGTAACGGAGTAACGGAAGGCAAGGCTAATGCACGAAAACGCAAGGCTAGGCAATGCACGAGAATGCAAGGAAAGCTTAATGCAAAGGAAGGCAAGGTCAGGCGAGATAAAGCAAAGGCACGACAACGCAAGGCTAGGCAATTCAGGGAAGGCAAGCAAAGAGTAACGGAAGGTAAGCAAGGCAAGGAAAAGGAAGGAAAGGCCAGGGTAACGGAAGGAACGGCACGGCAAGGGGAAACAAGTCTAAGGCACGACAACGCACGCTAGGCAATGCACGGCAAGGCAAGGAAAGGGTAACGCAGGGGAATGCACGGTAAGGTGAGGCAAGGATAAGGCACGACAATGCAAGGCTAGGCAATGCACGGCAAGGCAAGGAAAGAGTAACGGAAGGAAAGGAAGGCAAGGCAAAGCCAGGCAAGGCAAGTGTAACAAAAGGCACGCCACGGCAAGGGGAATCAAGGCTAAGGCACGACAACGCATGGCTAGGCAATGCACGGCAAGGCAAGGAAAGGGTAACGCAAGGCAAGGCACGGTGAGGCTAGGCAAGGCTAATGCACGACAACGCAAGGCCAGGCAATGCACGACAATGCAAGGAAAGCTTAAAGGAAAGGAAGGCACGGTCAGGCGAGATAAGGCTAAGGCACGACAACGCAAGGCTAGGCAATGCACGGAAGGCAAGCAAAGAGTAACGGAAGGTAAGGAAGGCAAGGGAAAGCAAGGAAAGGCAAGTGTAACGGAAGGAACGGCACGGCAAGGGGAAACAAGGCTAAGGCACGACAACGCACCCTAGGCAATGCACGGCAATGCAAGGAAATGGTAACGCATGGGAAAGCACGGTCAGGCGAGGCAAGCCTAAGGCATGACAACGCAAGGCTAGGCAATGCACGGAAAGTAAGGAAAGAGTAACGGAACGCAAGGAAGGCAAGGGTAACGGAAGGAACGGCACGGCAAGGGGTAACAAGGCTAAATCACGACAACGCAGGGCTAGGCAATGCACGGCAAGGGAAGGAAAGAGTAACGCAAGGAAAGGAAGGCAAGGCAAAGCCAGGCAAGGCAAGTGTAACAAAAGGCACGCAACGGCAAGGGGAAACAAGGCTAAGGAAAGCCAACGCAAGGCTAGGCAATGCACGGAAAGCAAGCAAGGGGTAACGGAATGCAAGGAAGGAAAGGGAAAGCAAGGGAAGGCAAGGGTAACGGAAGGAACAGCACGGCAATGGTTAACAAGGCTAAGGCACGAAAACACACGGCTAGGAAATGCACGGCAAGGCAAGGAAAGGGTAACGCAAGGCAAGGCACGGTCAGGCGAGGCAAGGCTAAGGCACGACAACGCAAGGCTAGGCAATGCACGGAAGGCAAGCAAAGAGTAACGGAAGGTAAGGAAGGCAAGGGAAAGCAAAGAAAGGCAAGTGTAACGGAAGGAACGGCACGGCAAGGGGAAACAAGGCTAAGGCACGACAACGCACGGCTAGGCAATGCACGGCAAGGCAAGCAAAGGGTAACGCAAGGAAAGGCACGGTGAGGCTAGGCAAGGCTAATGCACGAAAACGCAAGGCTAGGCAATGCACCACAATGCAAGGAAAGCTTAAAGCAAAGGAAGGCACGGTCAGGCGAGATAAGGCTAAGGCACGACAACGCAAGGCTAGGCAATGCACGGAAGGCAAGGAAAGAGTAACGGAAGGTAAGGAAGGCAAGGGAAAGCAAGGAAAGGCAAGTGTAACGGAAGGAACGGCACGGCAAGGGGAAACAAGGCTAAGGCACGACAACGCACGCTAGGCAATGAACGGCAAGGCAAGGAAAGGGTAACGCATGGGAAAGCACGGACAGGCGAGGCAAGGCTAAGGCACGACAACGCAAGGCTAGGCAATGCACGGAAGGCAAGCAAAGAGTAACGGAAGGTAAGGAAGGCAAGGGAAAGCAAGGAAAGGCAAGTGTAACGGAAGGAACGGCACGGCAAGGGGAAACAAGGCTAAGGCACGACACCGAACGCTAGGCAATGAACGGCAAGGCAAGGAAAGGGTAACGCATTTGAAAGCACGGTCAGGCGAGGCAACGCTAAGGCACGACAACGCAAGGCTAGGCAATGCACGGAAGGCTGGCAAAGAGTAACGGAAGGTAAGGAAGGCAAGGGAAAGGAAGGAACGGCAAGTGTAACGGAAGGAACGGCACGGCAAGGGGAAACAAGTTTAAGGCACGACAACGCACGGCTAGGCAATGTACAAGAAGGCAAGGAAAGGATAACGCATGGGAAAGCACGGTCAGGCGATGCAAGGCTAAGGCACGACAACGCAAGGCTAGGCAATGCACGGAAGGCAAGCAAAGAGTAACGGAACGCAAGGAAGGCAAGGGAAAGCAAGGGAAGGCAAGGGTAACGGAAGGAACGGCACGGCAAGGGGAAACAAGGCTAAGGCACGGCAACGCAGGCTAGGCAATGCACGGCAAGGCAAGGAAATGGTAACGCAAGGCAAGGCACGGTGAGGCTAGGCAAGGCTAATGCACGACAACGCAAGGCTAGGCAATGCACGACAATGCAAGGAAAGCTTAAAGCAAAGGAAGGCACGGTCAGGCGAGATAAGGCTAAGGCACGACAACGCAAGGCTAGGCAATGCAGGGAAGGCAAGCAAAGAGTAACGGAACGTAAGGAAGGCAAGGAAAAGCAAGGAAAGGCAAGGGTAACGGAAGGAACGGCACGGGAAGCGGAAACAAGGCTAAGGCACGGCAACGCAGGCTGAGCAATGCACGGCAAGGCAAGGAAAGGGTAACGCATGGGAAAGCACGTTCAGGCGAGGCAAGGCTAAGGCACGACAACGCAAGGCTAGGCAATGCACGGAAGGCAAGCAAAGAGTAATGGAAGGTAAGGAAGGCAAGGGAAAGCAAAGAAAGGCAAGTGTAACGGAAGGAACGGCACGGCAAGGGGAAACAAGGCTAAGGCACGACAACGCACGGCTAGGAAATGCACGGCAAGGCAAGGAAAGGGTAACGCAAGGCAAGGCACGGTGAGGCTAGGCAAGGCTAATGCACGACAACGCAAGGCTAGGCAATGCACGACAATGCAAGGAAAGCTTAAAGCAAAGGAAGGCACGGTCAGGCGAGATAAGGCTAAGGCACGACAACGCAAGGCTAGGCAATGCAGGGAAGGCAAGCAAAGAGTAACGGAACGTAAGGAAGGCAAGGAAAAGCAAAGAAAGGCAAGGGTAACGGAAGGAACGGCACGGGAAGCGGAAACAAGGCTAAGGCACGGCAACGCAGGCTGAGCAATGCACGGCAAGGCAAGGAAAGGGTAACGCATGGGAAAGCACGTTCAGGCGAGGCAAGGCTAAGGCACGACAACGCAAGGCTAGGCAATGCACGGAAGGCAAGCAAAGAGTAACGGAAGGTAAGGAAGGCAAGGGAAAGCACAGAAAGGCAAGTGTAACGGAAGGAACGGCACGGCAAGGGGAAACAAGGCTAAGGCACGACAACGCACGGCTAGGCAATGCACGGCAAGGCAAGCAAAGGGTAACGCAAGGCAAGGCACGGTGAGGCTAGGCAAGGCTAATGCACGAAAACGCAAGGCTAGGCAATGCACGACAATGCAAGGAAAGCTTAAAGCAAAGGAAGGCAAGGTCAGGCGAGATAAGGCAAAGGCACGACAACGCAAGGCTAGGCAATTCAGGGAAGGCAAGCAAAGAGTAACGGAAGGTAAGCAAGGCAAGGAAAAGGAAGGAAAGGCCAGGGTAACGGAAGGAACGGCACGGCAAGGGGAAACAAGTCTAAGGCACGACACCGAACGCTAGGCAATGAACGGCAAGGCAAGGAAAGGGTAACGCATTTGAAAGCACGGTCAGGCGAGGCAACGCTAAGGCACGACAACGCAAGGCTAGGCAATGCACGGCAAGGCAAGGAAAGGGTAACGCAGGGGAATGCACGGTAAGTTGAGGCAAGGATAAGGCACGACAATGCAAGGCTAGGCAATGCACGGCAAGGCAAGGAAAGAGTAACGGAAGGAAAGGAAGGCAAGGCAAAGCCAGGCAAGGCAAGTGTAACAAAAGGCACGGCACGGCAAGGGGAAACAAGGCTAAGGCAGGACAACGCACGGCTAGGCAATGCACGGCAAGGCAAGGAAAGGGTAACGCAAGGCAAGGCACGGTGAGGCTAGGCAAGGCTAATGCACGACAACGCAAGGCTAGGCAATGCACGACAATGCAAGGAAAGCTTAAAGCAAAGGAAGGCACGGTCAGGCGAGATAAGGCTAAGGCACGACAACGCAAGGCTAGGCAATGCACGGAAGGAAAGCAAAGAGTAACGGAAGGTAAGGAAGGCAAGGGAAAGCAAGGAAAGGCAAGTGTAACGGAAGGAACGGCACGGCAAGGGGAAACAAGGCTAAGGCAGGACAACGCACGCTAGGCAATGCACGGCAAGGCAAGGAAATGGTAACGCATGGGAAAGCACGGTCAGGCGAGGCAAGCCTAAGGCATGACAACGCAAGGCTAGGCAATGCACGGAAAGCAAGCAAAGAGTAACGGAACGCAAGGAAGGCAAGGGAAAGCAAGGAAAGGCAAGGGTAACGGAAGGAACGGCAGGGCAAGGGGTAACAAGTCTAAGGCACGACAACGCAGGGCTAGGCAATGCACGGCAAGGCAAGGAAAGAGTAACGCAAGGAAAGGAAGGCAAGGCAAAGCCAGGCAAGGCAAGTGTAACAAAAGGCACGCAACGGCAAGGGGAAACAAGGCTAAGGAAAGCCAACGCAAGGCTAGGCAATGCACGGAAAGCAAGCAAGGAGTAACGGAATGCAAGGAAGGAAAGGGAAAGCAAGGGAAGGCAAGGGTAACGGAAGGAACGGCACGGCAAGGGTTAACAAGGCTAAGGCACAACAACACACGGCTAGGAAATGCACGGCAAGGCAACGAAAGGGTAACGCATGGGAAAGCACGGTCAGGCGAGGCAAGGCTAAGGCACGACAACGCAAGGCTAGGCAATGCACGGAAAGCAAGCAAAGAGTAACGGAACGCAAGGAAGGCAAGGGAAAGCAAGGGAAGGTAAGGGTAACGGAAGGAACGGCACGGCAAGGGGAAACAAGGCTAAGGCACGACAACGCACGGCTAGGCAATGCACGGCAAGGCAAGCAAAGGGTAACGCAAGGCAAGGCACGGTGAGGCTAGGCAAGGCTAATGCACGAAAACGCAAGGCTAGGCAATGCACGACAATGAAAGGAAAGCTTAAAGCAAAGGAAGGCAAGGTCAGGCGAGATAAGGCAAAGGCACGACAACGCAAGGCTAGGCAATTCAGGGAAGGCAAGCAAAGAGTAACGGAAGGTAAGCAAGGCAAGGAAAAGCAAGGAAAGGCAAGGGTAACGGAAGGAACGGCACGGCAAGGGGGAACAAGTCTAAGGCACGACACCGAACGCTAGGCAATGCACGGCAAGGCAAGGAAAGGGTAACGCAGGGGAAGGCACGGTCAGGTGAGGCAAGGATAAGGCACGACAATGCACGGCTAGGCAATGCACGGCAAGGCAAGGAAAGAGTAACGGAAGGAAAGGAAGGCAAGGCAAAGCCAGGCAAGGCAAGTGTAACAAAAGGCACGCAACGGCAAGGGGAAACAAGGCTAAGGCACAACAACGCACGCTAGGCAATGCACGGCAAGGCAAGGAAAGGGTAACGCATGGGAAAGCACGGTCAGGCGAGGCAAGGCTAAGGAAAGCCAACGCAAGGCTAGGCAATGCACGGAAAGCAAGCAAGGAGTAACGGAATGCAAGGAAGGAAAGGGAAAGCAAGGGAAGGCAAGGGTAACGGAAGGAACGGCACGGCAAGGGTTAACAAGGCTAAGGCACGACAACACACGGCTAGGAAATGCACGGCAAGGCAAGGAAAGGGTAACGCAAGGCAAGGCACGGTGAGGCTAGGCAAGGCTAATGCACGACAACGCAAGGAAAGCTTAAAGCAAAGGAAGGCACGGTCAGGCGAGATAAGGCTAAGGCACGACAAAGCAAGGCTAGGCAATGCACGGAAAGCAAGCAAAGAGTAACGGAACGCAAGGAAGGCAAGGGAAAGCAAGGGAAGGCAAGGGTAATGGAAGGAACGGCACGGCAAGGGGAAACAAGGCTAAGGCACGGCAACGTAGGCTAGGCAATGCACGGCAAGGCAAGGAAAGGGTAACGCATGGAAAAGCACGGTCAGGCGAGGCAAGGCCAAGGAAAGCCAACGCAAGGCTAGGCAATGCACGGAAAGCAAGCAAGGAGTAACGGAATGCAAGGAAGGAAAGGGAAAGCAAGGGAAGGCAAGGGTAACGGAAGGAACGGCACGGCAAGGGTTAACAAGGCTAAGGCACGACAACGCACGGCTAGGAAATGCACGGCAAGGCAAGGAAAGGGTAACGCAAGGCAAGGCACGCTGAGGCTAGGCAAGGTTAATGCACGACAACGCAAGGCTAGGCAATGCACGACAATGCAAGGAAAGCTTAAAGCAAAGGAAGGCACGGTCAGGCGAGATAAGGCTAAGGCACGACAACGCAAGGCTAGGCAATGCACGGAAGGCAAGCAAAGAGTAACGGAAGGTAAGGAAGGCAAGGGAAAGCAAGGAAAGGCAAGGGTAACGGAAGGAACGGCACGGGAAGCGGAAACAAGGCTAAGGCACGGCAACGCAGGCTGAGCAATGCACGGCAAGGCAAGGAAAGGGTAACGCATGGGAAAGCACGTTCAGGCGAGGCAAGGCTAAGGCACGACAACGCAAGGCTAGGCAATGCACGGAAGGCAAGCAAAGAGTAACGGAAGGTAAGGAAGGCAAGGGAAAGCAAAGAAAGGCAAGTGTAACGGAAGGAACGGCACGGCAAGGGGAAACAAGGCTAAGGCACGACAACGCACGGCTAGGCAATGCACGGCAAGGCAAGCAAAGGGTAACGCAAGGCAAGGCACGGTGAGGCTAGGCAAGGCTAATGCACGAAAACGCAAGGCTAGGCGATGCACGACAATGCAAGGAAAGGTTAAAGCAAAGTAAGGCAAGGTCAGGCGAGATAAGGCTAAGGCACGACAACGCAAGGCTAGGCAATTCAGGGAAGGCAAGCAAAGAGTAACGGAAGGTAAGGAAGGCAAGGAAAAGCAAGGAAAGGCAAGGGTAACGGAAGGAACGGCACGGCAAGGGGAAACAAGTCTAAGGCACGACAACGCACGCTAGGCAATGCACGGCAAGGCAAGGAAAGGGTAACGCATGGGAAAGCACGCTCAGGCGAAGCAAGGCTAAGGCATGACAACGCAAGGCTAGGCAATGCACGGAAGGCAAGCAAAGAGTAACGGAAGGTAAGGAAGGCAAGGGAAAGCAAGGAAAGGCAAGTGTAACGGAAGGAAAGGCACGGCAAGGGGAAACAAGGCTAAGGCACGACAACGCACGCTAGGCAATGCACGGCAAGGCAAGGAAAGGGTAACGCATGGGAAAGCACGGTCAGGCGAGGCAAGGCTAAGGCATGACAACGCAAGCCTAGGCAATGCACGGAAAGCAAGCAAAGAGTAACGGAACGCAAGGAAGGCAAGGGAAAGCAAGGGAAGGCAAGGGTAACGGAAGGAACGGCACGGCAAGGGGAAACAAGGCTAAGGCACGACAACGCAGGGCTAGGCAATGCACGGCAAGTCAAGGTAAGGGTAACGCAGGGGAAGGCACGGTCAGGTGAGGCAAGGATAAGGCACGACAATGCAAGGCTAGGCAATGCTCGGCAAGGCAAGGAAAGAGTAACGGAAGGAAAGGAAGGCAAGGCAAAGCCAGGCAAGGCAAGTGTAACAAAAGGCACGCAACGGCAAGGGGAAACAAGGCTAAGGCACGACAACACACGGCTAGGAAATGCACGGCAAGGCAAGGAAAGGGTAACGCAAGGCAAGGCACGGTGAGGCTAGGCAAGGCTAATGCACGAAAACGCAAGGCTAGGCAATGCACGACAAGGCAAGGAAAGCTTAAAGCAAAGGAAGGCACGGCCAGAAGAGATAAGGCTAATGCACGACAACGCAAGGCTAGGCAATGCAGGGAAGGCAAGGAAAGAGTAACGGAAGGTAAGGAAGGCAAAGGAAAGCAAGGAAAGGCAATGGTAACGGAAGGAACGGCACGGCAAGGGGAAACAAGGCTAAGGCACGACAACGCACGCTAGGCAATGCACGGCAAGGGAAGGAAAGGGTAACGCATGGGAAAGAACGGTCAGGGGAGGCAAGGCTAAGGCACGACAACGCAAGGCTTGGCAATGCACGGAAGGCAAGCAAAGAGTAACGGAAGGTAAGGAAGGCAAGGGAAAGCAAGGAAAGGCAAGGGTAACGGAAGGAACGGCACGGCAAGGGGAAACAAGGCTAAGGCACGACAACGCACGCTAGGCAATGCACGGCAAGGCAAGGAAAGGGTAACGCATGGGAAAGCACGGTCAGGCGAGGCAAGGCTAAGGCAAGACAACGCAAGGCTAGGCAATGCACGGAACGCAAGCAAAGAGTAACGGAACGCAAGGAAGGCAAGGGAAAGCAAGGGAAGGCAAGGGTAACGGAAGGAACGGCACGGCAAGGGGTAACAAGGCTAAGGCACGGCAACGTAGGCTAGGCAATGCACGGCAAGGGAAGGAAAGGGTAACGCATGGGAAAGAACGTTCAGGCGAGGCAAGGCTAAGGCACGACAACGCAAGGCTAGGCAATGCACGGAAGGCAAGCAAAGAGTAACGGAATGTAAGGAAGGCAAGGGAAAGCAAAGAAAGGCAAGTGTAACGGAAGGAACGGCACGGCAAGGGGAAACAAGGCTAAGGCACGACAACGCACGGCTAGGCAATGCACGGCAAGGCAAGGAAAGGGTAACGCAAGGAAAGGCACGGTGAGGCTAGGCAAGGCTAATGCACGAAAACGCAAGGCTAGGCGATGCACGACAATGCAAGGAAAGGTTAAAGCAAAGGAAGGCAAGGTCAGGCGAGATAAGGCTAAGGCACGACAACGGAAGGCTAGGCAATTCAGGGAAGGCAAGCAAAGAGTAACGGAAGGTAAGGAAGGCAAGGAAAAGCAAGGAAAGGCAAGGGTAACGGAAGGAACGGCACGGCAAGGGGAAACAAGGCTAAGGCACGACAACGCACGGCTAGGCAATGCACGGCAAGGCAAGCAAAGGGTAACGCAAGGCAAGGCACGGTGAGGCTAGGCAAGGCTAATGCACGAAAACGCAAGGCTAGGCAATGCACGACAATGCAAGGAAAGCTTAAAGCAAAGGAAGGCCAGGTCAGGGGAGATAAGGCAAAGGCACGACAAGGCAAGGCTAGGCAATTCAGGAAAGGCAAGCAAAGAGTAACGGAAGGTAAGCAAGGCAAGGAAAAGCAAGGAAACGCAAGGGTAACGGAAGGAACGGCCCGGCAAGGGGGAACAAGTCTAAGGCACGACACCGAACGCTAGGCAATGAACGGCAAGGCAAGGAAAGGGTAACGCATGGGAAAGCACGGACAGGCGAGGCAAGGCTAAGGCACGACAACGCAAGGCTAGGCAATGCACGGAAGGCAAGCAAAGAGTAACGGAAGGTAAGGAAGTCAAGGGAAAGCAAGGAAAGGCAAGTGTAACGGAAGGAACGGCACGGCAAGGGGAAACAAGGCTAAGGCACGACACCGAACGCTAGGCAATGAACGGCAAGGCAAGGAAAGGGTAACGCATTTGAAAGCACGGTCAGGCGAGGCAACGCTAAGGCACGACAACGCAAGGCTAGGCAATGCACGGAAGGCTAGCAAAGAGTAACGGAAGGTAAGGAAGGCAAGGGAAAGGAAGGAACGGCAAGTGTAACGGAAGGAACGGCACGGCAAGGGGAAACAAGGTTAAGGCACGACAACGCACGGCTAGGCAATGCACGGCAAGGCAAGGAAGGGTAACGCATGGGAAAGCACGGTCAGGCGAGGCAAGGCTAAGGCACGACAACGCAAGGCTAGGCAATGCACGGAAAGCAAGCAAAGAGTAACGGAACGCAAGGAAGGCAAGGGAAAGCAAGGGAAGGCAAGGGTAACGGAAGGAACGGCACGGCAAGGGGAAACAAGGGTAAGGCACGACAACGCACGGCTAGGCAATGCACGGCAAGGCAAGGAAAGGGTAACGCAAGGCAAGGCACGGTGAGGCTAGGCAAGGCTAATGCACGACAACGCAAGGCTAGGCAATGCACGACAATGCAAGGAAAGCTTAAAGCAAAGGAAGGCACGGTCAGGCGAGATAAGGCTAAGGCACGACAACGCAAGGCTAGGCAATGCAGGGAAGGCAAGCAAAGAGTAACGGAACGTAAGGAAGGCAAGGAAAAGCAAGGAAAGGCAAGGGAAACGGAAGGAACGGCACGGGCAGCGGAAACAAGGCTAAGGCACGGCAACGCAGGCTGAGCAATGCACGGCAAGGCAAGGAAAGGGTAACGCATGGGAAAGCACGTTCAGGCGAGGCAAGGCTAAGGCACGACAACGCAAGGCTAGGCAATTCAGGGAAGGCAAGCAAAGAGTAACGGAAGGTAAGGAAGGCAAGGGAAAGCAAAGAAAGGCAAGTGTAACGGAAGGAACTGCACGGCAAGGGGAAACAAGGCTAAGGCACGACAACGCACGGCTAGGCAATGCACGGCAAGGCAAGCAAAGGGTAACGCAAGGCAAGGCAAGGTGAGGCTAGGCAAGGCTAATGCACGACAACGCAAGCCTAGGCAATGCACGACAATGCAAGGAAACCTTAAAGCAAAGGAAGGCACGGTCAGGCGAGATAAGGCTAAGGCACGACAACGCAAGGCTAGGCAATGCAGGGAAGGCAAGCAAAGAGTAACGGAACGTAAGGAAGGCAAGGAAAAGCAAGGAAAGGCTAGGGTAACGGAAGGAACGGCACGGGAAGCGGAAACAAGGCTAAGGCACGGCAACGCAGGCTGAGCAATGCACGGCAAGGCAAGGAAAGGGTAACGCATGGGAAAGCACGTTCAGGCGAGGCAAGGCTAAGGCACGACAACGCAAGGCTAGGCAATGCACGGCAAGGCAAGGAAAGGGTAACGCAGGGGAATGCACGGTAAGTTGAGGCAAGGATAAGGCACGACAATGCAAGGCGAGGCAATGCACGGCAAGGCAAGGAAAGAGTAACGGAAGGAAAGGAAGGCAAGGCAAAGCCAGGCAAGGCAAGTGTAACAAAAGGCACGCCACGGCAAGGGGAATCAAGGCTAAGGCAGGACAACGCACGGATAGGCAATGCACGGCAAGGCAAGGAAAGGGTAACGCAAGGCAAGGCACGGTGAGGCTAGGCAAGGCTAATGCACGACAACGCAAGGCTAGGCAATGCACGACAATGCAAGGAAAGCTTAAAGCAAAGGAAGGCACGGTCAGGCGAGATAAGGCTAAGGCACGACAACGCAAGGCTAGGCAATGCACGGAAGGAAAGCAAAGAGTAACGGAAGGTAAGGAAGGCAAGGGAAAGCAAGGAAAGGCAAGTGTAACGGAAGGAACGGCACGGCAAGGGGAAACAAGGCTAAGGCAGGACAACGCACGCTAGGCAATGCACGGCAAGGCAAGGAAATGGTAACGCATGGGAAAGCACGGTCAGGCGAGGCAAGCCTAAGGCATGACAACGCAAGGCTAGGCAATGCACGGAAAGCAAGCAAAGAGTAACGGAACGCAAGGAAGGCAAGGGAAAGCAAGGAAAGGCAAGGGTAACGGAAGGAACGGCAGGGCAAGGGGTAACAAGTCTAAGGCACGACAACGCAGGGCTAGGCAATGCACGGCAAGGCAAGGAAAGAGTAACGCAAGGAAAGGAAGGCAAGGCAAAGCCAGGCAAGGCAAGTGTAACAAAAGGCACGCAACGGCAAGGGGAAACAAGGCTAAGGAAAGCCAACGCAAGGCTAGGCAATGCACGGAAAGCAAGCAAGGAGTAACGGAATGCAAGGAAGGAAAGGGAAAGCAAGGGAAGGCAAGGGTAACGGAAAGAACGGCACGGCAAGGGTTAACAAGGCTAAGGCACGACAACACAAGGCTAGGAAATGCACGGCAATGCAAGGAAAGGGTAACGCAAGGCAAGGCACGGTGAGGCTAGGCAAGGTTAAGGCACGACAACCCAAGGCTAGGCAATGCACGGAAGGCAAGCAAAGAGTAACGGAACGCAAGGAAGGCAAGGGAAAGCAAGGGAAGGCAAGGGTAACGGAAGGAACGGCACGGCAAGGGGAAACAAGGCTAAGGCACGACAACGCACGGCTAGGCAATGCACGGCAAGGCAAGCAAAGGGTAACGCAAGGCAAGGCACGGTGAGGCTAGGCAAGGCTAATGCACGAAAACGCAAGGCTAGGCAATGCACGACAATGCAAGGAAAGCTTAAAGCAAAGGAAGGCAAGGTTAGGCGAGATAAGGCAAAGGCACGACAACGCAAGGCTAGGCAATTCAGGGAAGGCAAGCAAAGAGTAACGGAAGGTAAGCAAGGCAAGGAAAAGCAAGGAAAGGCAAGGGTAACGGAAGGAACGGCACGGCAAGGGGGAACAAGTCTAAGGCACGACACCGAACGCTAGGCAATGAACGGCAAGGCAAGGAAAGGGTAACGCAGTGGAAGGCACGGTCAGGTGAGGCAAGGATAAGGCACGACAATGCAAGGCTAGGCAATGCACGGCAAGGCGAGGAAAGAGTAACGGAAGGAAAGGAAGGCAAGGCAAAGCCAGGCAAGGCAAGTGTAACAAAAGGCACGCAACGGCAAGGGGAAACAAGGCTAAGGCACGACAACACACGGCTAGGAAATGCACGGCAAGGCAAACAAAGGGTAATGCAAGGAAAGGCACGGTGAGGCTAGGCAAGGCTAATGCACGACAACGCAAGGCTAGGCAATGCACGACAATGCAAGTAAAGCTTAAAGCAAAGGATGGCACGGTAAGAAGAGATAAGGCTAAGGCACGACAACGCAAGGCTAGGCAATGCAGGGAAGGCAAGGAAAGAGTAACGGAAGGTAAGGAAGGCAAAGGAAAGCAAGGAAAGGCAATGGTAACGGAAGGAACGGCACGGCAATGGGAAACAAGTCTAAGGCACGACAACGCACGCTAGGCAATGCACGGCAAGGCAAGGAAAGGGTAACGCAAGGGAAAGAACGGTCAGGGGAGGCAAGGCTAAGGCACGACAACGCAAGGCTAGGCAATGCACGGAAGGCAAGCAAAGAGTAAGGGAAGGTAAGGAAGGCAAGGGAAAGCTAAGAAAGGCAAGTGTAACGGAAGGAACGGCACGGCAAGGGGAAACAAGGCTAAGGCACAACAACGCACGCTAGGCAATGCACGGCAAGGCAAGGAAAGGGTAACGCATGGGAAAGCACGGTCAGGCGAGGCAAGGCTAAGGAAAGCCAACGCAAGGCTAGGCAATGCACCGTAAGCAAGCAAGGAGTAACGGAATGCAAGGAAGGAAAGGGAAAGCAAGGGAAGGCAAGGGTAACGGAAGGAACGGCACGGCAAGGGGTAACAAGGCTAAGGCACGACAACACACGGCTAGGAAATGCACGGCAAGGCAAGGAAAGGGTAACGCAAGGCAAGGCACGCTGAGGCTAGGCAAGGTTAATGCACGACAACGCAAGGCTAGGCAATGCACGACAATGCAAGGAAAGCTTAAAGCAAAGGAAGGCACGGTCAGTCGAGATAAGGCTAAGGCACGACAACGCAAGGCTAGGCAATGCACGGAAGGCAAGCAAAGAGTAACGGAAGGCAAGGAAGGCAAGGGAAAGCAAGGCAAGGCAAGGGTAACGGAAGGCACGGCACGGCAAGGGGAAACAAGGCTAAGGCACGACAACGCACGGCTAGGCAATGCACGGCAAGGCAAGGAAAGGGTAACGCATTTGAAAGCACAGTCAGGCGAGGCAACGCTAAGGCACGACAACGCAAGGCTAGGCAATGCACGGAAGGCAAGCAAAGAGTAACGGAAGGTAAGGAAGGCAAGGGAAAGGAAGGAACGGCAATTGTAACGGAAGGAACGGCACGGCAAGGGGAATCAAGGCTAAGGCACGACAACGCACGGCTAGGCAATGCACAACAAGGCAAGGAAAGGGTAACGCATGGGAAAGCACGGTCAGGCGATGCAAGGCTAAGGCATGACAACGCAAGGCTAGGCAATGCACGGAAAGCAAGCAAAGAGTAACGGAACGCAAGGAAGGCAAGGGAAAGCAAGGGAAGGCAAGGGTAACGGAAGGAACGGCACGGCAAGGGGTAACAAGGCTAAGGCACGGCAACGCCGGGCTAGGCAATGCACGGCAAGGCAAGGAAAGGGTAACGCAAGGCAAGGCACGGTGAGGCTAGGCAAGGCTAATGCACGACAACGCAAGGCTAGGCAATGCACGACAATGCAAGGAAAGCTTAAAGCAAAGGAAGGCAAGGTCAGGCGAGATAAGGCAAAGGCACGACAACGCAAGGCTAGGCAATTCAGGGAAGGCAAGCAAAGAGTAACGGAAGGTAAGCAAGGCAAGGAAAAGGAAGGAAAGGCCAGGGTAACGGAAGGAACGGCACGGCAAGGGGAAACAAGTCCAAGGCACGACACCGAACGCTAGGCAATGAACGGCAAGGCAAGGAAAGGGTAACGCATTTGAAAGCACGGTCAGGCGAGGCAACGCTAAGGCACGACAACGCAAGGCTAGGCAATGCACGGCAAGGCAAGGAAAGGGTAACGCAGGGGAATGCACGGTAAGGTGAGGCAAGGATAAGGCACGACAATGCAAGGCTAGGCAATGCACGGCAATGCAAGGAAAGAGTAACGGAAGGTAAGGAAGGCAAGGGAAAGCAAGGAAAGGCAAGTGTAACGGAAGGAACGGCACGGCAAGGGGAAACAAGGCTAAGGCACGACAACGCACGCTAGGCAATGCACGTCAAGGCAAGGAAAGGGTAACGCATTTGAAAGCACGGTCAGGCGAGGCAAGGCTAAGGCACGACAACGCAAGGCTAGGCAATGCACGGAAAGCAAGCAAAGAGTAACGGAACGCAAGGAAGGCAAGGGAAAGCAAGGAAAGGCAAGGGTAACGGAAGGAACGGCACGGCAAGGGGTAACAAGGCTAAGGCACGACAACGCAGGGCTAGGCAATGCACGGCAAGGCAAGGAAAGAGTAACGCAAGGAAAGGAAGGCAAGGCAAAGCCAGGCAAGGCAAGTGTAACAAAAGGCACGCAACGGCAAGGGGAAACAAGGCTAAGGAAAGGCAACGCAAGGCTAGGCAATGCACGGCAAGGCAAGCAAGGAGTAACGGAATGCAAGGAAGGAAAGGGAAAGCAAGGGAAGGCAAGGGTAACGGAAGGAACGGCACGGCAAGGGTTAACAAGGCTAAGGCACGACAACGCAAGGCTAGGCAACGCAGGGAAGGCAAGCAAAGAGTAACGGAAGGTAAGGAAGGCAAGGAAAAGCAAGGAAAGGCAAGGGTAAAGGAAGGAACGGCACGGGAAGCGGAAACAAGCCTAAGGCACGGCAACGCAGCCTGAGCAATGCACGGCAAGGCAAGGAAAGGGTAACGCATGGGAAAGCACGTTCAGGCGAGGCAAGGCTAAGGCACGACAACGCAAGGCTAGGCAATGCACGGAAGGCAAGCAAAGAGTAACGGAAGGTAAGGAAGGCAAGGGAAAGCAAAGAAAGGCAAGGGTAACGGAAGGAACGGCAGGGCAAGGGGTAACAAGGCTAAGGCACGACAACGCAGGGCTAGGCAATGCACGGCAAGGTAAGGAAAGAGTAACGCAAGGAAAGGAAGGCAAGGCAAAGCCAGGCAAGGCAAGTGTAACAAAAGGCACGCAACGGCAAGGGGAAACAAGGCTAAGGAAAGCCAACGCAAGGCTACGCAATGCACGGAAAGCAAGCAAGGAGTAACGGAATGCAAGGAAGGAAAGGGAAAGCAAGGGAAGGCAAGGGTAACGAAAGGAACGGCACGGCAAGGGGTAACAAGGGTAAGGCACGACAACGCACGGCTAGGCAATGCACGGCAAGGCAAGGAAAGGGTAACGCATGGGAAAGCACGGTCAGGCGAGGCAAGGCTAAGGCACGACAACCCAAGGCTAGGCAATGCACGGAAGGCAAGCAAAGAGTAACGGAACGCAAGGAAGGCAAGGGAAAGCAAGGGAAGGCAAGGGTAACGGAAGGAACGGCACGGCAAGGGGAAACAAGGCTAAGGCACGACAACGCACGGCTAGGCAATGCACGGCAAGGCAAGCAAAGGGTAACGCAAGGCAAGGCACGGTGAGGCTAGGCAAGGCTAATGCACGAAAACGCAAGGCTAGGCAATGCACGACAATGCAAGGAAAGCTTAAAGCAAAGGAAGGCAAGGTTAGGCGAGATAAGGCAAAGGCACGACAACGCAAGGCTAGGCAATTCAGGGAAGGCAAGCAAAGAGTAACGGAAGGTAAGCAAGGCAAGGAAAAGCAAGGAAAGGCAAGGGTAACGGAAGGAACGGCACGGCAAGGGGGAACAAGTCTAAGGCACGACACCGAACGCTAGGCAATGAACGGCAAGGCAAGGAAAGGGTAACGCAGTGGAAGGCACGGTCAGGTGAGGCAAGGATAAGGCACGACAATGCAAGGCTAGGCAATGCACGGCAAGGCGAGGAAAGAGTAACGGAAGGAAAGGAAGGCAAGGCAAAGCCAGGCAAGGCAAGTGTAACAAAAGGCACGCAACGGCAAGGGGAAACAAGGCTAAGGCACGAAAACACACGGCTAGGAAATGCACGGCAAGGCAAGTAAAGGGTAACGCAAGGCAAGGCACGGTGAGGCTAGGCAAGGCTAATGCACGACAACGCAAGGCTAGGCAATGCACGAAAATGCAAGTAAAGCTTAAAGCAAAGGAAGGCACGGCCAGAAGAGATAAGGCTAAGGCACGACAACGCAAGGCTAGGCAATGCAGGGAAGGCAAGGAAAGAGTAACGGAAGGTAAGGAAGGCAAAGGAAAGCAAGGAAAGGCAATGGTAACGGAAGGAACGGCACGGCAAGGGGAAACAAGTCTAAGGCACGACAACGCAAGGCTAGGCAATGCACGGCAAGGGAAGGAAAGGGTAACGCATGGGAAAGCACGGTCAGGGGAGGCAAGGCTAAGGCACGACAACGCAAGGCTAGGCAATGCACGGAAGGCAAGCAAAGAGTAAGGGAAGGTAAGGAAGGCAAGGGAAAGCAAAGAAAGGCAAGTGTAACGGAAGGAACGGCACGGCAAGGGGAAACAAGGCTAAGGCACGACAACGCACGCTAGGCAATGCACGGCAAGGCAAGGAAAGGGTAACGCATGGGAAAGCACGGTCAGGCGAGGCAAGGCTAAGGAAAGCCAACGCAAGGCTAGGCAATGCACCGTAAGCAAGCAAGGAGTAACGGAATGCAAGGAAGGAAAGGGAAAGCAAGGGAAGGCAAGGGTAACGGAAGGAACGGCACGGCAAGGGGTAACAAGGCTAAGGCACGACAACACACGGCTAGGAAATGCACGGCAAGGCAAGGAAAGGGTAACGCAAGGCAAGGCACGGTGAGGCTAGGCAAGGCTAATGCACGACAACGCAAGGCTAGGCAATGCACGACAATGCAAGGAAAGCTTAAAGCAAAGGAAGGCACGGTCAGGCGAGATAAGGCTAAGGCACGACAACGCAAGGCTAGGCAATGCACGGAAAGCAAGCAAAGAGTAACGGAACGCAAGGAAGGCAAGGGAAAGCAAGGGAAGGCAAGGGTAATGGAAGGAACGGCACGGCAAGCGGAAACAAGGCTAAGGCACGGCAACTTAGGCTAGGCAATGCACGGCAAGGCAAGGAAAGGGTAACGCATGGGAAAGCACGGTCAGGCGAGGCAAGGCTAAGGAAAGCCAACGCAAGGCTAGGCAATGCACGGAAAGCAAGCAAGGAGTAACGGAATGCAAAGAAGGAAAAGGAAAGCAAGGGAAGGCAAGGGTAACGGAAGGAACGGCACGGCAAGGGTTAACAAGGCTAAGGCACGACAACACACGGCTAGGAAATGCACGGCAAGGCAAGGAAAGGGTAACGCAAGGCAAGGCACGCTGAGGCTAGGCAAGGTTTATGCACGACAACGCAAGGCTAGGCAATGCACGACAATGCAAGGAAAGCTTAAAGCAAAGGAAGGCACGGTCAGTCGAGATAAGGCTAAGGCACGACAACGCAAGGCTAGGCAATGCACGGAAGGCAAGCAAAGAGTAACGGAAGGTAAGGAAGGCAAGGAAAAGCAAGGAAAGGCAAGGGTAACGGAAGGAACGGCACGGGAAGCGGAAACAAGGCTAAGGCACGGCAACGCAGGCTGAGCAATGCACGGCAAGGCAAGGAAAGGGTAACGCATGGGAAAGCACGTTCAGGCGAGGCAAGGCTAAGGCACGACAACGCAAGGCTAGGCAATGCACGGAAGGCAAGTAAAGAGTAACGGAAGGTAAGGAAGGCAAGGGAAAGCAAAGAAAGGCAAGTGTAACGGAAGGAACGGCACGGCAAGGGGAAACAAGGCTAAGGCACGACAACGCACGGCTAGGCAATGCACGGCAAGGCAAGCAAAGGGTAACGCAAGGCAAGGCACGGTGAGGCTAGGCAAGGCTAATGCACGACAACGCAAGGCTAGGCAATGCACGACAATGCAAGGAAAGCTTAAAGCAAAGGAAGGCAAGGTCAGGCGAGATAAGGCTAAGGCACGACAACGCAAGGCTAGGCAATTCAGGGAAGGCAAGCAAAGAGTAACGGAAGGTAAGCAAGGCAAGGAAAAGGAAGGAAAGGCCAGGGTAACGGAAGGAACGGCACGGCAAGGGGAAACAAGTCCAAGGCACGACACCGAACGCTAGGCAATGAACGGCAAGGCAAGGAAAGGGTAACGCATTTGAAAGCACGGTCAGGCGAGGCAACGCTAAGGCACGACAACGCAGGGCTAGGCAATGCACGGCAAGGCAAGGAAAGGGTAACGCAGGGGAATGCACGATCAGGTGAGGCAAGGATAATGCACGACAATGCAAGGCTAGGCAATGCACGGCAAGGCAAGGAAAGAGTAACGGAAGGAAAGGAAGGCAAGGCAAAGCCAGGCAAGGCAAGTGTAACAAAAGGCACGCCACGGCAAGGGGAATCAAGGCTAAGGCAAGACAACGCACGGCTAGGCAATGCACGGCAAGGCAAGGAAAGGGTAACGCAAGGCAAGGCACGGTGAGGCTGGGCAAGGCTAATGCACGACAACGCAAGGCCAGGCAATGCACGACAATGCAAGGAAAGCTTAAAGCAAAGGAAGGCACGGTCAGGCGAGATAAGGCTAAGGCACGACAACGAAAGGCTAGGCAATGCACGGAAGGAAAGCAAAGAGTAACGGAAGGTAAGGAAGGCAAGGGAAAGCAAAGAAAGGCAAGTGTAACGGAAGGAACGGCACGGCAAGGGGAAACAAGGCTAAGGCACGACAACGCACGGCTAGGCAATGCACGTCAAGGCAAGGAAAGGGTAACGCATGGGAAAGCACGGTCAGGCGAGGCAAGGCTAAGGCATGACAACGCAAGGCTAGGCAATGCACGGAAAGCAAGCAAAGGCAAGGGAAAGCAAGGAAAGGCAAGGGTAACGGAAGGAACGGCATGGCAAGGTGAAACAAGGCTAAGGCACGACAACGCAGGGCTAGGCAATGCACGGCAAGGCAAGGAAAGAGTAACGCAAGGAAAGGAAGGCAAGGCAAAGCCAGGCAAGGCAAGTGTAACAAAAGGCACGCAACGGCAAGGGGAAACAAGGCTAAGGAAAGCCAACGCAAGGCTAGGCAATGCACGGAAAGCAAGCAAGGAGTAACGGAATGCAAGGAAGGAAAGGGAAAGCAAGGGAAGGCAAGGGTAACGGAAGGAACGGCACGGCAAGGGTTAACAAGGCTAAGGCACGACAACACACGGCTAGGAAATGCACGGCAAGGCAAGGAAAGGGTAACGCAAGGCAAGGCACGGTGAGGCTAGGCAAGGCTAATGCACGACAACGCAAGGCTAGGCAATGCACGACAATGCAAAGAAAGCTTAAAGCAAAGGAAGGCACGGTCATTCGAGATAAGGCTAAGGCACGACAACGCAAGGCTAAGCAATGCACGGAAGGCAAGCAAAGAGTAACGGAAGGTAAGGAAGGCAAGGGAAAGCAAGGAAAGGCAATGGTAACGGAAGGAACGGCACGGCAAGGCGAAACAAGGCTAAGGCACGACAACGCACGCTAGGCAATGCACGGCAAGGCAAGGAAAGGGTAACGCATGGGAAAGCACGGTCAGGCGAGGCAAGGCTAAGGCACGACAACTCAAGGCTAGGCAATGCACGGAAGGCAAGCAAAGAGCAACGGACGGTAAGGAAGGAAAGGGAAAGCAAAGAAAGGCAAGTGTAACGGAAGGAACGGCACGGCCAGGGGAAACAAGGCTAAGGCACGACAACGCACGCTAGGCAATGCACGGCAAGGCAAGGAAAGGGTAACGCATGTGAAAGCACGGTCAGGCGAGGCAAGGCTAAGGCACGACAACGCAAGGCTAGGCAATGCACGGAAAGCAAGCAAAGAGTAACGGAACGCAAGGAAGGCAAGGGAAAGCAAGGGAAGTCAAGGGTAACGGAAGGAACGGCACGGCAAGGGGAAACAAGGCTAAGGAACGACAACGCAGGGCTAGGCAATGCACGGCAAGGCAAGGAAAGGGTAACGCAGGGGAAGGCACGGTCAGGTGAGGCAAGGATAAGGCACGACAATGCAAGGCTAGGCAATGCTCGGCAAGGCAAGGAAAGAGTAACGGAAGGAAAGGAAGGCAAGGCAAAGCCAGGCAAGGCAAGTGTAACAAAAGGCACGCAACGGCAAGGGGAAACAAGGCTAAGGCACGAAAACACACGGCTAGGAAATGCACGGCAAGGCAAGTAAAGGGTAACGCAAGGCAAGGCACGGTGAGGCTAGGCAAGGCTATTGCACGACAACGCAAGGCTAGGCAATGCACGAAAATGCAAGTAAAGCTTAAAGCAAAGGAAGGCACGGCCAGAAGAGATAAGGCTAAGGCACGACAACGCAAGGCTAGGCAATGCAGGGAAAGCAAGCAAAGAGTAACGGAACGCAAGGAAGGCAAAGGAAAGCAAGGAAAGGCAATGGTAACGGAAGGAACGGCACGGCCAGGGGAAACAAGGCTAAGGCACGACAACGCACGCTAGGCAATGCACGGCAAGGCAAGGAAAGGGTAACGCATGGGAAAGCACGGTCAGGCGAGGCAAGGCTAAGGCATGACAACGCAAGGCTAGGCAATGCACGGAAAGCAAGCAAAGAGTAACGGAACGCAAGGAAGGCAAGGGAAAGCAAAGAAAGGCAAGGGTAACGGAAGGAACGGCACGGCAAGGGGAAACAAGGGTAAGGCACGACAACGCAGGCTAGGCAATGCACGGCAAGGCAACGAAAGGGTAACGCATGGGAAAGCACGGTCAGGCGAGGCAAGGCTAAGGCACGACAACGCAAGGCTAGGCAATTCAGGGAAGGCAAGCAAAGAGTAACGGAAGGTAAGGAAGGCAAGGGATAGCAAAGAAAGGCAAGTGTAACGGAAGGAACGGCACGGCAAGGGGAAACAAGGCTAAGGCACGAAAACGCACGGCTAGGCAATGCACGGCAAGGCAAGCAAAGGGTAACGCAAGGAAAGGCACGGTGAGGCTAGGCAAGGCTAATGCACGAAAACGCAAGGCTAGGCGATGCACGGCAATGCAAGGAAACTTAAAGCAAAGGAAGGCAAGGTCAGGCGAGATAAGGCTAAGGCACGACAAGGCAAGGCTAGGAAATTCAGGGAAGGCAAGCAAAGAGTAACGGAAGGTAAGCAAGGCAAGGAAAAGGAAGGAAAGGCCAGGGTAACGGAAGGAACGGCACGGCAAGGGGAAACAAGTCTAAGGAACGACACCGAACGCTAGGCAATGAACGGCAAGGCAAGGAAAGGGTAACGCATTTGAAAGCACGGTCAGGCGAGGCAACGCTAAGGCACGACAACGCAAGGCTAGGCAATGCACGGCAAGGCAAGGAAAGGGTAACGCAGGGGAATGCACGGTAAGGTGAGGCAAGGATAAGGCACGACAATGCAAGGCTAGGCAATGCACGCAAAGGCAAGGAAAGAGTAACGGAAGGAAAGGAAGGCAAGGCAAAGCCAGGCAAGGCAAGTGTAACAAAAGGCATGCCACGGCAAGGGGAATCAAGGCTAAGGCAAGACAACGCACGGCTAGGCAATGCACGGCAAGGCAAGGAAAGGGTAACGCAAGGCAAGGCACGGTGAGGCTAGGCAAGGCTAATGCACGACAACGCAAGGCTAGGCAATGCAAGACAATGCAAGGAAAGCTTAAAGCAAAGGAAGGCACGGTCAGGCGAGATAAGGCTAAGGCACGACAACGCAAGGCTAGGCAATGCGCGGAAGGAAAGCAAAGAGTAACGGAAGGTAAGGAAGGCAAGGGAAAGCAAGGAAAGGCAAGTGTAACGGAAGGAACGGCACGGCAAGGGGAAACAAGGCTAAGGCACGACAACGCACACTAGGCAATGCACGGCAAGGCAAGGAAAGGGTAACGCATGGGAAAGCACGGTCAGGCGAGGCAAGGCTAAGGCATGACAACGCAAGGCTAGGCAATGCACGGAAAGCAAGCAAAGAGTAACGGAACGCAAGGAAGGCAAGGGAAAGCAAGGGAAGGCAAGGGTAATGGAAGGAACGGCACGGCAAGGGGAAACAAGGCTAAGGCACGGCAACGTAGGCTAGGCAATGCACGGCAAGGCAAGGAAAGGGTAACGCATGGGAAAGCACGTTCAGGCGAGGCAAGGCTAAGGCACGACAACGCAAGGCTAGGCAATGCACGGAAGGCTAGCAAAGAATAACGGAAGGTAAGGAAGGCAAGGGAAAGCAAAGAAAGGCAAGTGTAACGGAAGGAACGGCACGGCAAGGGGAAACAAGGCTAAGGCACGAAAACGCACGGCTAGGCAATGCACGGAAAGGCAAGCAAAGGGTAACGCAAGGAAAGGCACGGTGAGGCTAGGCAAGGCTAATGCACGAAAACGCAAGGCTAGGCGATGCACGACAATGCAAGGAAACTTAAAGCAAAGGAAGGCAAGGTCAGGCGAGATAAGGCTAAGGCACGACAAGGCAAGGCTAGGCAATGCAGGGAGGCAAGCAAAGAGTAACGGAACGTAAGGAAGGCAAGGAAAAGCAAGGAAAGGCAAGGGTAACGGAAGGAACGGCACGGGAAGCGGAAACAAGGCTAAGGCACGGCAACGCAGGCTGAGCAATGCACGGCAAGGCAAGGAAAGGGTAACGCATGGGAAAGCACGTTCAGGCGAGGCAAGGCTAAGGCACGACAACGCAAGGCTAGGCAATGCACGGAAGGCAAGCAAAGAGTAACGGAAGGTAAGGAAGGCAAGGGAAAGCAAAGAAAGGCAAGTGTAACGGAAGGAACTGCACGGAAAGGGGAAACAAGGCTAAGGCACGACAACGCACGGCTAGGCAATGCACGGCAAGGCAAGCAAAGGGTAACGCAAGGCAAGGCACGGTGAGGCTAGGCAAGGCTAATGCACGAAAACGCAAGGCTAGGCAATTCAGGGAAGGCAAGCAAAGAGTAACGGAAGGTAAGCAAGGCAAGGAAAAGGAAGGAAAGTGTAACGGAAGGAACGGCACGGCAAGGGGAAACAAGGCTAAGGCACGGCAACGCAGGCTAGGCAATGCACGGCAAGGCAAGGAAAGGGTAACGCATGGGAAAGCACGGTCAGGCGAGGCAAGGCTAAGGCACGACAACGCAAGGCTAGGCAATGCACGGCAAGGCAAGGAAAGGGTAACGCAGGGGAATGCACGGTAAGGTGAGGCAAGGATAAGGCACGACAATGCAAGGCTAGGCAATGCACGGCAAGGCAAGGAAAGAGTAACGGAAGGAAAGGAAGGCAAGGCAAAGCCAGGCAAGGCAAGTGTAACAAAAGGCACGCCACGGCAAGGGGAATCAAGGCTAAGGCAAGACAACGCACGGCTAGGCAATGCACGGCAAGGCAAGGAAAGGGTAACGCAAGGCAAGGCACGGTGAGGCTAGGCAAGGCTAATGCACGACAACGCAAGGCTAGGCAATGCACGACAATGCAAGGAAAGCTTAAAGCAAAGGAAGGCACGGTCAGGCGAGATAAGGCTAAGGTACCAAAACGCAAGGCTAGGCAATGCACGGAAGGAAAGCAAAGAGTAACGGAAGGTAAGGAAGGCAAGGGAAAGCAAGGAAAGGCAAGTGTAACGGAAGGAACGGCACGGCAAGGGGTAACAAGGCTAAGGCACGACAACGCACGCTAGGCAATGCACGGCAAGGCAAGGAAATGGTAACGCATGGGAAAGCACGGTCAGGCGAGGCAAGCCTAAGGCATGACAACGCAAGGCTAGGCAATGCACGGAAAGCAAGCAAAGAGTAACGGAACGCAAGGAAGGCAAGGGAATGCAAGGAAAGGCAAGGGTAACGGAAGGAACGGCACGGCAAGGGGTAACAAGGCTAAGGCACGACAACGCAGGGCTAGGCAATGCACGGCAAGGCAAGGAAAGAGTAACGCAAGGAAAGGAAGGCAAGGCAAAGCCAGGCAAGGCAAGTGTAACAAAAGGCACGCAACGGCAAGGGGAAACAAGGCTAAGGCACGACAACAGACGGCTAGGAAATGCACGGCAAGGCAAGTAAAGGGTAACGCAAGGCAAGGCACGGTGAGGCTAGGCAAGGCTAATGCACGACAACGCAAGGCTAGGCAATGCACGACAATGCAAGTAAAGCTTAAAGCAAAGGAAGGCACGGTCAGAAGAGATAAGGCTAAGGCACGACAACGCAAGGCTAGGCAATGCAGGGAAGGCAAGCAAAGAGTAACGGAAGGTAAGGAAGGCAAAGGAAAGCAAGGAAAGGCAATGGTAACGGAAGGAACGGCACGGCAAGGGGAAACAAGTCTAAGGCACGACAACGCACGCTAGGCAATGCACGGCAAGGCAAGGAAAGGGTAACGCATGGGAAAGCACGGTCAGGCGAGGCAAGGCTAAGGCATGACAACGCAAGGCTAGGCAATGCACCGTAAGCAAGCAAGGAGTAACGGAAAGCAAGGAAGGAAAGGGAAAGCAAGGGAAGGCAAGGGTAACGGAAGGAACGGCACGGCAAGGGGTAACAAGGCTAAGGCACGACAACACACGGCTAGGAAATGCACGGCAAAGCAAGGAAAGGGTAACGCAAGGCAAGGCACGGTGAGGCTAGGCAAGGCTAATGCACGACAACGCAAGGCTAGGCAATGCACGACAATGCAAGGAAAGCTTAAAGCAAAGGAAGGCACGGTCAGGCGAGATAAGGCTAAGGCACGACAACGCAAGGCTAGGCAATGCACGGAAGGCAAGCAAAGAGTAACGGAACGTAAGGAAGGCAAGGGAAAGCAAGGGAAGGCAAGGGTAACGGAAGGAACGGCACGGCAAGGGGAAACAAGGCTAAGGCACGACAACGCAGGCTAGGCAATGCACGGCAAGGCAAGGAAAGGGTAACGCATGGGAAAGCACGGTCAGGCGAGGCAAGGCTAAGGAAAGCCAACGCAAGGCTAGGCAATGCACGGAAAGCAAGCAAGGAGTAACGGAATGCAAGGAAGGAAAGGGAAAGCAAGGGAAGGCAAGGGTAACGGAAGGAACGGCACGGCAAGGGCAAACAAGGCTAAGGCACGACAACGCACGGCTAGGCAATGCACGGCAAGGCAAGGAAAGGGTAACGCAAGGCAAGGCACGCTGAGTCTAGGCAAGGTTAATGCACGACAACGCAAGGCTAGGCAATGCACGACAATGCAAGTAAAGCTTAAAGCAAAGGAAGGCACGGTCATTCGAGATAAGGCTAAGGCACGACAACGCAAGGCTAGGCAATGCACGGAAGGCAAGCAAAGAGTAACGGAAGGTAAGGAAGGCAAGGGAAAGCAAGGAAAGGCAATGGTAACGGAAGGAACGGCACGGCAAGGGGAAACAAGGCTAAGGCACGACAACGCACGCTAGGCAATGCACGGCAAGGCAAGGAAAGGGTAACGCAAGGCAAGGCACGGTCAGGCGAGGCAAGGCTAAGGCACGACAACGCAAGGCTAGGCAATGCACGGGAGGCAAGCAAAGAGGAACGGAAGGCAAGGAAGGCTAGGGAAAGCAGGGAAAGGCAAAGGTAACGGAAGGAACGGCACGGCAAGGGGAAACAAGGCTAAGGCACGGCAACGCACGGCTAGGCAATGCACGGCAAGGCAAGCAAAGGGTAACGCAAGGAAAGGCACGGTGAGGCTAGGCAAGGCTAATGCACGACAACGCAAGGCTAGGCAATGCACGACAAGGCAAGGAAAGCTTAAAGCAAAGGAAGGCACGGTCAGGCGAGATAAGGCTAAGGCACGACAACGCAAGGCTAGGCAATGCAGGGAAGGCAAGCAAAGAGTAACGGAAGGTAAGGAAGGCAAGGGAAAGCAAGGAAAGGCAAGGGTAACGGAAGGAACGGCACGGCAAGGGGAAACAAGGCTAAGGCACGACAACGCACGGCTAGGCAATGCACGGCAAGGCAAGGAAAGGGTAACGCATGGGAAGGCACGGTCAGGCGAGGCAAGGCTAAGGCACGACAAAGCAAGGCTAGGCAATGCACGGAAAGCAAGCAAAGAGTAACGGAACGCAAGGAAGGCAAGGGAAAGCAAGGGAAGGCAAGGGTAACGGAAGGAACGGCACGGCAATGGGAAACAAGGCTAAGGAACGACAACGCAGGGCTAGGCAATGCACGGCAAGGCAAGGAAAGGGTAACGCAAGGGAAGGCACGGTCAGGTGAGGCAAGGATAAGGCACGACAATGCAAGGCTAGGCAATGCACGGCAAGGCAAGGAAAGAGTAACGGAAGGAAAGGAAGGCAAGGCAAAGCCAGGCAAGGCAAGTGTAACAAAAGGCACGGAACGGCAAGGGGAAACAAGGCTAAGGCACCACAACAGACGGCTAGGAAATGCACGGCAAGGCAAGTAAAGGGTAACGCAAGGCAAGGCACGGTGAGGCTAGGCAAGGCTAATGCACGACAACGCAAGGCTAGGCAATGCACGAAAATGCAAGTAAAGCTTACAGCAAAGGAAGGCACGGTCAGAAGAGATAAGGCTAAGGCACGACAACGCAAGGCTAGGCAATGCAGGGAAGGCAAGGAAAGAGTAACGGAAGGTAAGGAAGGCAAAGGAAAGCAAGGAAAGGCAATGGTAACGGAAGGAACGGCACGGCAATGGGAAACAAGTCTAAGGCACGACAACGCACGCTAGGCAATGCACGGCAAGGGAAGGAAAGGGTAACGCATGGGAAAGAACGGTCAGGGGAGGCAAGGCTAAGGCACGACAACGCAAGGCTTGGCAATGCACGGAAGGCAAGCAAAGAGTAACGGAAGGTAAGGAAGGCAAGGGAAAGCAAAGAAAGGCAAGTGTAACGGAAGGAACGGCACGGCAAGGGGAATCAAGGCTAAGGCACGACAACGCACGCTAGGCAATGCACGGCAAGGCAAGGAAAGGGTAACGCATGGGAAAGCACGGTCAGGCGAGGCAAGGCTAAGGAAAGCCAACGCAAGGCTAGGCAATGCACCGTAAGGAAGCAAGGAGTAACGGAATGCAAGGAAGGAAAGGGAAAGCAAGGGAAGGCAAGGGTAACGGAAGGAACGGCACGGCAAGGGGTAACAAGGCTAAGGCACGACAACACACGGCTAGGAAATGCACGGCAAGGCAGGGAACGGGTAACGCAAGGCAAGGCACGGTGAGGCTAGGCAAGGTTAATGCAGGACAACGTGAGGCTAGGCAATGCACGACAATGCAAGGAAAGCTTAAAGCAAAGGAAGGCACGGTCAGGCGAGATAAGGCTAAGGCACGACAACGCAAGGCTAGGCAATGCACGGAAAGCAAGCAAAGAGTAACGGAACGCAAGGAAGGACAAGGGAAAGCAAGGGAAGGCAAGGGTAATGGAAGGAACGGCACGGCAAGGGGAAACAAGGCTAAGGCACGGCAACGTAGGCTAGGCAATGCACGGCAAGGCAAGGAAACGGTAACGCATGGAAAAGCACCGTCAGGCGAGGCAAGGCCAAGGAAAGCCAACGCAAGGCTAGGCAATGCACGGAAAGCAAGCAAGGAGTAACGGAATGCAAGGAAGGAAAGGGAAAGCAAGGGAAGGCAAGGGTAACGGAAGGAACGGCACGGCAAGGGTTAACAAGGCTAATGCACGACCACACACGGCTAGGAAATGCACGGCAAGGCAAGGAAAGGGTAACGCAAGGCAAGGCACGCTGAGTCTAGGCAAGGTTAATGCACGACAACGCAAGGCTAGGCAATGCACGACAATGCAAGGAAAGCTTAAAGCAAAGGAAGGCACGGTCATTCGAGATAAGGCTAAGGCACGACAACGCAAGGCTAGGCAATGCACGGAAGGCAAGCAAAGGGTAACGGAAGGTAAGGAAGGCAAGGGAAAGCAAGGAAAGGCAATGGTAACGGAAGGAACGGCACGGCAAGGGGAAACAAGGCTAAGGCACGACAACGCACGCTAGGCAATGCACGGCAAGGCAAGGAAAGGGTAACGCATGGGAAAGCATGGTCAGGCGAGGCAAGGCTAAGGCACGACAACTCAAGGCTAGGCAATGCACGGAAGGCAAGCAAAGAGCAACGGAAGGTAAGGAAGGAAAGGGAAAGCAAAGAAAGGCAAGTGTAACGGAAGGAACGGCACGGCAAGGGGAAACAAGGCTAAGGCACGACAACGCACGGCTAGGCAATGCACGGCAAGGCAAGCAAAGGGTAACGCAAGGAAAGGCACGTTGAGGCTAGGCAAGGCTAATGCACGAAAACGCAAGGCTAGGCAATGCACGACAAGGCAAGGAAAGCTTAAAGCAAAGGAAGGCACGGTCAGGCGAGATAAGGCTAAGGCACGACAACGCAAGGCTAGGCAATATACGGAAGGCAAGGAAAGAGTAACGGAAGGTAAGGAAGGCAAGGGAAAGCAAGGAAAGGCAATGGTAACGGAAGGAACGGCACGGCAAGGGGAAACAAGGCTAAGGCACGACAACGCACGCTAGGCAATGCACGGCAAGGCAAGGAAACGGTAACGCATGTGAAAGCACGGTCAGGCGAGGCAAGGCTAAGGCACGACAACGCAAGGCTAGGCAATGCACGGAAAGCAAGCAAAGAGTAACGGAACGCAAGGAAGGCAAGGGAAAGCAAGGGAAGGCAAGGGTAACGGAAGGAACGGCACGGCAAGGGGAAACAAGACTAAGGAACGACAACGCAGGGCTAGGCAATGCACGGCAAGGCAAGGAAAGGGTAACGCAGGGGAAGGCACGGTCAGGTGAGGCAAGGATAAGGCACGACAATGCAAGGCTAGGCAATGCTCGGCAAGGCAAGGAAAGAGTAACGGAAGGAAACGAAGGCAAGGCAAAGCCAGGCAAGGCAAGTGTAACAAAAGGCACGCAACGGCAAGGGGAAACAAGGCTAAGGCACGACAACAGACGGCTAGGAAATGCACGGCAAGGCAAGTAAAGGGTAACGCAAGGCAAGGCACGGTGAGGCTAGGCAAGGCTAATGCACGACAACGCAAGGCTAGGCAATGCACGACAATGCAAGTAAAGCTTAAAGCAAAGGAAGGCACGGTCAGAAGAGATAAGGCTAAGGCACGACAACGCAAGGCTAGGCAATGCAGGGAAGGTAAGGAAAGAGTAACGGAAGGTAAGGAAGGCAAAGGAAAGCAAGGAAAGGCAATGGTAACGGAAGGAACGGCACGGCCAGGGGAAACAAGGCTAAGGCACGACAACACACGCTAGGCAATGCACGGCAAGGGAAGGAAAGGGTAACGCATGGGAAAGAACGGTCAGGGGAGGCAACGCTAAGGCACGACAACGCAAGGCTTGGCAATGCACCGAAGGCAAGCAAAGAGTAACGGAAGGTAAGGAAGGCAAGGGAAAGCAAGGAAAGGCAATGGTAACGGAAGGAACGGCACGGCAAGGGGAAACAAGGCTAAAGCACGACAACGCACGCTAGGCAATGCACGGCAAGGCAAGGAAAGGGTAACGCATGGGAAAGCACGGTCAGGCGAGGCAAGGCTAAGGCACGACAACGCAAGGCTAGGCAATGCACGGAAGGCAAGCAAAGAGTAACGGAACGTAAGGAAGGCAAGGAAAAGCAAGGAAAGTCAAGGGTAACGGAAGGAACGGCACGGGAAGCGGAAACAAGTCTAAGGCACGGCAACGCCGGCTGAGCAATGCACGGCAAGGCAAGGAAAGGGTAACGCATGGGAAAGCACGTTCAGGCGAGGCAAGGCTAAGGCACGACAACGCAAGGCTAGGCAATGCACGGAAGGCAAGCAAAGAGTAACGGAAGGTAAGGAAGGCAAGGGAAAGCAAAGAAAGGCAAGTGTAACGGAAGGAACTGCACGGCAAGGGGAAACAAGGCTAAGGCACGACAACGCACGGCTAGGCAATGCACGGCAAGGCAAGCAAAGGGTAACGCAAGGCAAGGCACGGTGAGGCTAGGCAAGGCTAATGCACGAAAACGCAAGGCTAGGCAATGCACGACAATGCAAGGAAAGCTTAAAGCAAAGGAAGGCAAGGTCAGGCGAGATAAGGCAAAGGCACGACAACGCAAGGCTAGGCAATTCAGGGAAGGCAAGCAAAGAGTAACGGAAGGTAAGCAAGGCAAGGAAAAGGAAGGAAAGGCCAGGGTAACGGAAGGAACGGCACGGCAAGGGGAAACAAGTCTAAGGCACGACACCGAACGCTAGGCAATGAAGGGCAAGGCAAGGAAAGGGTAACGCATTTGAAAGCACGGTCAAGCGAGGCAAAGCTAAGGCACGACAACGCAAGGCTAGGCAATGCACGGCAAGGCAAGGAAAGGGTAACGCAGGGGAATGCACGGTAAGGTGAGGCAAGGATAAGGCACGACAATGCAAGGCTAGGCAATGCACGGCAAGGCAAGGAAAGAGTAACGGAAGGAAAGGAAGGCAAGGCAAAGCCAGGCAAGGCAAGTGTAACAAAAGGCACGCCAGGGCAAGGGGAATCAAGGCTAAGGCAAGACAACGCACGGCTAGGCAATGCACGGCAAGGCAAGGAAAGGGTAAGGCAAGGCAAGGCACGGTGAGGCTAGGCAATGCTAATGCACGACAACGCAAGGCTAGGCAATGCACGACAATGCAAGGAAAGCTTAAAGCAAAGGAAGGCACGGTCAGGCGAGATAAGGCTAAGGCACGACAACGCAAGGCTAGGCAATGCACGGAAGGAAAGCAAAGAGTAACGGAAGGTAAGGAAGGCAAGGGAAAGCAAAGAAAGGCAAGTGTAACTGAAGGAACGGCACGGCAAGGGGAAACAAGGCTAAGGCACGACAACACACGCTAGGCAATGCACGGCAAGGCAAGGAAAGGGTAACGCATGGGAAAGCACTGTCAGGCGAGGAAAGCCTAAGGCATGACAACGCAAGGCTAGGCAATGCACGGAAAGCAAGCAAAGAGTAACGGAACGCAAGGAAGGCAAGGGAAAGCAAGGAAAGGCAAGGGTAACGGAAGGAACGGCACGGCAAGGGGTAACAAGGCTAAGGCACGACGACGCAGGGCTAGGCAATGCATGGCAAGGCAAGGAAAGAGTAACGCAAGGAAAGGAAGGCAAGGCAAAGCCAGGCAAGGCAAGTGTAACAAAAGGCACGCAACGGCAAGGGGAAACAAGGCTAAGGAAAGCCATCGCAAGGCTAGGCAATGCACGGAAAGCAAGCAAGGAGTAACGGAATGCAAGGAAGGAAAGGGAAAGCAAGGAAAGGCAAGTGTAACGGAAGGAACGGCACGGCTAGGGGAAACAAGGCTAAGGCACGACAACGCACGCTAGGCAATGCACGGCAAGGCAAGGAAAGGGTAACGCATGGGAAAGCACGGTCAGGCGAGGCAAGGCTAAGGCATGACAACGCAAGGCTAGGCAATGCACGGAAAGCAAGCAAAGAGTAACGGAACGCAAGGAAGGCAAGGGAAAGCAAGGGAAGGCAAGGGTAATGGAAGGAACGGCACGGGAAGGGGAAACAAGGCTAAGGCACGGCAGCATAGGCTAGGCAATGCACGGCAAGGCAAGGAAAGGGTAACGCATGGGAAAGCACGTTCAGGCGAGGCAAGGCTAAGGCACGACAACGCAAGGCTAGGCAATGCACGGAAGGCTAGCAAAGAGTAACGGAAGGTAAGGAAGGCAAGGGAAAGCAAAGAAAGGCAAGTGTAACGGAAGGAACGGCACGGCAAGGGGAAACAAGGCTAAGGCACGAAAACGCACGGCTAGGCAATCCTCGGCAAGGCAAGCAAAGGGTAACGCAAGGAAAGGCACGGTGAGGCTAGGCAAGGCTAATGCACGAAAACGCAAGGCTAGGCGATGCACGGCAATCCAAGGAAACTTAAAGCAAAGGAAGGCAAGGTCAGGCGAGATAAGGCTAAGGCACGACAAGGCAACGCTAGGAAATTCAGGGAAGGCAAGCAAAGAGTAACGGAAGGTAAGCAAGGCAAGGAAAAGGAAGGAAAGGCCAGGGTAACGGAAGGAACGGCACGGCAAGGGGAAACAAGTCTAAGGAACGACACCGAACGCTAGGCAATGAACGGCAAGGCAAGGAAAGGGTAACGCATTTGAAAGCACGGTCAGGCGAGGCAACGCTAAGGCACGACAACGCAAGGCTAGGCAATGCACGGCAAGGCAAGGAAAGGGTAACGCAGGGGAATGCACGGTAAGGTGAGGCAAGGATAAGGCACGACAATGCAAGGCTAGGCAATGCACGGAAAGGCAAGGAAAGAGTAACGGAAGGAAAGGAAGGCAAGGCAAAGCCAGGCAAGGCAAGTGTAACAAAAGGCACGCAACGGCAAGGGGAAACAAGGCTAAGGCACGACAACAGACGGCTAGGAAATGCACGGCAAGGCAAGTAAAGGGTAACGCAAGGCAAGGCACGGTGAGGCTAGGCAAGGCTAATGCACGACAACGCAAGGCTAGGCAATGCACGACAATGCAAGTAAAGCTTAAAGCAAAGGAAGGCACGGTCAGAAGAGATAAGGCTAAGGCACGACAACGCAAGGCTAGGAAATGCAGGGAAGGCAAGGAAAGAGTAACGGAAGGTAAGGAAGGCAAAGGAAAGCAAGGAAAGGCAATGGTAACGGAAGGAACGGCACGGCAAGGGGAAACAAGTCTAAGGCATGACAACGCACGCTAGGCAATGCACGGCAAGGGAAGGAAAGGGTAACGCATGGGAAAGAACGGTCAGGGGAGGCAAGGCTAAGGCACGACAACGCAAGGCTTCGCAATGCACGGAAGGCAAGCAAAGAGTAACGGAAGGTAAGGAAGGCAAGGGAAAGCAAAGAAAGGCAAGTGTAACGGAAGGAACGGCACGGCAAGGGGAAACAAGGCTAAGGCACGACAACGCACGCTAGGCAATGCACGGCAAGGCAAGGAAAGGGTAACGCATGGGAAAGCACGGTCAGGCGAGGCAAGGCTAAGGCATGACAACGCAAGGCTAGGCAATGCACGGAAAGCAAGCAAAGAGTAACGGAACGCAAGGAAGGCAAGGGAAAGCAAGGAAAGGCAAGGGTAACGGAAGGAACGGCACGGCAAGGGGTAACAAGGCTAAGGCACGACAACGCAGGGCTAGGCAATGCACGGCAAGGCAAGGAAAGAGTAACGCAAGGAAAGGAAGGCAAGGCAAAGCCAGGCAAGGCAAGTGTAACAAAAGGCACGCAACGGCAAGGGGAAACAAGGCTAAGGAAAGCCATCGCAAGGCTAGGCAATGCACGGAAAGCAAGCAAGGAGTAACGGAATGCAAGGAAGGAAAGGGAAAGCAAGGAAAGGCAAGTGTAACGGAAGGAACGGCACGGCTAGGGGAAACAAGGCTAAGGCACGACAACGCACGCTAGGCAATGCACGGCAAGACAAGGAAAGGGTAACGCATGGGAAAGCACGGTCAGGCGAGGCAAGGCTAAGGCACGACAACGCAAGGCTAGGCAATGCACGGAAAGCAAGCAAAGAGTAACGGAACGCAAGGAAGGCAAGGGAAAGCAAGGGAAGGCAAGGGTAATGGAAGGAACGGCACGGGAAGGGGAAACAAGGCTAAGGCACGGCAGCGTAGGCTAGGCAATGCACGGCAAGGCAAGGAAAGGGTAACGCATGGGAAAGCACGTTCAGGCGAGGCAAGGCTAAGGCACGACAACGCAAGGCTAGGCAATGCACGGAAGGCTAGCAAAGAGTAACGGAAGGTAAGGAAGGCAAGGGAAAGCAAAGAAAGGCAAGTGTAACGGAAGGAACGGCACGGCAAGGGGAAACAAGGCTAAGGCACGAAAACGCACGGCTAGGCAATCCTCGGCAAGGCAAGCAAAGGGTAACGCAAGGAAAGGCACGGTGAGGCTAGGCAAGGCTAATGCACGAAAACGCAAGGCTAGGCGATGCACGGCAATCCAAGGAAACTTAAAGCAAAGGAAGGCAAGGTCAGGCGAGATAAGGCTAAGGCACGACAAGGCAAGGCTAGGAAATTCAGGGAAGGCAAGCAAAGAGTAACGGAAGGTAAGCAAGGCAAGGAAAAGGAAGGAAAGGCCAGGGTAACGGAAGGAACGGCACGGCAAGGGGAAACAAGTCTAAGGAACGACACCGAACGCTAGGCAATGAACGGCAAGGCAAGGAAAGGGTAACGCATTTGAAAGCACGGTCAGGCGAGGCAACGCTAAGGCACGACAACGCAAGGCTAGGCAATGCACGGCAAGGCAAGGAAAGGGTAACGCAGGGGAATGCACGGTAAGGTGAGGCAAGGATAAGGCACGACAATGCAAGGCTAGGCAATGCACGGAAAGGCAAGGAAAGAGTAACGGAAGGAAAGGAAGGCAAGGCAAAGCCAGGCAAGGCAAGTGTAACAAAAGGCACGACACGGCAAGGGGAATCAAGGCTAAGGCACGACAACAGACGGCTAGGAAATGCACGGCAAGGCAAGTAAAGGGTAACGCAAGGCAAGGCACGGTGAGGCTAGGCAAGGCTAATGCACGACAACGCAAGGCTAGGCAATGCACGACAATGCAAGTAAAGCTTAAAGCAAAGGAAGGCACGGTCAGAAGAGATAAGGCTAAGGCACGACAACGCAAGGCTAGGAAATGCAGGGAAGGCAAGGAAAGAGTAACGGAAGGTAAGGAAGGCAAAGGAAAGCAAGGAAAGGCAATGGTAACGGAAGGAACGGCACGGCAAGCGGAAACAAGTCTAAGGCATGACAACGCACGCTAGGCAATGCACGGCAAGGGAAGGAAAGGGTAACGCATGGGAAAGAATGGTCAGGGGAGGCAAGGCTAAGGCACGACAACGCAAGGCTTCGCAATGCACGGAAGGCAAGCAAAGAGTAACGGAAGGTAAGGAAGGCAAGGAAAAGCAAAGAAAGGCAAGTGTAACGGAAGGAACGGCACGGCAAGGGGAAACAAGGCTAAGGCACGACAACGCACGCTAGGCAATGCACGGCAAGGCAAGGAAAGGGTAACGCATGGGAAAGCACGGTCAGGCGAGGCAAGGCTAAGGAAAGCCAACGCAAGGCTAGGCAATGCACGGTAAGCAAGCAAGGAGTAACGGAATGCAAGGAAGGAAAGGGAAAGCAAGGGAAGGCAAGGGTAACGGAAGGAACGGCACGGCAAGGGGTAACAAGGCTAAGGCACGACAACACACGGCTAGGAAATGCACGGCAAGGCAAGGAAAGGGTAACGCAAGGCAAGGCACGGTGAGGGTAGGCAAGGTTAATGCACGACAACGCAAGGCTAGGCAATGCACGACAATGCAAGGAAAGCTTAAAGCAAAGGAAGGCACGGTCAGGCGAGATAAGGCTAAGGTACGACAACGCAAGGCTAGGCAATGCACGGAAGGCAAGCAAAGAGTAACGGAAGGTAAGGAAGGCAAGGGAAAGCAAGGAAAGGCAATAGTAACGGAAGGAACGGCACGGCAAGGGGAAACAAGGCTAAGGCACGGCAACGTAGGCTAGGCAATGCACGGCAAGGCAAGGAAAGGGTAACGCATGGGAAAGCACGTTCAGGCGAGGCAAGGCTAAGGCACGACAACACGAGGCTAGGCAATGCACGGAAGGGTAGCAAAGAGTAACGGAAGGTAAGGAAGGCAAGGGAAAGCAAAGAAATGCAAGTGTAACGGAAGGAACGGCACGGCAAGGGGAAACAAGGCTAAGGCACGACAACGCACGGCTAGGCAATGCACGGCAAGGCAAGCAAAGGGTAACGCAAGGAAAGGCACGGTGAGGATAGGCAAGGCTAATGCACGAAAACGCAAGGCTAGGCGATGCACGACAATGCAAGGAAACTTAATGGAAAGGAAGGCAAGGTCAGGCGAGATAAGGCTAAGGCACGACAAGGCAAGGCTAGGAAATTCAGGGAAGGCAAGCAAAGAGTAACGGAAGGTAAGCAAGGCAAGGAAAAGGAAGGAAAGGCCAGGGTAACGGAAGGAACGGCACGGCAAGGGGAAACAAATCTAAGGCACGACACCGAACGCTAGGCAATGAACGGCAAGGCAAGGAAAGGGTAACGCATTTGAAAGCACGGTCAGGCGAGGCAACGCTAAGGCACGACAACGCAAGGCTAGGCAATGCAGGGAAGGCAAGCAAAGGGGAACGGAAGGTAAGGAAGGCAAGGAAAGGCAAGTAAAGGCAAGGGTAACGGAAGGAACGGCACGGGAAGCGGAAACAAGGCTAAGGCACGGCAACGCAGGCTGGGTGATGCACGGCAAGGCAAGGAAAGGGTAACGCATGGGAAAGCACGTTCAGGCGAGGCAAGGCTAAGGCACGACAACGCAAGCCTAGGCAATGCACGGAAGGCAAGCAAAGAGTAACGGAAGGTAAGGAAGGCAAGGGAAAGCAAGGAAAGGCAAGTGTAACGGAAGGAACGGCACGGCAAGGGGAAACAAGGCTAAGGCACGACACCGAACGCTAGGCAATGAACGGCAAGGCAAGGAAAGGGTAACGCATGGGAAAGCACGGTCAGGCGAGGCAAGGCTAGGCAATGCACGGAAGGCAAGCAAATAGTAACGGATGGTAAGGAAGGCAAGGGAAAGCAAGGAAAGGCAAGTGTAACGGAAGGAACGGCACGGCAAGGGGAAACAAGGCTAAGGCACGACAACGCACGCTAGGCAATGCACGGCAAGGCAAGGAAAGGGTAACGCATGGGAAAGCACGGTCAGGCGAGGCAAGGCTAAGGCATGACAACGCAAGGCTAGGCAATGCACGGAAAGCAAGCAAAGAGTAACGGAACGCAAGGAAGGCAAGGGAAAGCAAGGGAAGGCAAGGGTAACGGAAGGAACGGCACGACAAGGGGTAAGAAGGCTAAGGCACGACAACGCAGGGCTAGGCGATGCACGGCAAGGCAAGGAAAGGGTAACGCAGGGGAAGGCACGGTCAGGTGAGGCAAGGATAAGGCACGACAATGCAAGGCTAGGCAATGCACGGCAAGGCAAGGAAAGCGTAACGGAAGGAAAGGAAGGCAAGGCAAAGCCAGGCAAGGCAAGTGTAACAAAAGGCACGCAACGGCAAGGGGAAACAAGGCTAAGGCACGACAACACACGGCTAGGAAATGCACGGCAAGGCAAGGAAAGGGTAACGCAAGGCAAGGCACGGTGAGGCTAGGCAAGGCTAATGCACGACAACGCAAGGCTAGGCAATGCACGACAATGCAAGTAAAGCTTAAAGCAAAGGAAGGCACGGTCAGAAGAGATAAGGCTAAGGCACGACAACGCAAGGCTAGGCAATGCACGGAAGGCAAGGAAAGAGTAACGGAAGGAAAGGAAGGCAAGGCAAAGCCAGGCAAGGCAAGTGTAACAAAAGGCACGCAACGGCAAGGGGAAACAAGGCTAAGGAAAGCCAACGCAAGGCTAGGCAATGCACGGAAAGCAAGCAAGGAGTAACGGAATGCAAGGAAGGAAAGGGAAAGCAAGGGAAGGCAAGGGTAACGGAAGGAACGGCACGGCAAGGGGAAACAAGGCTAAGGCACGACAACGCACGGCTAGGCAATGCACGGCAAGGCAAGCAAAGAGTAAAGCACGGCAAGGCACGGTGAGGCTAGGCAAGGCTAATGCACGAAAACGCAAGGCTAGGCACTGCACGACAATGCAAGGAAAGCTTAAAGCAAAGGAAGGCAAGGTTAGGCGAGATAAGGCAAAGGCACGACAACGCAAGGCTAGGCAATTCAGTGACGGCAAGCAAAGAGTAACGGAAGGTAAGCAAGGCAAGGAAAAGCAAGGAAAGGCAAGGGTAACGGAAGGAACGGCACGGCAAGGGGGAACAAGTCTAAGGCACGACACCGAACGCTAGGCAATGAACGGCAAGGCAAGGAAAGGGTAACGCATGGGAAAGCACGGTCAGGCGAGGCAAGGCTAAGGCACGACAACGCAAGCCTAGGCAATGCACGGAAGGCAAGCAAAGAGTAACGGAAGGTACGGAAGGCAAGGGAAAGCAAGGAAAGGGAAGGGTAACGGAAGGAACGGCACGGCAAGGGGAAACAAGGCTAAGGCACGACAACGCAGGGCTAGGCAATGCACGGCAAGGCAAGGAAACGGTAACGCAGGGGAAGGCACGGTCAGGTGAGGCAAGGATAAGGCACGACAATGCAAGGCTAGGCAATGCACGGCAAGGCAAGGAAAGAGTAACGGAAGGAAAGGAAGGCAAGGCAAAGCCAGGCAAGGCAAGTGTAACAAAAGGCACGCAACGGCAAGGGGAAACAAGGCTAAGGCACGACAACACACGGCTAGGAAATGCACGGCAAGGCAAGGAAAGAGTAACGCAAGGCAAGGCACGGTGAGGCTAGGCAAGGCTAATGCACGACAACGCAAGGCTAGGCAATGCACGACAATGCAAGTAAAGCTTAAAGCAAAGGAAGGCACGGTCAGAAGAGATAAGGCTAAGGCACGACAACGCAAGGCTAGGCAATGCAGGGAAGGCAAGCAAAGAGTAACGGAAGGTAAGGAAGGCAAGGGAAAGCAAGGAAAGGCAATGGTAACGGAAGGAACGGCACGGCAAGGGGAAACAAGTCTAAGGCACGACAACGCACGCTAGGCAATGCACGGCAAGGGAAGGAAAGGGTAACGCATGGGAAAGAACGGTCAGGGGAGGCAAGGCTAAGGCACGACAACGCAAGGCTAGGCAATGCACGGAAAGCAAGCAAAGAGTAACGGAAGGTAAGGAAGGCAAGGGAAAGCAAAGGAAGGCAAGTGTAACGGAAGGAACGGCACGGCAAGGGGAAACAAGGCTAAGGCACGACAACGCACGGCTAGGCAATGCACGGCAAGGCAAGGAAAGGGTAACGCAAGGCAAGGCACGGTGAGGCTAGGCAAGGTTAATGCACGACAACGCAAGGCTAGGCAATGCACGACAATTCAAGGAAAGCTTAAAGCAAAGGAAGGCACGGTCAGGCGAGATAAGGCTAAGGCACGACAACGCAAGGCTAGGCAATGCACGGAAGGCAAGCAAAGAGTAACGGAAGGTAAGGAAGGCAAGGGAAAGCAAGGAAAGGCAATAGTAACGGAAGGAACGGCACGGCAAGGGGAAACAAGGCTAAGGCATGGCAACGTAGGCTAGGCAATGCACGGCAAGGCAAGAAAGGGTAACGCATGGGAAAGCACGCTCAGGCGAAGCAAGGCTAAGGCACGACAACGCAAGGCTAGGCAATGCACGGAAGGCAAGCAAAGAGTAACGGAAGGTAAGGAAGGCAAGGGAAAGCAAAGAAAGGCAAGTGTAACGGAAGGTGCACGGCAAGGGGAAACAAGGCGGCACGGCACCGAACGCTAGGCAATGAACGGCAAGGCAAGGAAAGGGTAACGCATGGGAAAGCACGGTCAGGCGAGGCAAGGCTAGGCAATGCACGGAAGGCAAGCAAAGAGTAACGGAAGGTAAGGAAGGCAAGGGAAAGCAAGGAAAGGCAAGTGTAATGGAAGGAACGGCACGGCAAGGGGAAACAAGGCTAAGGCACGACAACGCACGCTAGGCAATGCACGGCAAGGCAAGGAAAGGGTAACGCATGGGAAACCACGGTCAGGCGAGGCAAGGCTAAAGCATGACAACGCAAGGCTCGGCAATGCACGGAAAGCAAGCAAAGAGTAACGGAACGCAAGGAAGGCAAGGGAAAGCAAGGGAAGGCAAGGGTAACGGAAGGAACGGCACGGCAAGGGGTAAGAAGGCTAAGGCACGACAACGCAGGGCTAGGCGATGCACGGCAAGGCAAGGAAAGGGTAACGCAGGGGAAGGCACGGTCAGGTGAGGCAAGGATAAGGCACGACAATGCAAGGCTAGGCAATGCACTGCAAGGCAAGGAAAGAGTAACGGAAGGAAAGGAAGCCAAGGCAAAGCCAGGCAAGGCAAGTGTAACAAAAGGCACGCCACGGCAAGGGGAATCAAGGCTAAGGCACGACAACGCACGGCTAGGCAATGCACGGCAAGGCAAGGAAAGGGTAACGCAAGGCAAGGCACGGTGAGGCTAGGCAAGGCTAATGCACGACAACGCAAGGCTAGGCAATGCACGACAATGCAAGGAAAGCTTAAAGCAAAGGAAGGCACGGTCAGGCGAGATAAGGCTAAGGCACGACAACGCAAGGCTAGGCAATGCACGGAAGGCAAGCAAAGAGTAACGGAAGGTAAGGAAGGCAAGGGAAAGCAAAGAAAGGCAAGTGTAACGGAAGGAACGGCACGGCAAGGGGAAACAAGGCTAAGGCACGACAACGCACGCTAGGCAATGCACGGCAAGGCAAGGAAAGGGTAACGCAGGGGAAGGCACGGTCAGGTGAGGCAAGGATAAGGCACGACAATGCAAGGCTAGGCAATGCACGGCAAGCAAGCAAAGAGTAACGGAACGCAAGGAAGGCAAGGGAAAGCAAGGGAAGGCAAGGGTAACGGAAGGAACGGCACGGCAAGGGGAAACAAGGCTAAGGCACGACAACGCACGGCTAGGCAATGCACGGCAAGGCAAGGAAAGGAAGGCAAGGCAAAGCCAGGCAAGGCAAGTGTAACAAAAGGCACGGCACGGCAAGGGGAAACAAGGCTAAGGCACGACAACGCAAGGCTAGGCAATGCACGGAAAGCAAGCAAGGAGTAACGGAATGCAAGGAAGGAAAGGGAAAGCAAGGGAAGGCAAGGGTAACGGAAGGAACGGCACGGCAAGGGGTAACAAGGCTAAGGCACGACAACACACGGCTAGGAAATGCAAGGCAAGGCAAGGAAAGGGTAACGCAAGGCAAGGCACGGTGAGGCTAGGCAAGGCTAAGGCACGACAACGCAAGGCTAGGCAATGCACGGAAGGCAAGCAAAGAGTAACGGAAGGTAAGGAAGGAAAGGGAAAGCAAAGAAAGGCAAGTGTAACGGAAGGAACGGCACGGCAAGGGGAAACAAGGCTAAGGCACGACAACGCACGGCTAGGCAATGCACGGCAAGGCAAGCAAAGGGTAACGCAAGGAAAGGCACGGTGAGGCTAGGCAAGGCTAATGCACGAAAACGCAAGGCTAGGCGATGCACGACAATGCAAGGAAAGCTTAAAGCAAAGGAAGGCAAGGTCAGGCTAGATAAGGCTAAGGCACGACAACGCAAGGCTAGGCAATGCACGGAAGGCAACGGAAGGTAAGGAAGGAAAGGGAAAGCAAAGAAAGGCAAGTGTAACGGAAGGAACGGCACGGCAAGGGGAAACAAGGCTAAGGCACGACAACGCACGCTAGGCAATGCACGGCAAGGCAAGGAAAGGGTAACGCATGGGAAAGCACGGTCAGGCGAGGCAAGGCTAAGGCATGACAACGCAAGGCTAGGCAATGCACGGAAAGCAAGCAAAGAGTAACGGAACGCAAGGAAGGCAAGGGAAAGCAAGGGAGGCAAGGGTAACGGAAGGAACGGCACGGCAAGGGGTAACAAGGCTAAGGCACGACAACGCAGGGCTAGGCAATGCACGGCAAGGCAAGGAAAGGGTAACGCAGGGGAAGGCACGGTCAGGTGAGGCAAGGATAAGGCACGACAATGCAAGGCTAGGCAATTCACGGCCAGGCAAGGAAAGAGTAACGGAAGGAAAGGAAGGCAAGGCAAACCCAGGCAAGGCAAGTGTAACAAAAGGCACGCCACGGCAAGGGGAAACAAGGCTAAGGCACGACAACGCACGGCTAGGCAATGCACGGCAATGCAAGGAAAGGGTAACGCAAGGCAAGGCACGGTGAGGCTAGGCAAGGCTAATGCACGACAACGCAAGGCTAGGCAATGCACGACAATGCAAGTAAAGCTTAAAGCAAAGGAAGGCACGGTCAGAAGAGATAAGGCTAAGGCACGACAACGCAAGGCTAGGCAATGCAGGGAAGGCAAGCAAAGAGTAACGGAAGGTAAGGAAGGAAAGGGAAAGCAAAGAAAGGCAAGTGTAACGGAAGGAACGGCACGGCAAGGGGAAACAAGGGTAAGGCACGACAACGCACGGCTAGGCAATGCACGGCAAGGCAAGCAAAGGGTAACGCAAGGAAAGGCACGGTGAGGCTAGGCAAGGCTAATGCACGAAAACGCAAGGCTAGGCGATGCACGACAATGCAAGGAAAGCTTAAAGCAAAGGAAGGCACGGTCAGGCGAGATAAGGCTAAGGCACGACAACGCAAGGCTAGGCAATGCACGGAAGGCAAGCAAAGAGTAACGGAAGGTAAGGAAGGAAAGGGAAAGCAAAGAAAGGCAAGTGTAACGGAAGGAACGGCACGGCAAGGGGAAACAAGGCTAAGGCACGACAACGCACGCTAGGCAATGCACGGCAAGGGAAGGAAAGGGTAACGCATGGGAAAGAACGGTCAGGGGAGGCAAGGCTAAGGCACGACAACGCAAGGCTTCGCAATGCACGGAAGGCAAGCAAAGAGTAACGGAAGGTAAGGAAGGCAAGGGAAAGCAAAGAAAGGCAAGTGTAACGGAAGGAACGGCACGGCAAGGGGAAACAAGGCTAAGGCACGACAACGCACGCTAGGCAATGCACGGCAAGGCAAGGAAAGGGTAACGCATGGGAAAGCACGGTCAGGCGAGGCAAGGCTAAGGAAAGCCAACGCAAGGCCAGGCAATGCACGGTAAGCAAGCAAGGAGTAACGGAATGCAAGGAAGGAAAGGGAAAGCAAGGGAAGGCAAGGGTAACGGAAGGAACGGCACGGCAAGGGGAAACAAGGCTAAGGCACGACAACGCACGGCTAGGCAATGCACGGCAAGGCAAGCAAAGGGTAACGCAAGGCAAGGCAGGGTGAGGCTAGGCAAGGCTAATGCACGAAAACGCAAGGCTAGGCAATGCACGACAATGCAAGGAAAGCTTAAAGCAAAGGAAGGCACGGTCAGGCGAGATAAGGCAAAGGCACGACAACGCAAGGCTAGGCAATTCAGGGAAGGCAAGCAAAGAGTAACGGAAGGTAAGCAAGGCAAGGAAAAGCAAGGAAAGGCAAGGGTAACGGAAGGAACGGCACGGCAAGAGGGAACAAGTCTAAGGCACGACACCAAACGCTAGGCAATGAACGGCAAGGCAAGGAAAGGGTAACGCATGGGAAAGCACGGTCAGGCAAGGCAAGGCTGAGGCACGACAACGCAAGGCTAGGCAATGCACGGAAGGCAAGCAAAGAGTAACGGAATGCAAGGAAGGCAAGGGAAAGCGAGGGAAGGCAAGGGTAACGGAAGGAAGACACGGCAAGGGGAAACAAGGCTAAGGCACGACAACGCACGGTTAGGCAATGCACGGCAAGGCAAGGAAAGGGTAACGCATGGGAAAGCACGGTCAGGCGAGGCAAGGCTAAGGCATGACAACGCAAGGCTAGGCAATGCACGGCAAGGCAAGCAAAGGTAACGTAATGCAAGGAAGGCAAGGGAAAGAAAGGGAAGGCAAGGGTAACGGAAGGAACGGCACGGCAAGGGGTAACGAGGCTAAGGCACGACAACGCAGGGCTAGGCAATGCACGGCAAGGCAAGGAAAGGGTAACGCAGGGGAAGGCACGGTCATGTGAGGCAAGGATAAGGCACGACAATGCAAGGCTAGGCAATGCACGGCAAGCCAAGGAAAGAGTAACGGAAGGAAAGGAAGGCAAGGCAAAGCCAGGCAAGGCAAGTGTAACAAAAGGCACGCAACGGCAAGGGGAAACAAGGCTAAGGCACGACAACAGACGGCTAGGAAATGCACGGCAAGGGAAGTAAAGGGTAACGCAAGGCAAGGCACGGTGAGGCTAGGCAAATCTAATGCACGACAACGCAAGGCTTGGCAATGCACGACAATGCAAGTAACGCTTAAAGCAAAGGAAGGCACGGTCATTCGAGATAAGGCTAAGGCACGACAACGCAAGGCTAGGCAATGCAGGGAAGGCAAGGAAAGAGTAACGGAAGGTAAGGAAGGCAAAGGAAAGCAAGGAAAGGCAATGGTAACGGAAGGAACGGCACGGCAAGGGGAAACAAGTCTAAGGCACGACAACGCACGCTAGGCAATGCACGGCAAGGGAAGGAAAGGGTAACGCATGGGAAAGAACGGTCAGGGGAGGCAAGGCTAAGGCACGACAACGCAAGGCTTCGCAATGCACGGAAGGCAAGCAAAGAGTAACGGAAGGTAAGGAAGGCAAGGGAAAGCAAAGAAAGGCAAGTGTAACGGAAGGAACGGCACGGCAAGGGGAAACAAGGCTAAGGCACGACAACGCACGCTAGGCAATGCACGGCAAGGCAAGGAAAGGGTAACGCATGGGAAAGCACGGTCAGGCGAGGCAAGGCTAAGGAAAGCCAACGCAAGGCTAGGCAATGCACGGTAAGCAAGCAAAGAGTAACGGAAGGTAAGGAAGGCAAGGGAAAGCAAAGAAAGGCAAGTGTAACGGAAGGAACGGCACGGCAAGGGGAAACAAGGCTAAGGCACGGCAACGTAGGCTAGGCAATGCACGGCAAGGCAAGGAAAGGGTAACGCATGGGAAAGCACGGTCAGGCGAGGCAAGGCTAAGGCACGACAACACAAGGCTAGGCAATGCTCGGAAGGCTAGCAAAGAGTAACGGAAGGTAAGGAAGGCAAGGGAAAGCAAAGAAATGCAAGTGTAACCGAAGGAACGGCACGGCAAGGGGAAACAAAGCTAAGGCACGACAACGCACGGCTAGGCAGTGCACGGCAAGGCAAGCAAAGGGTAACGCAAGGAAAGGCACGGTGAGGCTAGGCAAGGCTAATGCACGAAAACGCAAGGCTAGGCGATGCACGACAATGCAAGGAAACTTAAAGCAAAGAAAGGCAAGGTCAGGCGAGATAAGGCTAAGGCACGAAAAGGCAAGGCTAGGAAATTCAGGGAAGGCAAGCAAAGAGTAACGCAAGGTAAGCAAGGCAAGGAAAAGGAAGGAAAGGCCAGGGTAACGGAAGGAACGGCACGGCAAGGGGAAACAAGTCTAAGGCACGACACCGAACGCTAGGCAATGAACGGCAAGGCAAGGAAAGGGTAACGCATGGGAAAGCACGGTCAGGCGAGGCAACGCTAAGGCACGACAACGCAAGGCTAGGCAATGCAGGGAAGGCAAGCAAAGGGTAACGGAAGGTAAGGAAGGCAAGGAAAAGCAAGGAAAGGCAAGGGTAACGGAAGGAACGGCACGGGAAGCGGAAACAAGGTTAAGGCACGGCAACGCAGGCTGCGCAATGCACGGCAAGGCAAGGAAAGGGTAACGCATGGGAAAGCAAGTTCAGGCGAGGCAAGGCTAAGGCACGACAACGCAAGGCTAGGCAATGCACGGAAGGCAAGCAAAGAGTAACGGAAGGTAAGGAAGGCAAGGGAAAGCAAAGAAAGGCAAGTGTAACGGAAGGAACTGCACGGCAAGGGGAAACAAGGCTAAGGCACGACACCGAACGCTAGGCAATGAACGGCAAGGCAAGGAAAGGGTAACGCATGGGAAAGCACGGTCAGGCGAGGCAAGGCTAGTCAATGCACGGAAGGCAAGCAAAGAGTAACGGAAGGTAAGGAAGGCAAGGGAAAGCAAGGAAAGGCAAGTGTAATGGAAGGAACGGCACGGCAAGGGGAAACAAGGCTAAGGCACGACAACGCAGGGCTAGGCAATGCACGGCAAGGCAAGGAAAGGGTAACGCAGGGGAAGGCACGGTCAGGTGAGGCAAGGATAAGGCACGACAATGCAAGGCTAGGCAATGCACGGCAAGGCAAGGAAAGAGTAACGGAAGGAAAGGAAGGCAAGGCAAAGCCAGGCAAGGCAAGTGTAACAAAAGGCACGCCACGGCAAGGGGAATCAAGGCTAAGGCACGACAATGCACGGCTAGGCAATGCACGGCAAGGCAAGGAAAGGGTAACGCAAGGCAAGGCACGGTGAGGCTAGGCAAGGCTAATGCACGACAACCAAAGGCTAGGCAATGCACGACAATGCAAGGAAAGCTTAAAGCAAAGGAAGGCACGGTCAGGCGAGATAAGGCTAAGGCTCGACAACGCAAGGCTAGGCAATGCACGGAAGGCAAGCAAAGAGTAACGGAAGGTAAGGAAGGCAAGGGAAAGCAAGGAAAGGCAAGTGTAACGGAAGGAACGGCACGGCAAGGGGAAACAAGGCTAAGGCACGACAACACACGCTAGGCAATGCACGGCAAGGCAAGGAAAGGGTAACGCATGGGAAAGCACGGTCAGGCGAGGCAAGCCTAAGGCATGACAACGCAAGGCTAGGCAATGCACGGAAAGCAAGCAAAGAGTAACGGAACGCAAGGAAGGCAAGGGAAAGCAAGGGAAGGCAAGGGTAAGGGAAGGAACGGCACGGCAAGGGGTAACAAGGCTAAGGCACGACAACGCAGGGCTAGGCAATGCACGGCAAGGCAAGGAAAGAGTAACGGAAGGAAAGGAAGGCAAGGCAAAGCGAGGCAAGGCAAGTGTAACAAAAGGCACGCAACGGCAAGGGGAAACAAGGCTAAGGCACGACAACAGACGGCAAGGAAATGCACGGCAAGGCAAGTAGAGGGTAACGCAAGGCAAGGCACGGTGAGGCTAAGCAAGGCTAATGCACGACAACGCAAGGCTAGGCAATGCACGGCAAGGGAAGGAAAGGGTAACGCATGGGAAAGAACGGTCAGGGGAGGCAAGGCTAAGGCACGACAACGCAAGGCTTCGCAATGCACGGAAGGCAAGCAAAGAGTAACGGAAGGTAAGGAAGGCAAGGGAAAGCAAAGAAAGGCAAGTGTAACGGAAGGAACGGCACGGCAAGGGGTAACAAGGCTAAGGCACGACAACGCACGCTAGGCAATGCACGGCAAGGCAAGGAAAGGGTAACGCATGGGAAAGCACGGTCAGGCGAGGCAAGGCTAAGGAAAGCCAACGCAAGGCTAGGCAATGCACGGTAAGCAAGCAAGGAGTAACGGAATGCAAGGAAGGAAAGGGAAAGCAAGGGAAGGCAAGGGTAACGGAAGGAACGGCACGGCAAGGGGAAACAAGACTAAGGCACGACAACGCACGGCTAGGCAATGCACGGCAAGGCAAGCAAAGGGTAACGCAAGGCAAGGCAGGGTGAGGCTAGGCAAGGCTAATGCACGAAAACGCAAGGCTAGGCAATGCACGACAATGCAAGGAAAACTTAAAGCAAAGGAAGGCAAGGTCAGGCGAGATAAGGCAAAGGCACGACAACGCAAGGCTAGGCAATTCAGGGAAGGCAAGAAAAGAGTAACGGAAGGTAAGCAAGGCAAGGAAAAGCAAGGAAAGGCAAGGGTAACGGAAGGAACGGCACGGCAAGGGGGAACAAGTCTAAGGCACGACACCGAACGCTAGGCAATGAACGGCAAGGCAAGGAAAGGGTAACGCATGGGAAAGCACGGTCAGGCGAGGCAAGGCTAAGGCACGACAACGCAAGCCTAGGCAATGCACGGAAGGCAAGCAAAGAGTAACGGAAGGTAAGGAAGGCAAGGGAAAGCAAGGAAAGGCAAGTGTAACGGAAGGAACGGCACGGCAAGGGGAAACAAGGCTAAGGAACGACAACGCACGCTAGGCAATGCACGGCAAGGCAAGGAAAGGGTAACGCATGGGAAAGCACGGTCAGGCGAGGCAAGGCTAAGGCATGACAACGCAAGGCTAGGCAATGCACGGAAAGCAAGCAAAGAGTAACGGAACGCAAGGAAGGCAAGGGAAAGAAAGGGAAGGCAAGGGTAACGGAAGGAACGGCACGGCAAGGGGTAACAAGGCTAAGGCACGACAACGCAGGGCTAGGCAATGCACGGCAAGGCAAGGAAAGAGTAACGGAAGGAAAGGAAGGCAAGGCAAAGCGAGGCAAGGCAAGTGTAACAAAAGGCACGCAACGGCAAGGGGAAACAAGGCTAAGGCACGACAACAGACGGCAAGGAAATGCACGGCAAGGCAAGTAGAGGGTAACGCAAGGCAAGGCACGGTGAGGCTAAGCAAGGCTAATGAACGACAACGCAAGGCTAGGCAATGCACGGCAAGGGAAGGAAAGGGTAACGCATGGGAAAGAACGGTCAGGGGAGGCAAGGCTAAGGCACGACAACGCAAGGCTTCGCAATGCACGGAAGGCAAGCAAAGAGTAACGGAAGGTAAGGAAGGCAAGGGAAAGCAAAGAAAGGCAAGTGTAACGGAAGGAACGGCACGGCAAGGGGAAACAAGGCTAAGGCACGACACCGCACGCTAGGCAATGCACGGCAAGGCAAGGAAAGGGTAACGCATGGGAAAGCACGGTCAGGCGAGGCAAGGCTAAGGAAAGCCAACGCAAGGCTAGGCAATGCACGGTAAGCAAGCAAGGAGTAACGGAATGCAAGGAAGGAAAGGGAAAGCAAGGAAAGGCAAGGGTAACGGAAGGAACGGCACGGCAAGGGGAAACAAGACTAAGGCACGACAACGCACGGCTAGGCAATGCACGGCAAGGCAAGCAAAGGGTAACGCAAGGCAAGGCAGGGTGAGGCTAGGCAAGGCTAATGCACGAAAACGCAAGGCTAGGCAATGCACGACAATGCAAGGAAAACTTAATGCAAAGGAAGGCAAGGTCAGGCGAGATAAGGCAAAGGCACGACAACGCAAGGCTAGGCAATTCAGGGAAGGCAAGAAAAGAGTAACGGAAGGTAAGCAAGGCAAGGAAAAGCAAGGAAAGGCAAGGGTAACGGAAGGAACGGCACGGCAAGGGGGAACAAGTCTAAGGCACGACACCAAACGCTAGGCAATGAACGGCAAGGCAAGGAAAGGGTAACGCATGGGAAAGCACGGTCAGGCGAGGCAAGGCTAAGGCACGACAACGCAAGCCTAGGCAATGCACGGAAGGCAAGCAAAGAGTAACGGAAGGTAAGGAAGGCAAGGGAAAGCAAGGAAAGGCAAGTGTAACGGAAGGAACGGCACGGCAAGGGGAAACAAGGCTAAGGAACGACAACGCACGCTAGGCAATGCACGGCAAGGCAAGGAAAGGGTAACGCAGGGGAAGGCACGGTCAGGTGAGGCAAGGATAAGGCACGACAATGCAAGGCTAGGCAATGCACGGCAAGGCAAGGAAAGAGTAACGGAAGGAAAGGAAGGCAAGGCAAAGCCAGGCAAGGCAAGTGTAACAAAAGGCACGCAACGGCAAGGGGAAACAAGGCTAAGGCACGACAACAGAAGGCTAGGAAATGCACGGCAAGGGAAGTAAAGGGTAACGCAAGGCAAGGCACGGTGAGGCTAGGCAAGGCTAATGCACGACAACGCAAGGCTAGGCAATGCACGACAATGCAAGTAAAGCTTAAAGCAAAGGAAGGGACGGTCAGAAGAGATAAGGCTAAGGCACGACAACGCAAGGCTAGGCAATGCAGGGAAGGCAAGGAAAGAGTAACGGAAGGTAAGGAAGGCAAAGGAAAGCAAGGAAAGGCAACGGTAACGGAAGGAACGGCACGGCAAGGGGAAACAAGTCTAAGGCACGACAACGCACGCTAGGCAATGCACGGCAAGGCAAGGAAAGGGTAACGCATGGGAAAGCACGGTCAGGCGAGGCAAGGCTAAGGAAAGCCAACGCAAGGCTAGGCAATGCACGGAAAGCAAGCAAGGAGTAACGGAATGCAAGGAAGGAAAGGGAAAGCAAGGGAAGGCAAGGGTAACGGAAGGAACGGCACGGCAAGGGGTAACAAGGCTAAGGCACGACAACACACGGCTAGGAAATGCACGGCAAGGCAAGGAAAGGGTAACGCAAGGCAAGGCACGGTGAGGCTAGGCAAGGTTAATGCACGACAACGCAAGGCTAGGCAATGCACGACAATGAAAGGAAAGCTTAAAGCAAAGGAAGGCACGGTCAGGCGAGATAAGGCTAAGGCACGACAACGCAAGGCTAGGCAATGCACGGAAGGCAAGCAACGAGTAACGGAAGGTAAGGAAGGCAAGGGAAAGCAAGGAAAGGCAAGTGTAACGGAAGGAACGGCACGGCAAGGGGAAACAAGGCTAAGGCACGACAACGCACGCTAGGCAATGCACGGCAAGGCAAGGAAAGGGTAACGCATGGGAAAGCACGGTCAGGGGAGGCAAGGCTAAGGCACGACAACGCAAGGCTTGGCAATGCACGGAAGGCAGGCAAAGAGTAACGGAAGGCAAGGCACGGTGAGGCTAGGCAAGGCTAATGCACTAAAACGCAAGGCTAGGCAATGCACGACAATGCAAGGAAAGCTTAATGCAAAGGAAGGCAAGGTCAGGCGAGATAAGGCAAAGGCACGACAACGCAAGGCTAGGCAATTCAGGGAAGGCAAGCAAAGAGTAACGGAAGGTAAGCAAGGCAAGGAAAAGGAAGGAAAGGCCAGGGTAACGGAAGGAACGGCACGGCAAGGGGAAACAAGTCTAAGGCACGACACCGAACGCTAGGCAATGAACGGCAAGGCAAGGAAAGGGTAACGCATTTGAAAGCACGGTCAGGCGAGGCAACGCTAAGGCACGACAACGCAAGGCTAGGCAATGCACGGCAAGGCACGGAAAGGGTAACGCAGGGGAATGCACGGTAAGGTGAGGCAAGGATAATGCACGACAATGCAAGGCTAGGCAATGCACGGCAAGGCAAGGAAAGAGTAACGGAAGGAAAGGAAGGCAAGGCAAAGCCAGGCAAGGCAAGTGTAACAAAAGGCACGCCACGGCAAGGGGAATCAAGGCTAAGGCACGACAACGCACGGCTAGGCAATGCACGGCAAGGCAAGGAAAGGGTAACGCAAGGCAAGGCACGGTGAGGCTAGGCAAGGCTAATGCACGACAACGCAAGGCTAGGCAATGCACGACAATGCAAGGAAAGCTTAAAGCAAAGGAAGGCACGGTCAGGCGAGATAAGGCTAAGGCACGACAACGCAAGGCTAGGCAATGCACGGCAGGCAAGCAAAGAGTAACGGAAGGTAAGGAAGGCAAGGGAAAGCAAGGAAAGGCAAGTGTAACGGAAGGAACGGCACGGCAAGGGGAAACAAGGCTAAGGCACGACAACGCACGCTAGGCAATGCACGGCAAGGCAAGGAAATGGTAACGCATGCGAAAGCACGGTCAGGCGAGTCAAGCCTAAGGCATGACAACGCAAGGCTAGGCAATGCACGGAAGGCAAGCAAAGAGTAACGGAACGCAATGGAAGGCAAGGGAAAGCAAGGAAAGGCAAGGGTAACGGAAGGAACGGCACGGCAAGGAGTAACAAGGCTAAGGTACGACAACGCAGGGCTAGGCAATGCACGGCAAGGCAATAAAAGAGTAACGCAAGGAAAGGAAGGCAAGGCAAAGCCAGGCAAGGCAAGTGTAACAAAAGGCACGCAACGGCAAGGGGAAACAAGGCTAAGGAAAGCCAACGCAAGGCTAGGCAATGCACGGAAAGCAAGCAAGGAGTAACGGAATGCAAGGAAGGAAAGGGAAAGCAAGGGAAGGCAAGGGTAACGGAAATAACGGAACGGCAAGGGTTAACAAGGCTAAGGCACGACAACACACGGCTAGGAAATGCACGGCAAGTCAAGGAAAGGGTAACGCATGGGAAAGCACGGTCAGGCGAGGCAAGGCTAAGGCACGACAACCCAAGGCTAGGCAATGCACGGAAGGCAAGCAAAGAGTAACGGAAGGTAAGGAAGGAAAGGGAAAGCAAAGAAAGGCAAGTGTAACGGAAGGAACGGCACGGCAAGGGGAAACAAGGCTAAGGCACGACAACGCACGGCTAGGCAATGCACGGCAAGGCAAGCAAAGGGTAACGCAAGGAAAGGCACGGTGAGGCTAGGCAAGGCTAATGCACGAAAACGCAAGGCTAGGCAATGCACGACAATGCAAGGAAAGCTTAAAGCAAAGGAAGGCACGGTCAGGCGAGATAAGGTTAAGGCACGACAACGCAAGGCTAGGCAATGCACGGAAGGCAAGCAAAGAGTAACGGAAGGTAAGGAAGGCAAGGGAAAGCAAAGAAAGGCAAGGGTAACGGAAGGAACGGCACGGCAAGGGGTAACAAGGCTAAGGCACCACAACGCAGGGCTAGGCAATGCACGGCAAGGCAAGGAAAGGGTAACGCAGGGGAAGGCACGGTCAGGTGAGGCAAGGATAAGGCACGACAATGCAAGGCTAGGCAATGCACGGCCAGGCAAGGAAAGAGTAACGGAAGGAAAGGAAGGCAAGGCAAAGCCAGGCAAGGCAAGTGTAACAAAAGGCACGCCACGGCAAGGGGAATCAAGGCTAAGGCACGACAACGCACGGCTAGGCAATGCACGGCAAGGCAAGGAAAGGGTAACGCAAGGCAAGGCACGGTGAGGCTAGGCAAGGCTAATGCACGACAACGCAAGGCTAGGCAATGCACGACAATGCATGGAAAGCTTAAAGCAAAGGAAGGCACGGTCAGGCGAGATAAGGCTAAGGCACGACAACGCAAGGCTAGGCAATGCAGGGAAGGGAAGCAAAGAGTAACGGAAGGTAAGCAAGGCAAGGAAAAGCAAGGAAAGGCAAGGGTAACGGAAGGAACGGCACGGCAAGGGGAAACAAGACTAAGGCACGGCAACGCAGGCTAGGCAATGCACGGCAAGGAAAGGAAAGGGTAACGCATGGGAAAGCACGGTCAGGCGAGGCAAGGCTAAGGCACGACAACGCAAGGCTAGGCAATGCACGGAAGGCAAGCAAAGAGTAACGGAAGGTAAGGAAGGCAAGGGAAAGCAACGAAAGGCAAGTGTAACGGAAGGAACGGCACGGCAAGGGGAAACAAGGCTAAGGCACGACAACGCACGGCTAGGCAATGCACGGCAAGGCAAGGAAAGTGTAACGCAAGGCAAGGTACTGTGAGGCTAGGCAAGGCTAATGCACGAAAACGCAAGGCTAGGCAATGCACGACAATGCAAGGAAAGCTTAAAGCAAAGGAAGGCAAGGTCAGGCCAGATAAGGCTAAGGCACGACAACGCAAGGCTAGGCAATGCACGGAAGGCAAGCAAAGAGTAACGGAAGGTAAGCAAGGCAAGGAAAAGCAAGGAAAGGCAAGGGTAACGGAAGGAACGGCACGGCACGGGGAAACAAGTCTAAGGCACGACACCGAACGCTAGGCAATGAACGGCAAGGCAAGGAAAGGGTAACGCATGGGAAAGCACGGTCAGGCGAGGCAAGGCTAAGGCACGACAACGCAAGGCTAGGCAATGCACGGAAGGCAAGCAAAGAGTAACGAAAGGTAAGGAAGGCAAGGGAAAGCAAGGAAAGGCAAGTGTAACGGAAGGAACGGCACGGCAAGGGGAAACAAGGCTAAGGCACGAGAACGCACGCTAGGCAATGCAAGGGAAGGCAAGGAAAGGGTAACGCAGGGGAAGGCACGGTCAGGTGAGGCAAGGATAAGGCACGACAATGCAAGGCTAGGCAATGCAGGCAAGGCAAGGAAAGAGTAACGGAAGGAAAGGAAGGCAAGGCAAAGCCAGGCAAGGCAAGTGTAACAAAAGGCACGCAACGGCAAGGGGAAACAAGGCTAAGGCACGACAACACACGGCTAGGAAATGCACGGCAAGTCAAGTAAAGGGTAACGCAACGCAAGGCACGGTGAGGCTAGGCAAGGCTAATGCACGACAACGCAAGGCTAGGCAATGCACGACAATGCAAGTAAAGCTTAAAGCAAAGGAAGGCACGGTCAGAAGAGATAAGGCTAAGGCACGACAACGCAAGGCTAGGCAATGCACGGAAGGCAAGCAAAGAGTAACGGAAGGTAAGGAAGGCAAGGGAAAGCAAGGAAAGGCAATGGTAACGGAAGGAACGGCACGGCAAGGGGAAACAAGGCTAAGGCACGACAACGCACGATAGGCAATGCACGGCAAGGCAAGGAAAGGGTAACGCATGGGAAAGCACGGTCAGGCGAGGCAAGGCTAAGGCATGACAACGCAAGGCTAGGCAATGCACGGAAAGCAAGCAAAGAGTAACGGAACGCAAGGAAGGCAAGGGAAAGCAAGGGAAGGCAAGGGTAACGGAAGGAACGGCACGGCAAGGGGAAAGAAGGCTAAGGCACGGCAACGTAGGCTAGGCAATGCACGGCAAGGCAAGGAAAGGGTAACGCATGGGAAAGCACGGTCAGGCGATGCAAGGCTAAGGCATGACAACGCAAGGCTAGGCAATGCACGGAAAGCAAGCAAAGAGTAACGGAACGCAAGGAAGGCAAGGGAAAGCAAGGGAAGGCAAGGGTAACGGAAGGAACGGCACGGCAAGGGGTAACAAGGCTAAGGCACGACAACGCAGGGCTAGGCAATGCACGGAAAGGCAAGGAAAGGGTAACGCAAGGGATGGCACGGTCAGGTGAGGCAAGGATAAGGCACGAAAATGCAAGGCTAGGCAATGCACTGCAAGACAAGGAAAGAGTAACGGAAGGAAAGGAAGGCAAGGCAAAGCCAGGCAGGGTAAGTGTAACAAAAGGCACGCCACGGCAAGGGGAAACAAGGCTAAGGCACGACAACGCACGGCTAGGCCATGCACGGCAAGGCAAGGAAAGGGTAACGCAAGGCAAGGCACGGTGAGGCTAGGCACGGCTAATGCACGACAACGCAAGGCTAGGCAATGCACGACAATCCAAGGAAAGCTTAAAGCAAAGGAAGGCACGGTCAGGCGAGATAAGGCTAAGGCACGACAACGCAAGGCTAGGCAAAGCAGGGAAGGGAAGCAAAGAGTAACGGAAGGTAAGCAAGGCAAGGAAAATCAAGGAAATGCAAGGGTAACGGAAGGAACGGCACGGCAAGGGCAAACAAGGCTAAGGCACGACAACGCACGCTAGGCAATGCACGGCAAGGCAAGGAAAGGGTAACGCATGGGAAAGCACGGTCAGGCGAGGCAAGGCTAAGGCATGACAACGCAAGGCTAGGCAATGCACGAAAAGCAAGCAAAGAGTAACGGAACGCAAGGAAGGCAAGGGAAAGCAAGGGAAGGCAAGTGTAACGGAAGGAACGGCACGGCAAGGGGAAACAAGGCTAAGGAACGACAACGCACGGCTAGGCAATGCACGGCAAGGCAAGGAAAGGGTAACGCATGGGAAAGCACGGTCAGGCGATGCAAGGCTAAGGCATGACAACGCAAGGCTAGGCAATGCACGGAAAGCAAGCAAAGAGTAACGGAACGCAAGGAAGGCAAGGGAAAGCAAGGGAAGGCAAGGGTAACGGAAGGAACGGCACGGCAAGGGGTAACAAGGCTAAGGCACGGCAACGCAGGGCTAGGCAATGCACGGCAAGGCAAGGAAAGGGTAACGCAGGGGAAGGCACGGTCAGGTGAGGCAAGGATAAGGCACGACAATGCAAGGCTAGGCAATGCACGGCAAGGCAAGGAAAGAGTAACGGAAGGAAAGGAAGGCAAGTCAAAGCCAGGCAAGGCAAGTGTAACAAAAGGCACGCCACGGCAAGGGGAAACAAGGCTAAGGCACGACAATGCACGGCTAGGCAATGCACGGCAAGGCAAGGAAAGGGTAACGCAAGGCAAGGCACGGTGAGGCGAGGCAAGGCTAATGCACGACAACGCAAGGCTAGGCAATGCACGGCAAGGCAAGGAAAGGTTAAAGCAAGGGAATGCACGGTCAGGGGAGATAAGGCTACGGCACGACAACGGAAGGCTAGGCAATGCACGGAAGGCAAGCAAAGAGTAACGGAATGCAAGGAAGGCAAGGGAAAGCAAGGGAAGTCAAGGGTAACGGAAGGAAGACACGGCAAGAGGAAACAAGGCTAAGGCACGACAACGCACGGTTAGGCAATGCACGGCAAGCTAAGGAAAGGGTAAAGCAAGGGAAGGCACGGTCAGGCGAGGCAAGGCTACGGCACGACAACGCAAGGCTAGGTAATGCACGGAAGGCAAGAAAAGAGTAACGGAATGCAAGGAAGGCAAGGGAAAGCAAGGGAAGGCAAGGGTAACGGAAGGAACGGCACGGCAAGGGGAAACAAGGCTAATGCACGACAACGCACGGCTAGGTAATGCACGGAAGGCAAGCAAAGGGTAACGCAAGGCAAGGCACGGTGAGGCTAGGCAAGGCTAATGCACGACAACGCAAGGCTAGGCAATGCACGACAATGCAAGGAAAGCTTAAAGCAAAGGAAGGCAAGTTCAGGCGAGATAAGGCAAAGGCACGACAACGCAAGGCTAGGCAATTCAGGGAAGGCAAGCAAAGAGTAACGGAAGGTAAGGAAGGCAAGGAAAAGCAAGGAAAGGCAAGGGTAACGGAAGGAACGGCACGGCAAGGGGAAACAAGTCTAAGGCACGACACCGAACGCTAGGCAATGAACGGCAAGGCAAGGAAAGGGTAACGCATGGGAAAGCACGGTCAGGCGAGGCAAGGCTAAGGCACGACAACGCAAGGCTAGGCAATGCACGGAAGGCAAGCAAAGAGTAACGGAAGGTAAGGAAGGCAAGGGAAAGCAAGGAAAGGCAAGTGTAACGGAAGGAACGGCACGGCAAGGGGAAACAAGGCTAAGGCACGACAACGCACGCTAGGCAATGCACGGCAAGGGAAGGAAAGGGTAACGCATGGGAAAGCACGGTCAGGCGAGGCAAGGCTAAGGCACGACAACGCAAGGCTAAGCAATGCACGGAAGGCAAGCAAAGAGTAACGGAAGGTAAGGAAGGCAAGGGAAACCAAAGAAAGCCAAGTGTAACGAAAGGAACGGCACGGCAAGGGGAACCAAGGCTAAGGCACGACAACGCAGGGCCAGTCAATGCACGGCAAGGCAAGGAAAGTGTAACGCAAGGCAAGGTACTGTGAGGCTAGGCAAGGCTAATGCACGAAAACGCAAGGCTAGGCAATGCACGACAATGCAAGGAAAGCTTAAAGCAAAGGAAGGCAAGGTCAGGCGAGATAAGGCTAAGGCACGACAACGCAAGGCTAGGCAATTCAGGGAAGGCAAGCAAAGAGTAACGGAAGGTAAGCAAGGCAAGGAAAAGCAAGGAAAGGCAAGGGTAACGGAAGGAACGGCACGGCACGGGGAAACAAGTCTAAGGCACGACACCGAACGCTAGGCAATGAACGGCAAGGCAAGGAAAGGGTAACGCAAGGGAAAGCACGGTCAGGCGAGGCAAGGCTATGGCACGACAACGCAAGGTTAGGCAATGCACGGAAGGCAAGCAAAAAGTAACGGAAGTTAAGGAAGGCAAGGGAAAGCAAGGAAAGGCAAGTGTAACGGAAGGAACGGCACGGCAAGGGGAAACAAGGCTAAGGCACGACAACGCACGCTAGGCAATGCACGGCAAGGCAAGGAAAGGGTAACGCATGGGAAAGCACGGTCAGGCGAGGCAAGGCTAAGGCATGACAACGCAAGGCTAGGCAATGCACGGAAAGCAAGCAAAGAGTAACGGAACGCAAGGAAGGCAAGGGAAAGCAAGGGAAGGCAAGGGTAACGGAAGGAACGGCACGGCAAGGGGTAACAAGGCTAAGGCACGACAACGCAGGGCTAGGCAATGCACGGCAAGGCAAGGAAAGGGTAACGCAAGGGATGGCACGGTCAGGTGAGGCAAGGATAAGGCACGAAAATGCAAGGCTAGGCAATGCACGGCAAGGCAAGGAAAGAGTAACGGAAGGAAAGGAAGGCAAGGCAAAGCCAGGCAGGGCAAGTGTAACAAAAGGCACGCCACGGCAAGGGGAAACAAGGCTAAGGCACGACAACGCACGGCTAGGCCATGCACTGCAAGGCAAGGAAAGGGTAACGCAAGGCAAGGCACGGTGAGGCTAGGCACGGCTAATGCACGACAACGCAAGGCTAGGCAATGCACGACAATCCAAGGAAAGCTTAAAGCAAAGGAAGGCACGGTCAGGCGAGATAAGGCTAAGGCACGACAACGCAAGGCTAGGCAAAGCAGGGAAGGGAAGCAAAGAGTAACGGAAGGTAAGCAAGGCAAGGAAAAGCAAGGAAAGGCAAGGGTAACGGAAGGAACGGCACGGCAAGGGCAAACAAGGCTAAGGCACGACAACGCACGCTAGGCAATGCACGGCAAGGCAAGGAAAGTGTAACGCATCGGAAAGCACGGTCAGGCGAGGCAAGGCTAAGGCATGACAACGCAAGGCTAGGCAATGCACGGAAAGCAAGCAAGGAGTAACGGAACGCAAGGAAGGCAAGGGAAAGCAAGGGAAGGCAAGGGTAACGGAAGGAACGGCACGGCAAGGGGAAACAAGGCTAAGGCACGGCAACGTAGGCTAGGCAATGAACGGCAAGGCAAGGAAAGGGTAACGCATGGGAAAGCACGGGCAGGCGAGGCAAGGCTAAGGCACGACAACGCAAGGCTAGGCAATGCACGGAAGGCAAGCAAAGAGTAACGGAAGGTAAGGAAGGCAAGGGAAAGCAAAGAAAGGCAAGTGTAACGGAAGGAACGGCACGGCAAGGGGAAACAAGGCTAAGGCACGACAACGCACGGCTAGGCAATGCACGGCAAGGCAAGCAAAGGGTAACGCAAGGAAAGGCACGGTGAGGCTAGGCAAGGCTAATGCACGAAAACGCAAGGCTAGGCGATGCACGACAATGCAAGGAAAGCTTAAAGCAAAGGAAGGCAAGGTCAGGCGAGATAAGGCTAAGGCACGACAAGGCAAGGCTAGGAAATTCAGGGAAGGCAAGCAAAGAGTAACGGAAGGTAAGGAAGGCAAGGGAAAGGAAGGAAAGGCAAGTGTAACGGAAGGAACGGCACGGCAAGGGGAAACAAGGCTAAGGAACGACAACGCACGGCTAGGCAATGCACGGCAAGGCAAGGAAAGGGTAACGCATGGGAAAGCACGGTCAGGCGATGCAAGGCTAAGGCATGACAACGCAAGGCTAGGCAATGCACGGAAATCAAGCAAAGAGTAACGGAACGCAAGGAAGGCAAGGGAAAGCAAGGGAAGGCAAGGGTAACGGAAGGAACGGCACGGCAAGGGGTAACAAGGCTAAGGCACGGCAAAGCAGGGCTAGGCAATGCACGGCAAGGCAAGGAAAGGGTAACGCAGGGGAAGGCACGGTCAGGTGAGGCAAGGATAAGGCACGACAATGCAAGGCTAGGCAATGCACGGCAAGGCAAGGAAAGAGTAACGGAAGGAAAGGAAGGCAAGTCAAAGCCAGGCAAGGCAAGTGTAACAAAAGGCACGCCACGGCAAGGGGAAACAAGGCTAAGGCACGACAACGCACGGCTAGGCAATGCACGGCAAGGCAAGGAAAGGGTAACGCAAGGAAAGGCACGGTGAGGCTAGGCAAGGCTAATGCACGACAACGCAAGGCTAGGCAATGCACGACAATGCAAGGAAAGCTTAAAGCAAAGGAAGGCACGGTCAGGCGAGATAAGGCTAAGGCACGACAACGCAAGGCTAGGCAATGCAGGGAAGGGAAGCAAAGAGTAACGGAAGGTAAGCAAGGCAAGGAAAAGCAAGGAAAGGCAAGGGTAACGGAAGGAACTGCACGGCAAGGGGAAACAAGGCTAAGGCACGGCAACGCAGGCTGGGCAATGCACGGCAAGGCAAGGTAAGGGTAACGCATGGGAAATCACGTTCAGGCGAGGCAATGCTAAGGCACGACAACGCAAGGCTAGGCAATGCACGGAAGGCAAGCAAAGAGAAACGGAAGGTAAGGAAGGCAAGGGAAAGCAAAGAAAGGCAAGTGTAACGGAAGGACCTGCACGGCAAGGGGAAACAAGGCTAAGGCACGACAACGCACGGCTAGGTAATGCACGGCAAGGCAAGCAAAAGGTAACGCAAGGCAAGGCACGGTGAGGCTAGGCAAGGCTAATGCACGACAACGCAAGGCTAGGCAATGCACGACAATGCAAGGAAAGGGTAACGCAGGGGAAGGCACGGTCAGGTGAGGCAAGGATAAGGCACGACAATGCAAGGCTAGGCAATGCACGGCAAGGCAAGGAATGAGTAACGGAAGGAAAGGAAGGCAAGTCAAAGCCAGGCAAGGCAAGTGTAACAAAAGGCACGCCACGGCAAGGGGAAACAAGGCTAAGGCACGACAACGCACGGCTAGGCAATGCACGGCAAGGCAAGGAAAGGGTAACGCAAGGAAAGGCACGGTGAGGCTAGGCAAGGCTAATGCACGACAACGCAAGGCTAGGCAATGCACGACAATGCAAGGAAAGCTTAAAGCAAAGGAAGGCACGGTCAGGCGAGATAAGGCTAAGGCACGACAACGCAAGGCTAGGCAATGCAGGGAAGGGAAGCAAAGAGTAACGGAAGGCAAGCAAGGCAAGGAAAAGCAAGGAAAGGCAAGGGTAACGGAAGGAACTGCACGGCAAGGGGAAACAAGGCTAAGGCACGGCAACGCAGGCTGGGCAATGCACGGCAAGGCAAGGTAAGGGTAACGCATGGGAAAGCACGTTCAGGCGAGGCAATGCTAAGGCACGACAACGCAAGGCTAGGCAATGCACGGAAGGCAAGCAAAGAGAAACGGAAGGTAAGGAAGGAAAGGGAAAGCAAGGAAAGGCAAGTGTAACGGAAGGAACGGCACGGCAAGGGGAAACAAGGCTAAGGCACGACAACGCACGGCTAGGCAATGCACGGCAAGGCAAGGAAAGGGTAACGCAAGGCAAGGCACGGTGAGGCTAGGCAAGGCTAATGCACGACAACGCAAGGCTAGGCAATGCACGACAATCCAAGGAAAGCTTAAAGCAAAGGAAGGCACGGTCAGGCGAGATAAGCCTAAGGCACGACAACGCAAGGCTAGGCAATTCAGGGAAGGTAAGCAAAGAGTAACGGAAGGTAAGCAAGGCAAGGAAAAGCAAGGAAAGGCAAGGGTAACGGAAGGAACGGCACGGCATGGGGAAACAAGTCTAAGGCACGACACCGAACGCTAGGCAATGAACGGCAAGGCAAGGAAAGGGTAACGCATGGGAAAGCACGGTCAGGCGAGGCAAGGCTAAGGCACGACAACGCAAGGCTAGGCAATGCACGGAAGGCAAGCAAAGAGTAACGGAAGGTAAGGAAGGCAAGGGAAAGCAAGGAAAGGCAAGTGTAACGGAAGGAACGGCACGGCAAGGGGAAACAAGGCTAAGGCACGACAACGCACGGCTAGGCAATACACGGCAAGGCAAGGAAAGGGTAACGCATGGGAAAGCACGGTCAGGCGAGGCAAGGCTAAGGCACGACAACGCAAGGCTAAGCAATGCACGGAAGGCAAGCAAAGAGTAACGGAAGGCAAGGAAGGCAAGGGAAAGCAAGGGAAGGCAAGGGTAACGGAAGGAACGGCACGGCAAGGGGAACCAAGGCTAAGGCACGACAACGCAGGGCTAGTCAATGCACGGCAAGGCAAGGAAAGTGTAACGCAAGGCAAGGTACTGTGAGGCTAGGCAAGGCTAATGCACGAAAACGCAAGGCTAGGCAATGCACGACAATGCAAGGAAAGCTTAAAGCAAAGGAAGGCAAGGTCAGGCGAGATAAGGCTAAGGCACGACAACGCAAGGCTAGGCAATTCAGGGAAGGCAAGCAAAGAGTAACGGAAGGTAAGCAAGGCAAGGAAAAGCAAGGAAAGGCAAGGGTAACGGAAGGAACGGCACGGCACGGGGAAACAAGTCTAAGGCACGACACCGAACGCTAGGCAATGAACGGCAAGGCAAGGAAAGGGTAACGCATGGGAAAGCACGGTCAGGCGAGGCAAGGCTATGGCACGACAACGCAAGGTTAGGCAATGCACGGAAGGCAAGCAAAAAGTAACGGAAGTTAAGGAAGGCAAGGGAAAGCAAGGAAAGGCAAGTGTAACGGAAGGAACGGCACGGCAAGGGGAAACAAGGCTAAGGCACGACAAAGCACGCTAGGCAATGCACGGCAAGGCAAGGAAAGGGTAACGCATGGGAAAGCACGGTCAGGCGAGGCAAGGCTAAGGCATGACAACGCAAGGCTAGGCAATGCACGGAAAGCAAGCAAAGAGTAACGGAACGCAAGGAAGGCAAGGGAAAGCAAGGGAAGGCAAGGGTAACGGAAGGAACGGCACGGCAAGGGGTAACAAGGCTAAGGCACGACAACGCAGGGCTAGGCAATGCACGGCAAGGCAAGGAAAGGGTAACGCAAGGGATGGCACGGTCAGGTGAGGCAAGGATAAGGCACGAAAATGCAAGGCTAGGCAATGCACGGCAAGGCAAGGAAAGAGTAACGGAAGGAAAGGAAGGCAAGGCAAAGCCAGGCAGGGCAAGTGTAACAAAAGGCACGCCACGGCAAGGGGAAACAAGGCTAAGGCACGACAACGCACGGCTAGGCCATGCACGGCAAGGCAAGGAAAGGGTAACGCAAGGCAAGGCACGGTGAGGCTAGGCACGGCTAATGCACGACAACGCAAGGCTAGGCAATGCACGACAATCCAAGGAAAGCTTAAAGCAAAGGAAGGCACGGTCAGGCGAGATAAGGCTAAGGCACGACAACGCAAGGCTAGGCAAAGCAGGGAAGGGAAGCAAAGAGTAACGGAAGGTAAGCAAGGCAAGGAAAAGCAAGGAAAGGCAAGGGTAACGGAAGGAACGGCACGGCAAGAGCAAACAAGGCTAAGGCACGACAACGCACGCTAGGCAATGCACGGCAAGGCAAGGAAAGGGTAACGCATGGGAAAGCACGGTCAGGCGAGGCAAGGCTAAGGCATGACAACGCAAGGCTAGGCAATGCACGAAAAGCAAGCAAAGAGTAACGGAACGCAAGGAAGGCAAGGGAAAGCAAGGGAAGGCAAGGGTAATGGAAGGAACGGCACGGCAAGGGGAAACAAGGCTAAGGCACGGCAACGTAGGCTAGGCAATGAACGGCAAGGCAAGGAAAGGGTAACGCATGGGAAAGCACGGGCAGGCGAGGCAAGGCTAAGGCACGACAACGCAAGGCTAGGCAATGCACGGAAGGCAAGCAAAGAGTAACGGAAGGTAAGGAAGGCTAGGGAAAGCAGGGAAAGGCAAGGGTAAGGGAAGGAACGGCACGGTAAGGGCAAACAAGACTAAGGCACGACAACACAGGGCTAGGCAATGCAGGGCAAGGCAAGGAAAGGGTAACGCATGGGAAAGCACGGTCAGGCGAGGCAAGGCTAAGGAAAGCCAACGCAAGGCTAGGCAATGCACGGTAAGCAAGCAAGGAGTAACGGAATGCAAGGAAGGAAAGGGAAAGCAAGGGAAGGCAAGGGTAACGGAAGGAACGGCACGGCAAGGGGAAACAAGACTAAGGCACGACAACGCACGGCTAGGCAATGCACGGCAAGGCAAGCAAAGGGTAACGCAAGGCAAGGCAGGGTGAGGCTAGGCAAGGCTAATGCACGAAAACGCAAGGCTAGGCAATGCACGACAATGCAAGGAAAACTTAATGCAAAGGAAGGCAAGGTCAGGCGAGATAAGGCAAAGGCACGACAACGCAAGGCTAGGCAATTCAGGGAAGGCAAGAAAAGAGTAACGGAAGGTAAGCAAGGCAAGGAAAAGCAAGGAAAGGCAAGGGTAACGGAAGGAACGGCACGGCAAGGGGGAACAAGTCTAAGGCACGACACCAAACGCTAGGCAATGAACGGCAAGGCAAGGAAAGGGTAACGCATGGGAAAGCACGGTCAGGCGAGGCAAGGCTAAGGCACGACAACGCAAGCCTAGGCAATGCACGGAAGGCAAGCAAAGAGTAACGGAAGGTAAGGAAGGCAAGGGAAAGCAAGGAAAGGCAAGTGTAACGGAAGGAACGGCACGGCAAGGGGAAACAAGGCTAAGGAACGACAACGCACGCTAGGCAATGCACGGCAAGGCAAGGAAAGGGTAACGCATGGGAAAGCACGGTCAGGCGAGGCAAGGATAAGGCACGACAATGCAAGGCTAGGCAATGCACGGCAAGGCAAGGAAAGAGTAACGGAAGGAAAGGAAGGCAAGGCAAAGCCAGGCAAGGCAAGTGTAACAAAAGGCACGCAACGGCAAGGGGAAACAAGGCTAAGGCACGACAACAGAAGGCTAGGAAATGCACGGCAAGGGAAGTAAAGGGTAACGCAAGGCAAGGCACGGTGAGGCTAGGCAAGGCTAATGCACGACAACGCAAGGCTAGGCAATGCACGACAATGCAAGTAAAGCTTAAAGCAAAGGAAGGGACGGTCAGAAGAGATAAGGCTAAGGCACGACAACGCAAGGCTAGGCAATGCAGGGAAGGCAAGGAAAGAGTAACGGAAGGTAAGGAAGGCAAAGGAAAGCAAGGAAAGGCAATGGTAACGGAAGGAACGGCACGGCAAGGGGAAACAAGTCTAAGGCACGACAACGCACGCTAGGCAATGCACGGCAAGGGAAGGAAAGGGTAACGCATGGGAAAGCACGGTCAGGGGAGGCAAGGCTAAGGCACGACAACGCAAGGCTTCGCAATGCACGGAAGGCAAGCAAAGAGTAATGGAAGGTAAGGAAGGCAAGGGAAAGCAAAGAAAGGCAAGTGTAACGGACGGAACGGCACGGCAAGGGGAAACAAGCCTAAGGCACGACAACGCACGCTAGGCAATGCACGGCAAGGCAAGGAAAGGGTAACGCATGGGAAAGCACGGTCAGGCGAGGCAAGGCTAAGGAAAGCCAACGCAAGGCTAGGCAATGCACGGTAAGCAAGCAAGGAGTAACGGAATGCAAGGAAGGAAAGGGAAAGCAAGGGAAGGCAAGGGTAACGGAAGGAACGGCACGGCAAGGGGTAACAAGGCTAAGGCACGACAACACACGGCTAGGAAATGCACGGCAAGGCAAGGAAAGGGTAACGCAAGGCAAGGCACGGTGAGGCTAGGCAAGGTTAATGCACGACAACGCAAGGCTAGGCAATGCACGACAATGAAAGGAAAGCTTAAAGCAAAGGAAGGCACGGTCAGGCGAGATAAGGCTAAGGCACGACAACGCAAGGCTAGGCAATGCACGGAAGGCAAGCAACGAGTAACGGAAGGTAAGGAAGGCAAGGGAAAGCAAGGAAAGGCAATAGTAACGGAAAGAACGGCACGGCAAGGGGAAACAAGGCTAAGGCACGACAACGCAAGCTAGGCAATGCACGGCAAGGCAAGGAAAGGGTAACGCATGGGAAAGCACGGTCAGGGGAGGCAAGGCTAAGGCACGACAACGCAAGGCTTGGCAATGCACGGAAGGCAGGCAAAGAGTAACGGAAGGCAAGGCACGGTGAGGCTAGGCAAGGCTAATGCACTAAAACGCAAGGCTAGGCAATGCACGACAATGCAAGGAAAGCTTAATGCAAAGGAAGGCAAGGTCAGGCGAGATAAGGCAAAGGCACGACAACGCAAGGCTAGGCAATTCAGGGAAGGCAAGCAAAGAGTAACGGAAGGTAAGCAAGGCAAGGAAAAGGAAGGAAAGGCCAGGGTAACGGAAGGAACGGCACGGCAAGGGGAAACAAGTCTAAGGCACGACACCGAACGCTAGGCAATGAACGGCAAGGCAAGGAAAGGGTAACGCATTTGAAAGCACGGTCAGGCGAGGCAACGCTAAGGCACGACAACGCAAGGCTAGGCAATGCACGGCAAGGCACGGAAAGGGTAACTCAGGGGAATGCACGGTAAGGTGAGGCAAGGATAATGCACGACAATGCAAGGCTAGGCAATGCACGGCAAGGCAAGGAAAGAGTAACGGAAGGAAAGGAAGGCAAGGCAAAGCCAGGCAAGGCAAGTGTAACAAAAGGCACGCCACGGCAAGGGGAATCAAGGCTAAGGCACGACAACGCACGGCTAGGCAATGCACGGCAAGGCAAGGAAAGGGTAACGCAAGGCAAGGCACGGTGAGGCTAGGCAAGGCTAATGCACGACAACGCAAGGCTAGGCAATGCACGACAATGCAAGGAAAGCTTAAAGCAAAGGAAGGCACGGTCAGGCGAGATAAGGCTAAGGCACGACAACGCAAGGCTAGGCAATGCACGGCAGGCAAGCAAAGAGTAACGGAAGGCAAGGAAGGCAAGGGAAAGCAAGGCAAGGCAAGTGTAACGGAAGGAACGGCACGGCAAGGGGAAACAAGGCTAAGGCACGACAACGCACGCTAGGCAATGCACGGCAAGGCAAGGAAATGGTAACGCATGCGAAAGCACGGTCAGGCGAGTCAAGCCTAAGGCATGACAACGCAAGGCTAGGCAATGCACGGAAGGCAAGCAAAGAGTAACGGAACGCAATGGAAGGCAAGGGAAAGCAAGGAAAGGCAAGGGTAACGGAAGGAACGGCACGGCAAGGAGTAACAAGGCTAAGGTACGACAACGCAGGGCTAGGCAATGCACGGCAAGGCAATAAAAGAGTAACGCAAGGAAAGGAAGGCAAGGCAAAGCCAGGCAAGGCAAGTGTAACAAAAGGCACGCAACGGCAAGGGGAAACAAGGCTAAGGAAAGCCAACGCAAGGCTAGGCAATGCACGGAAAGCAAGCAAGGAGTAACGGAATGCAAGGAAGGAAAGGGAAAGCAAGGGAAGGCAAGGGTAACGGAAATAACGGAACGGCAAGGGTTAACAAGGCTAAGGCACGACAACACACGGCTAGGAAATGCACGGCAAGTCAAGGAAAGGGTAACGCATGGGAAAGCACGGTCAGGCGAGGCAAGGCTAAGGCACGACAACGCAAGGCTAGGCAATGCACGGAAGGCAAGCAAAGAGTAACGGAAGGTAAGGAAGGAAAGGGAAAGCAAGGGAAGGCAAGTGTAACGGAAGGAACGGCACGGCAAGGGGAAACAAGGCTAAGGCACGACAACGCACGGCTAGGCAATGCACGGCAAGGCAAGCAAAGGGTAACGCAAGGAAAGGCACGGTGAGGCTAGGCAAGGCTAATGCACGAAAACGCAAGGCTAGGCAATGCACGACAATGCAAGGAAAGCTTAAAGCAAAGGAAGGCACGGTCAGGCGAGATAAGGCTAAGGCACGACAACGCAAGGCTAGGCAATGCACGGAAGGCAAGCAAAGAGTAACGGAAGGTAAGGAAGGAAAGGGAAAGCAAGGGAAGGCAAGGGTAACGGAAGGAACGGCACGGCAAGGGGAAACAAGGCTAAGGCACCACAACGCAGGGCTAGGCAATGCACGGCAAGGCAAGGAAAGGGTAACGCAGGGGAAGGCACGGTCAGGCGAGGCAAGGATAAGGCACGACAATGCAAGGCTAGGCAATGCACGGCCAGGCAAGGAAAGAGTAACGGAAGGAAAGGAAGGCAAGGCAAAGCCAGGCAAGGCAAGTGTAACAAAAGGCACGCCACGGCAAGGGGAATCAAGGCTAAGGCACGACAACGCACGGCTAGGCAATGCACGGCAAGGCAAGGAAAGGGTAACGCAAGGCAAGGCACGGTGAGGCTAGGCAAGGCTAATGCACGACAACGCAAGGCTAGGCAATGCACGACAATGCATGGAAAGCTTAAAGCAAAGGAAGGCACGGTCAGGCGAGATAAGGCTAAGGCACGACAACGCAAGGCTAGGCAATCCAGGGAAGGGAAGCAAAGAGTAACGGAAGGTAAGCAAGGCAAGGAAAAGCAAGGAAAGGCAAGGGTAACGGAAGGAACGGCACGGCAAGGGGAAACAAGACTAAGGCACGGCAACGCAGGCTAGGCAATGCACGGCAAGGCAAGGAAAGGGTAACGCATGGGAAAGCACGGTCAGGCGAGCCAAGGCTAAGGCACGACAACGCAAGGCTAAGCAATGCACGGAAGGCAAGCAAAGAGTAACGGAAGGTAAGGAAGGCAAGGGAAAGCAAAGAAAGGCAAGTGTAACGAAAGGAACGGCATGGCAAGGGGAACCAAGGCTAAGGCACGACAACGCACGGCTAGGCAATGCACGGCAAGGCAAGGAAAGTGTAACGCAAGGCAAGGTACTGTGAGGCTAGGCAAGGCTAATGCACGAAAACGCAAGGCTAGGCAATGCACGACAATGCAAGGAAAGCTTAAAGCAAAGGAAGGCAAGGTCAGGCCAGATAAGGCTAAGGCACGACAACGCAAGGCTAGGCAATTCAGGGAAGGCAAGCAAAGAGTAACGGAAGGTAAGCAAGGCAAGGAAAAGCAAGGAAAGGCAAGGGTAACGGAAGGAACGGCACGGCACGGGGAAACAAGTCTAAGGCACGACACCGAACGCTAGGCAATGAACGGCAAGGCAAGGAAAGGGTAACGCATGGGAAAGCACGGTCAGGTGAGGCAAGGCTAAGGCACGACAACGCAAGGCTAGGCATTGCACGGAAGGCAAGCAAAGAGTAACGAAAGGTAAGGAAGGCAAGGGAAAGCACGGAAAGGCAAGTGTAACGGAAGGAACGGCACGGCAAGGGGAAACAAGGCTAAGGCACGAGAACGCACGGCTAGGCAATGCACGGCAAGGCAAGGAAAGAGTAACGGAAGGAAAGGAAGGCAAGGCAAAGCCAGGCAATGCAAGTGTAACAAAAGGCACGCTACGGCAAGGGGAAACAAGGCTAAGGCACGACAACGCACGGCTAGGCCATGCACGGCAAGGCAAGGAAAGGGTAACGCAAGGCAAGGCACGGTGAGGCTAGGCACGGCTAATGCACGACAACGCAAGGCTAGGCAATGCACGACAATCCAAGGAAAGCTTAAAGCAAAGGAAGGCACGGTCAGGCGAGATAAGGCTAAGGCACGACAACGCAAGGCTAGGCAATGCAGGGAAGTGAAGCAAAGAGTAACGGAAGGTAAGCAAGGCAAGGAAAAGCAAGGAAAGGCAAGGGTAACGGAAGGAACGGCACGGCAAGGGCAAACAAGGCTAAGGCACGACAACGCACGCTAGGCAATGCACGGCAAGGCAAGGAAAGGGTAACGCATGGGAAAGCACGGTCAGGCGAGGCAAGGCTAAGGCATGACAACGCAAGGCTAGGCAATGCACGGAAAGCAAGCAAGGAGAAACGGAACGCAAGGAAGGAAAGGGAAAGCAAGGGAAGGCAAGGGTAACGGAAGGAACGGCACGGCAAGTGGTAACAAGGCTAAGGCACGATAACGGAGGGCTAGGCAATGCAAGGGAAGGCAAGGAAAGGGTAACGCAGGGGAAGGCACGGTCAGGTGAGGCAAGGATAAGGCACGACAATGCAAGGCTAGGCAATGCACGGCAAGGCAAGGAAAGAGTAACGGAAGGAAAGGAAGGCAAGGCAAAGCCAGGCAAGGCAAGTGTAACAAAAGGCACGCAACGGCAAGGGGAAACAAGGCTAAGGCACGACAACACACGGCTAGGAAATGCACGGCAAGTCAAGCAAAGGGTAACGCAACGCAAGGCACGGTGAGGCTAGGCAAGGCTAATGCACGAAAACGCAAGGCTAGGCAATACACGACAATGCAAGTAAAGCTTAAAGCAAAGGAAGGCACGGTCAGAAGAGATAAGGCTAAGGCACGACAACGCAAGGCTAGGCAATGCACGGAAGGCAAGCAAAGAGTAACGGAAGGTAAGGAAGGCAAGGGAAAGCAAGGAAAGGCAATGGTAACGGAAGGAACGGCACGGCAAGGGGAAACAAGGCTAAGGCACGACAACGCACGATAGGCAATGCACGGCAAGGCAAGGAAAGGGTAACGCATGGGAAAGCACGGTCAGGCGAGGCAAGGCTAAGGCATGACAACGCAAGGCTAGGCAATGCACGGAAAGCAAGCAAAGAGTAACGGAACGCAAGGAAGGCAAGGGAAAGCAAGGGAAGGCAAGGGTAACGGAAGGAACGGCACGGCAAGGGGAAAGAAGGCTAAGGCACGGCAACGTAGGCTAGGCAATGCACGGCAAGGCAAGGAAAGGGTAACGCATGGGAAAGCACGGTCAGGCGATGCAAGGCTAAGGCATGACAACGCAAGGCTAGGCAATGCACGGAAAGCAAGCAAAGAGTAACGGAACGCAAGGAAGGCAAGGGAAAGCAAGGGAAGGCAAGGGTAACGGAAGGAACGGCACGGCAAGGGGTAACAAGGCTAAGGCACGACAACGCAGGGCTAGGCAATGCACGGAAAGGCAAGGAAAGGGTAACGCAAGGGATGGCACGGTCAGGTGAGGCAAGGATAAGGCACGAAAATGCAAGGCTAGGCAATGCACTGCAAGACAAGGAAAGAGTAACGGAAGGAAAGGAAGGCAAGGCAAAGCCAGGCAGGGTAAGTGTAACAAAAGGCACGCCACGGCAAGGGGAAACAAGGCTAAGGCACGACAACGCACGGCTAGGCCATGCACGGCAAGGCAAGGAAAGGGTAACGCAAGGCAAGGCACGGTGAGGCTAGGCACGGCTAATGCACGACAACGCAAGGCTAGGCAATGCACGACAATCCAAGGAAAGCTTAAAGCAAAGGAAGGCACGGTCAGGCGAGATAAGGCTAAGGCACGACAACGCAAGGCTAGGCAAAGCAGGGAAGGGAAGCAAAGAGTAACGGAAGGTAAGCAAGGCAAGGAAAATCAAGGAAATGCAAGGGTAACGGAAGGAACGGCACGGCAAGGGCAAACAAGGCTAAGGCACGACAACGCACGCTAGGCAATGCACGGCAAGGCAAGGAAAGGGTAACGCATGGGAAAGCACGGTCAGGCGAGGCAAGGCTAAGGCATGACAACGCAAGGCTAGGCAATGCACGAAAAGCAAGCAAAGAGTAACGGAACGCAAGGAAGGCAAGGGAAAGCAAGGGAAGGCAAGTGTAACGGAAGGAACGGCACGGCAAGGGGAAACAAGGCTAAGGAACGACAACGCACGGCTAGGCAATGCACGGCAAGGCAAGGAAAGGGTAACGCATGGGAAAGCACGGTCAGGCGATGCAAGGCTAAGGCATGACAACGCAAGGCTAGGCAATGCACGGAAAGCAAGCAAAGAGTAACGGAACGCAAGGAAGGCAAGGGAAAGCAAGGGAAGGCAAGGGTAACGGAAGGAACGGCACGGCAAGGGGTAACAAGGCTAAGGCACGGCAACGCAGGGCTAGGCAATGCACGGCAAGGCAAGGAAAGGGTAACGCAGGGGAAGGCACGGTCAGGTGAGGCAAGGATAAGGCACGACAATGCAAGGCTAGGCAATGCACGGCAAGGCAAGGAAAGAGTAACGGAAGGAAAGGAAGGCAAGTCAAAGCCAGGCAAGGCAAGTGTAACAAAAGGCACGCCACGGCAAGGGGAAACAAGGCTAAGGCACGACAATGCACGGCTAGGCAATGCACGGCAAGGCAAGGAAAGGGTAACGCAAGGAAAGGCACGGTGAGGCCAGGCAAGGGTAATGCACGACAACGCAAGGCTAGGCAATGCACGACAATGCAAGGAAAGCTTAAAGCAAAGGAAGGCACGGTCAGGCGAGATAAGGCTAAGGCACGACAACGCAAGGCTAGGCAATGCACGGAAGGCAAGCAAAGAGTAACGGAACGCAAGGAAGGCAAGGGAAAGCAAGGGAAGGCAAGGGTAACGGAAGGAACTGCACGGCAAGAGGAAACAAGGCTAAGGCACGGCAACGCAGGCTGGGCAATGCACGGCAAGGCAAGGAAAGGGTAACGCATGGGAAAGCACAATCAGGCGAGGCAATGCTACGGCACGACAACGCAAGGCTAGGCAATGCACGGAAGGCAAGCAAAGAGAAACGGAAGGTAAGGAAGGCAAGGGAAAGCAAAGAAAGGCAAGTGTAACGGAAGGACCTGCACGGCAAGGGGAAACAAGGCTAAGGCACGACAACGCACGGCTAGGTAATGCACGGCAAGGCAAGCAAAAGGTAACGCAAGGCAAGGCACGGTGAGGCTAGGCAAGGCTAATGCACGACAACGCAAGGCTAGGCAATGCACGACAATGCAAGGAAAGCTTAAAGCAAAGGAAGGCAAGTTCAGGCGAGATAAGGCAAAGGCACGACAACGCAAGGCTAGGCAATTCAGGGAAGGCAAGCAAAGAGTAACGGAAGGTAAGGAAGGCAAGGAAAAGCAAGGAAAGGCAAGGGTAACGGAAGGAACGGCACGGCAAGGGGAAACAAGTCTAAGGCACGACACCGAACGCTAGGCAATGAACGGCAAGGCAAGGAAAGGGTAACGCATGGGAAAGCACGGTCAGGCGAGGCAAGGCTAAGGCACGACAACGCAAGGCTAGGCAATGCACGGAAGGCAAGCAAAGAGTAACGGAAGGTAAGGAAGGCAAGGGAAAGCAAGGAAAGGCAAGTGTAACGGAAGGAACGGCACGGCAAGGGGAAACAAGGCTAAGGCACGACAACGCACGCTAGGCAATGCACGGCAAGGGAAGGAAAGGGTAACGCATGGGAAAGCACGGTCAGGCGAGGCAAGGCTAAGGCACGACAACGCAAGGCTAAGCAATGCACGGAAGGCAAGCAAAGAGTAACGGAAGGTAAGGAAGGCAAGGGAAACCAAAGAAAGCCAAGTGTAACGAAAGGAACGGCACGGCAAGGGGAACCAAGCCTAAGGCACGACAACGCAGGGCCAGTCAATGCACTGCAAGGCAAGGAAAGTGTAACGCAAGGCAAGGTACTGTGAGGCTAGGCAAGGCTAATGCACGAAAACGCAAGGCTAGGCAATGCACGACAATGCAAGGAAAGCTTAAAGCAAAGGAAGGCAAGGTCAGGCGAGATAAGGCTAAGGCACGACAACGCAAGGCTAGGCAATTCAGGGAAGGCAAGCAAAGAGTAACGGAAGGTAAGCAAGGCAAGGAAAAGCAAGGAAAGGCAAGGGTAACGGAAGGAACGGCACGGCACGGGGAAACAAGTCTAAGGCACGACACCGAACGCTAGGCAATGAACGGCAAGGCAAGGAAAGGGTAACGCATGGGAAAGCACGGTCAGGCGAGGCAAGGCTATGGCACGACAACGCAAGGTTAGGCAATGCACGGAAGGCAAGCAAAAAGTAACGGAAGTTAAGGAAGGCAAGGGAAAGCAAGGAAAGGCAAGTGTAACGGAAGGAACGGCACGGCAAGGGGAAACAAGGCTAAGGCACGACAACGCACGCTAGGCAATGCACGGCAAGGCAAGGAAAGGGTAACGCATGGGAAAGCACGGTCAGGCGAGGCAAGGCTAAGGCATGACAACGCAAGGCTAGGCAATGCACGGAAAGCAAGCAAAGAGTAACGGAACGCAAGGAAGGCAAGGGAAAGCAAGGGAAGGCAAGGGTAACGGAAGGAACGGCACGGCAAGGGGTAACAAGGCTAAGGCACGACAACGCAGGGCTAGGCAATGCACGGCAAGGCAAGGAAAGGGTAACGCAAGGGATGGCACGGTCAGGTGAGGCAAGGATAAGGCACGAAAATGCAAGGCTAGGCAATGCACGGCAAGGCAAGGAAAGAGTAACGGAAGGAAAGGAAGGCAAGGCAAAGCCAGGCAAGGCAAGTGTAACAAAAGGCACGCCACGGCAAGGGGAAACAAGGCTAAGGCACGACAACGCACGGCTAGGCCATGCACGGCAAGGCAAGGAAAGGGTAACGCAAGGCAAGGCACGGTGAGGCTAGGCACGGCTAATGCACGACAACGCAAGGCTAGGCAATGCACGACAATCCAAGGAAAGCTTAAAGCAAAGGAAGGCACGGTCAGGCGAGATAAGGCTAAGGCACGACAACGCAAGGCTAGGCAATGCAGGGAAGGGAAGCAAAGAGTAACGGAAGGTAAGCAAGGCAAGGAAAAGCAAGGAAAGGCAAGGGTAACGGAAGGAACGGCACGGCAAGGGCAAACAAGGCTAAGGCACGACAACGCACGCTAGGCAATGCACGGCAAGGCAAGGAAAGTGTAACGCATGGGAAAGCACGGTCAGGCGAGGCAAGGCTAAGGCATGACAACGCAAGGCTAGGCAATGCACGAAAAGCAAGCAAAGAGTAACGGAACGCAAGGAAGGCAAGGGAAAGCAAGGGAAGGCAAGGGTAATGGAAGGAACGGCACGGCAAGGGGAAACAAGGCTAAGGCACGACAACGCAGGGCTAGGCAATGCACGGCAAGGCAAGGAAAGGGTAACGCATGGGAAAGCACGGGCAGGCGAGGCAAGGCTAAGGCACGACAACGCAAGGCTAGGCAATGCACGGAAGGCAAGCAAAGAGTAACGGAAGGTAAGGAAGGCAAGGGAAAGCAAAGAAAGGCAAGTGTAACGGAAGGAACGGCACGGCAAGGGGAAACAAGGCTAAGGCACGACAACGCACGGCTAGGCAATGCACGGCAAGGCAAGCAAAGGGTAACGCAAGGAAAGGCACGGTGAGGCTAGGCAAGGCTAATGCACGAAAACGCAAGGATACGCGATGCACGACAATGCAAGGAAACTTAAAGCAAAGGAAAGCAAGGTCAGGCGAGATAAGGCTAAGGCACGACAAGGCAAGGCTAGGAAATTCAGGAAGGCAAGCAAAGAGTAACGGAAGGTAAGGAAGGCAAGGGAAAGGAAGGAAAGGCAAGTGTAACGGAAGGAACGGCACGGCAAGGGGAAACAAGGCTAAGGAACGACAACGCACGGCTAGGCAATGCACGGCAAGGCAAGGAAAGGGTAACGCATGGGAAAGCACGGTCAGGCGATGCAAGGCTAAGGCATGACAACGCAAGGCTAGGCAATGCACGGAAATCAAGCAAAGAGTAACGGAACGCAAGGAAGGCAAGGGAAAGCAAGGGAAGGCAAGGGTAACGGAAGGAACGGCACGGCAAGGGGTAACAAGGCTAAGGCACGGCAACGCAGGGCTAGGCAATGCACGGCAAGGCAAGGAAAGGGTAACGCAGGGGAAGGCACGGTCAGGTGAGGCAAGGATAAGGCACGACAATGCAAGGCTAGGCAATGCACGGCAAGGCAAGGATAAGGCAGAGGCTAGGCAATGCACGGAAGGAAAGGAAGGCAAGTCAAAGCCAGGCAAGGCAAGTGTAACAAAAGGCACGCCACGGCAAGGGGAAACAAGGCTAAGGCACGACAACGCACGGCTAGGCAATGCACGGCAAGGCAAGGAAAGGGTAACAAGGCAAGGGTAACGAAAGGCACGGTGAGGCTAGGCAAGGCTAATGCACGACAACGCAAGGCTAGGCAATGCACGACAATGCAAGGAAAGCTTAAAGCAAAGGAAGGCACGGTCAGGCGAGATAAGGCTAAGGCACGACAACGCAAGGCTAGGCAATGCAGGGAAGGCAAGCAAAGAGTAACGGAAGGCAAGCAAGGCAAGGGATAACAAGGCAAGGCAAGGGTAACGGAAGGAACGGCACGGCAAGGGGAAACAAGGCTAAGGCACGGCAACGCAGGCTGGGCAATGCACGGCAAGGCAAGGAAAGGGTAACGCATGGGAAAGCACGTTCAGGCGAGGCAATGCTAAGGCACGACAACGCAAGGCTAGGCAATGCACGGAAGGCAAGCAAAGAGAATCGGAAGGTAAGGAAGGCAAGGGAAAGCAAAGAAAGGCAAGTGTAACGGAAGGACCTGCACGGCAAGGGGAAACAAGGCTAAGGCACGACAACGCACGGCTAGGTAATGCACGGCAAGGCAAGCAAAAGGTAACGCAAGGCAAGGCACGGTGAGGCTAGGCAAGGCTAATGCACGACAACGCAAGGCTAGGCAATGCACGACAATCCATGGAAAGCTTAAAGCAAAGGAAGGCACGGTCAGGCGAGATAAGCCTAAGGCACGACAACGCAAGGCTAGGCAATTCAGGGAAGGTAAGCAAAGTGTAACGGAAGGTAAGCAAGGCAAGGAAAAGCAAGGAAAGGCAAGGGTAACGGAAGGAACGGCACGGCAAGGGGAAACAAGTCTAAGGCACGACACCGAACGCTAGGCAATGAACGGCAAGGCAAGGAAAGGGTAACGCATGGGAAAGCACGGTCAGGCGAGGCAAGGCTAAGGCACGACAACGCAAGGCTAGGCAATGCACGGAAGGCAAGCAAAGAGTAACGGAAGGTAAGGAAGGCAAGGGAAAGCAAGGAAAGGCAAGTGTAACGGAAGGAACGGCACGGCAAGGGGAAACAAGGCTAAGGCACGACAACGCACGCTAGGCAATGCACGGCAAGGCAAGGAAAGGGTAACGCATGGGAAAGCACGGTCAGGCGAGGCAAGGCTAAGGCACGACAACGCAAGGCTAAGCAATGCACGGAAGGCAAGCAAAGAGTAACGGAAGGTAAGGAAGGCAAGGGAAAGCAAAGAAAGCCAAGTGTAACGAAAGGAACGGGCACGGCAAGGGGAACCAAGGCTAAGGCACGACAACGCAGGGCCAGTCAATGCACGGCAAGGCAAGGAAAGTGTAACGCAAGGCAAGGTACTGTGAGGCTAGGCAAGGCTAATGCACGAAAACGCAAGGCTAGGCAATGCACGACAATGCAAGGAAAGCTTAAAGCAAAGGAAGGCAAGGTCAGGCGAGATAAGGCTAAGGCACGACAACGCAAGGCTAGGCAATTCAGGGAAGGCAAGCAAAGAGTAACGGAAGGTAAGCAAGGCAAGGAAAAGCAAGGAAAGGCAAGGGTAAAGGAAGGAACGGCACGGCACGGGGAAACAAGTCTAAGGCACGACACCGAACGCTAGGCAATGAACGGCAAGGCAAGGAAAGGGTAACGCATGGGAAAGCACGGTCAGGCGAGGCAAGGCTATGGCACGACAACGCAAGGTTAGGCAATGCACGGAAGGCAAGCAAAAAGTAACGGAAGTTAAGGAAGGCAAGGGAAAGGAAGGAAAGGCAAGTGTAACGGAAGGAACGGCACGGCAAGGGGAAACAAGGCTAAGGCACGACAACGCACGCTAGGCAATGCACGGCAAGGCAAGGAAAGGTTAACGCATGGGAAAGCACGGTCAGGCGAGGCAAGGCTAAGGCATGACAACGCAAGGCTAGGCAATGCACGGAAAGCAAGCAAAGAGTAACGGAACGCAAGGAAGGCAAGGGAAAGCAAGGGAAGGCAAGGGTAACGGAAGGAACGGCACGGCAAGGGGTAACAAGGCTAAGGCACGACAACGCAGGGCTAGGCAATGCACGGCAAGGCAAGGAAAGGGTAACGCAAGGGATGGCACGGTCAGGTGAGGCAAGGATAAGGCACGAAAATGCAAGGCTAGGCAATGCACGGCAAGGCAAGGAAAGAGTAACGGAAGGAAAGGAAGGCAAGGCAAAGCCAGGCAGGGCAAGTGTAACAAAAGGCACGCCACGGCAAGGGGAAACAAGGCTAAGGCACGACAACGCACGGCTAGGCCATGCACGGCAAGGCAAGGAAAGGGTAACGCAAGGCAAGGCACGGTGAGGCTAGGTACGGCTAATGCACGACAACGCAAGGCTAGGCAATGCACGACAATCCAAGGAAAGCTTAAAGCAAAGGAAGGCACGGTCAGGCGAGATAAGGCTAAGGCACGACAACGCAAGGCTAGGCAAAGCAGGGAAGGGAAGCAAAGAGTAACGGAAGGTAAGCAAGGCAAGGAAAAGCAAGGAAAGGCAAGGGTAACGGAAGGAACGGCACGGCAAGGGGAAACAAGGCTAAGGCACGACAACGCACGCTAGGCAATGCACGGCAAGGCAAGGAAAGGGTAACGCATGGGAAAGCACGGTCAGGCGAGGCAAGGCTAAGGCATGACAACGCAAGGCTAGGCAATGCACGAAAAGCAAGCAAAGAGTAACGGAACGCAAGGAAGGCAAGGGAAAGCAAGGGAAGGCAAGGGTAATGGAAGGAACGGCACGGCAAGGGGAAACAAGGCTAAGGCACGGCAACGTAGGCTAGGCAATGAACGGCAAGGCAAGGAAAGGGTAACGCATGGGAAAGCACGGGCAGGCGAGGCAAGGCTAAGGCACGACAACGCAAGGCTAGGCAATGCACGGAAGGCAAGCAAAGAGTAACGGAAGGTAAGGAAGGCAAGGGAAAGCAAGGAAAGGCAAGTGTAACGGAAGGAACGGCACGGCAAGGGGAAACAAGGCTAAGGCACGACAACGCACGCTAGGCAATGCACGGCAAGGCAAGGAAAGGGTAACGCATGGGAAAGGACGGTCAGGCGAGGCAAGGCTAAGGCATGACAACGCAAGGCTAGGCAATGCACGGAAAGCAAGCAAAGAGTAACGGAAGGTAAGGAAGGAAAGGGAAAGCAAAGAAAGGCAAGTGTAACGGAAGGAACGGCACGGCAAGGGGAAACAAGGCTAAGGCACGACAACGCACGGCTAGGCAATGCACGGCAAGGCAAGCAAAGGGTAACGCAAGGAAAGGCACGGTGAGGCTAGGCAAGGCTAATGCACGAAAACGCAAGGATAGGCGATGCACGACAATGCAAGGAAAGCTTAAAGCAAAGGAAAGCAAGGTCAGGCGAGATAAGGCTAAGGCACGACAACGCAAGGCTAGGCAATTCAGGGAAGGCAAGCAAAGAGTAACGGAAGGTAAGCAAGGCAAGGAAAAGCAAGGAAAGGCAAGTGTAACGGAAGGAACGGCACGGCAAGGGGAAACAAGGCTAAGGAACGACAACGCACGGCTAGGCAATGCACGGCAAGGCAAGGAAAGGGTAACGCATGGGAAAGCACGGTCAGGCGATGCAAGGCTAAGGCATGACAACGCAAGGCTAGGCAATGCACGGAAAGCAAGCAAAGAGTAACGGAACGCAAGGAAGGCAACGGAAAGCAAGGGAAGGCAAGGGTAACGGAAGGAACGGCACGGCAAGGGGTAACAAGGCTAAGGCACGGCAACGCAGGGCTAGGCAATGCACGGCAAGGCAAGGAAAGGGTAACGCAGGGGAAGGCACGGTCAGGTGAGGCAAGGATAAGGCACGACAATGCAAGGCTAGGCAATGCACGGCAAAGCAAGGAAAGAGTAACGGAAGGAAAGGAAGGCAAGTCAAAGCCAGGCAAGGCAAGTGTAACAAAAGGCACGCCACGGAAAGGGGAAACAAGGCTAAGGCACGACAACGCACGGCTAGGCAATGCACGGCAAGGCAAGGAAAGGGTAACGCAAGGAAAGGCACGATGAGGCTAGGCAAGGCTAATGCACGACAACGCAAGGCTAGGCAATGCACGACAATGCAAGGAAAGCTTAAAGCAAAGGAAGGCACGGTCAGGCGAGATAAGGCTAAGGCACGACAACGCAAGGCTAGGCAATGCAGGGAAGGGAAGCAAAGAGTAACGGAAGGTAAGCAAGGCAAGGAAAAGCAAGGAAAGGCAAGGGTAACGGAAGGAACTGCACGGCAAGGGGAAACAAGGCTAAGGCACGGCAACGCAGGCTGGGCAATGCACGGCAAGGCAAGGTAAGGGTAACGCATGGGAAAGCACGTTCAGGCGAGGCAATGCTAAGGCACGACAACGCAAGGCTAGGCAATGCACGGAAGGCAAGGAAAGAGAAACGGAAGGTAAGGAAGGGAAGGGAAAGCAAAGAAAGGCAAGTGTAACGGAAGGACCTGCACGGCAAGGGGAAACAAGGCTAAGGCACGACAACGGACGGCTAGGTAATGCACGGCAAATCAAGCAAAGGGTAACGCAAGGCAAGGCACGGTGAGACTAGGCAAGGCTAATGCACGAAAACGCAAGGCTAGGCAATGCACGACAATGCAAGGAAAGCTTAAAGCAAAGGAAGGCAAGGTCAGGCGAGATAAGGGAAAGGCACGACAACGCAAGTCTAGGCAATTCAGGGAAGGCAAGCAAAGAGTAACGGAAGGTAAGGAAGGCAAGTAAAAGCAAGGAAAGGCAAGGGTAACGGAAGGAACGGCACGGCAAGGGGAAACAAGGCTAAGGCACGACAACGCACGCTAGGCAATGCACGGCAAGGCAAGGAAAGGGTAACGCATGGGAAAGCACGGTCAGGCGAGGCAAGCCTAAGGCATGACAACGCAAGGCTAGGCAATGCACGGAAAGCAAGCAAAGAGTAACGGAACGCAAGGAAGGCAAGGGAAAGCAAGGGAAGGCAAGGGTAACGGAAGGAACGGCACGGCAAGGGGTAACAAGGCTAAGGCACGACAACGCAGGGCTAGGCAATGCACGGCAAGGCAAGGAAAGAGTAACGGAAGGAAAGGAAGGCAAGGCAAAGCCAGGCAAGGCAAGTGTAACAAAAGGCACGCAACGGCAAGGGGAAACAAGGCTAAGGCACGACAAGACACTTCTAGGAAATGCACGGCAAGGCAAGGAAAGGGTAACGGAAGGCAAGGCACGGTGAGGCTAGGCAAGGCTAATGCACGACAACGCAAGGCTAGGCAATGCACGACAAGGCAAGGAAAGCTTAAAGCAAAGGAAGGCACGGTCCGGCGAGATAAGGCTAAGGCACGACAACGCAAGGCTTGGCAGTGCACGGCAAGGCAAGGAAAGAGTAACGGAAGGTAAGGAAGGCAAGGGAAAGCAAGGAAAGGCAATGGTAACGGAAGGAACGGCACGGCAAGGGGAAACAAGTCTAAGGCACGACAACGCACGCTAGGCAATGCACGGCAAGGCAAGGAAAGGGTAACGCATGGGAAAGCACGGTCAGGCGAGGCAAGGCTAAGGAAAGCCAACGCAAGGCTAGGCAATGCACGGAAAGCAAGCAAAGAGTAACGGAACGCAAGGAAGGAAAGGGAAAGCAAGGGAAGGCAAGGGTAACGGAAGGAACGGCACGGCAAGGGTTAACAAGGCTAAGGCACGACAACACACGGCTAGGAAATGCACGGCAAGGAAAGGAAAGGGTAACGCAAGGCAAGGCACGGTGAGGCTAGGCAAGGTTAATGCACGACAACGCAAGGCTAGGCAATGCACGACAATGCAAGGAAAGCTTAAAGGAAAGGAAGGCACGGTCAGGCGAGATAAGGCTAAGGCAAGACAACGCAAGGCTAGGCAATGCACGGAAGGCAAGCAAAGAGTAACGGAAGGTAAGGAAGGCAAGGGAAAGCAAGGAAAGGCAATGGTAACGGAAGGAACTGCACGGCAAGGGGAAACAAGGCTAAGGCACGACAACGCACGCTAGGCAATGCACGGCAAGGCAAGGCAAGGGTAACGCATGGGAAAGCACGGTCAGGCGAGGCAAGGCTAAGGCACGACAACTCAAGGCTAGGCAATGCACGGAAGGCAAGCAAAAAGTAACGGAAGTTAAGGATGGAAAGGGAAAGCAAAGAAAGGCAAGTGTAACGGAAGGAACGGCAAGGCAAGGGGAAACAAGGCTAAGGCACGACAACGCACGGCTAGGCCATGCACGGCAAGGCAAGGAAAGGGTAACGCAAGGCAAGGCACGGTGAGGCTAGGCACGGCTAATGCACGACAACGCAAGGCTAGGCAATGCACGACAATCCAAGGAAAGCTTAAAGCAAAGGAAGGCACGGTCAGGCGAGATAAGGCTAAGGCACGACAACGCAAGGCTAGGCAAAGCAGGGAAGGGAAGCAAAGAGTAACGGAAGGTAAGCAAGGCAAGGAAAAGCAAGGAAAGGCAAGGGTAACGGAAGGAACGGCACGGCAAGGGCAAACAAGGCTAAGGCACGACAACGCACGCTAGGCAATGCACGGCAAGGCAAGGAAAGGGTAACGCATGGGAAAGCACGGTCAGGCGAGGCAAGGCTAAGGCATGACAACGCAAGGCTAGGCAATGCACGAAAAGCAAGCAAAGAGTAACGGAACGCAAGGAAGGCAAGGGAAAGCAAGGGAAGGCAAGGGTAATGGAAGGAATGGCACGGCAATGGGAAACAAGGCTAAGGCACGGCAACGTAGGCTAGGCAATGAACGGCAAGGCAAGGAAAGGGTAACGCATGGGAAAGCACGGGCAGGCGAGGCAAGGCTAAGGCACGACAACGCAAGGCTAGGCAATGCACGGAAGGCAAGCAAAGAGTAACGGAAGGTAAGGAAGGCAAGGGAAAGCAAGGAAAGGCAAGTGTAACGGAAGGAACGGCACGGCAAGGGGAAACAAGGCTAAGGCACGACAACGCACGCTAGGCAATGCACGGCAAGGCAAGGAAAGGGTAACGCATGGGAAAGGACGGTCAGGCGAGGCAAGGCTAAGGCATGACAACGCAAGGCTAGGCAATGCACGGAAAGCAAGCAAAGAGTAACGGAACGCAAGGAAGGCAAGGGAAAGCAAGGGAAGGTAAGGGTAATGGAAGGAACGGTACGGCAAGGGGAAACAAGGCTAAGGCACGGCAACGTAGGCTAGGCAATGCACGTCAAGGCAAGGAAAGGGTAACGCATGGGAAAGCACGTTCAGGCGAGGCAAGGCTAAGGCACGACAACGCAAGGCTTGGCAATGCACGGAAGGCTAGCAAAGAGTAACGGAAGGTAAGGAAGGCAAGGGAAAGCAAAGAAAGGCAAGTGTAACGGAAGGAACGGCACGGCAAGGGGAAACAAGGCTAAGGCACGACAACGCACGGCTAGGCAATGCACGGCAAGGCAAGCAAAGGGTAACACAAGGAAAGGCACGGTGAGGCTAGGCAAGGCTAATGCACGAAAACGCAAGGATAGGCGATGCACGACAATGCAAGGAAAGCTTAAAGCAAAGGAAGGCAAGGTCAGGCGAGATAAGGGAAAGGCACGACAACGCAAGTCTTGGCAATTCAGGGAAGGCAAGCAAAGAGTAACGGAAGGTAAGGAAGGCAAGGAAAAGCAAGGAAACGCAAGGGTAACGGAAGGAACGGCACGGCAAGGGGAAACAAGGCTAAGGCACGACAACGCAGGGCTAGGCAATGCACGGCAAGGCAAGGAAAGAGTAACGGAAGGAAAGGAAGGCAAGGCAAAGCCAGGCAAGGCAAGTGTAACAAAAGGCACGGCACGGCAAGGGGTAACAAGGCTAAGGCACGACAAGACACGGCTAGGAAATGCACGGCAAGGCAAGGAAAGGGTAACGGAAGGCAAGGCACGGTGAGGCTAGGCAAGGTTAATGCACGACAACGCAAGGCTAGGCAATGCACGACAATGCAAGGAAAGCTTAAAGCAAAGGAAGGCACGGTCAGGCCAGATAAGGCTAAGGCACGACAACGCAAGGCTAGGCAATGCACGGAAGGGAAGCAAAGAGTAACGGAAGGTAAGGAAGGCAAGGGAAAGCAAGGAAAGGCAATGGTAACGGAAGGAACGGCACGGCAAGGGGAAACAAGGCTAAGGCACGACAACGCACGCTAGGCAATGCACGGCAAGGCAAGGAAAGGGTAACGCATGGGAAAGCACGGTCAGGCGAGGCAAGGCTAAGGCACGACAACTCAAGGCTAGGCAATGCACGGAAGGCAAGCAAAGAGTAACGGAAGGTAAGGATGGAAAGGGAAAGCAAAGAAAGGCAAGTGTAACGGAAGGAACGGCAAGGCAAGGGGAAACAAGGCTAAGGCACGACAACGCACGGCTAGGCAAGGCACGGCAAGGCAAGGAAAGGGTAACGCAAGGCAAGGCACGGTGAGGCTAGGCACGGCTAATGCACGAAAACGCAAGGCTAGGCAATGCACGACAATCCAAGGAAAGCTTAAAGCAAAGGAAGGCACGGTCAGGCGAGATAAGGCTAAGGCACGACAACGCAAGGCTAGGCAAAGCAGGGAAGGGAAGCAAAGAGTAACGGAAGGTAAGCAAGGCAAGGAAAAGCAAGGAAAGGCAAGGGTAACGGAAGGAACGGCACGGCAAGGGCAAACAAGGCTAAGGCACGACAACGCACGCTAGGCAATGCACGGCAAGGCAAGGAAAGGGTAACGCATGGGAAAGCACGGGCAGGCGAGGCAAGGCTAAGGCACGACAACGCAAGGCTAGGCAATGCACGGAAGGCAAGCAAAGAGTAACGGAAGGTAAGGAAGGCAAGGGAAAGCAAGGAAAGGCAAGTGTAACGGAAGGAACGGCACGGCAAGGGGAAACAAGGCTAAGGCACGACAACGCACGCTAGGCAATGCACGGCAAGGCAAGGAAAGGGTAACGCATGGGAAAGGACGGTCAGGCGAGGCAAGGCTAAGGCATGACAACGCAAGGCTAGGCAATGCACGGAAAGCAAGCAAAGAGTAACGGAACGCAAGGAAGGCAAGGGAAAGCAAGGGAAGGTAAGGGTAATGGAAGGAACGGTACGGCAAGGGGAAACAAGGCTAAGGCACGGCAACGTAGGCTAGGCAATGCACGTCAAGGCAAGGAAAGGGTAACGCATGGGAAAGCACGTTCAGGCGAGGCAAGGCTAAGGCACGACAACGCAAGGCTTGGCAATGCACGGAAGGCTAGCAAAGAGTAACGGAAGGTAAGGAAGGCAAGGGAAAGCAAAGAAAGGCAAGTGTAACGGAAGGAACGGCACGGCAAGGGGAAACAAGGCTAAGGCACGACAACGCACGGCTAGGCAATGCACGGCAAGGCAAGGAAAGGGTAACGCATGGGAAAGCACGGTCAGGCGAGGCAAGGCTAAGGCATGACAACGCAAGGCTAGGCAATGCACGGAAAGCAAGCAAGGAGAAACGGAACGCAAGGAAGGAAAGGGAAAGCAAGGGAAGGCAAGGGTAACGGAAGGAACGGCACGGCAAGTGGTAACAAGGCTAAGGCACGATAACGGAGGGCTAGGCAATGCAAGGGAAGGCAAGGAAAGGGTAACGCAGGGGAAGGCACGGTCAGGTGAGGCAAGGATAAGGCACGACAATGCAAGGCTAGGCAATGCACGGCAAGGCAAGGAAAGAGTAACGGAAGGAAAGGAAGGCAAGGCAAAGCCAGGCAAGGCAAGTGTAATAAAAGGCACGCAACGGCAAGGGGAAACAAGGCTAAGGCACGACAACACACGGCTAGGAAATGCACGGCAAGTCAAGTAAAGGGTAACGCAACGCAAGGCACGGTGAGGCTAGGCAAGGCTAATGCACGACAACGCAAGGCTAGGCAATGCACGACAATGCAAGTAAAGCTTAAAGCAAAGGAAGGCACGGTCAGAAGAGATAAGGCTAAGGCACGACAACGCAAGGCTAGGCAATGCACGGAAGGCAAGCAAAGAGTAACGGAAGGTAAGGAAGGCAAGGGAAAGCAAGGAAAGGCAATGGTAACGGAAGGAACGGCACGGCAAGGGGAAACAAGGCTAAGGCACGACAACGCACGATAGGCAATGCACGGCAAGGCAAGGAAAGGGTAACGCATGGGAAAGCACGGTCAGGCGAGGCAAGGCTAAGGCATGACAACGCAAGGCTAGGCAATGCACGGAAAGCAAGCAAAGAGTAACGGAACGCAAGGAAGGCAAGGGAAAGCAAGGGAAGGCAAGGGTAACGGAAGGAACGGCACGGCAAGGGGAAAGAAGGCTAAGGCACGGCAACGTAGGCTAGGCAATGCACGGCAAGGCAAGGAAAGGGTAACGCATGGGAAAGCACGGTCAGGCGATGCAAGGCTAAGGCATGACAACGCAAGGCTAGGCAATGCACGGAAAGCAAGCAAAGAGTAACGGAACGCAAGGAAGGCAAGGGAAAGCAAGGGAAGGCAAGGGTAACGGAAGGAACGGCACGGCAAGGGGTAACAAGGCTAAGGCACGACAACGCAGGGCTAGGCAATGCACGGCAAGGCAAGGAAAGGGTAACGCAAGGGATGGCACGGTCAGGTGAGGCAAGGATAAGGCACGAAAATGCAAGGCTAGGCAATGCACTGCAAGACAAGGAAAGAGTAACGGAAGGAAAGGAAGGCAAGGCAAAGCCAGGCAGGGTAAGTGTAACAAAAGGCACGCCACGGCAAGGGGAAACAAGGCTAAGGCACGACAACGCACGGCTAGGCCATGCACGGCAAGGCAAGGAAAGGGTAACGCAAGGCAAGGCACGGTGAGGCTAGGCACGGCTAATGCACGACAACGCAAGGCTAGGCAATGCACGACAATCCAAGGAAAGCTTAAAGCAAAGGAAGGCACGGTCAGGCGAGATAAGGCTAAGGCACGACAACGCAAGGCTAGGCAAAGCAGGGAAGGGAAGCAAAGAGTAACGGAAGGTAAGCAAGGCAAGGAAAATCAAGGAAATGCAAGGGTAACGGAAGGAACGGCACGGCAAGGGCAAACAAGGCTAAGGCACGACAACGCACGCTAGGCAATGCACGGCAAGGCAAGGAAAGGGTAACGCATGGGAAAGCACGGTCAGGCGAGGCAAGGCTAAGGCATGACAACGCAAGGCTAGGCAATGCACGAAAAGCAAGCAAAGAGTAACGGAACGCAAGGAAGGCAAGGGAAAGCAAGGGAAGGCAAGTGTAACGGAAGGAACGGCACGGCAAGGGGAAACAAGGCTAAGGAACGACAACGCACGGCTAGGCAATGCACGGCAAGGCAAGGAAAGGGTAACGCATGGGAAAGCACGGTCAGGCGATGCAAGGCTAAGGCATGACAACGCAAGGCTAGGCAATGCACGGAAAGCAAGCAAAGAGTAACGGAACGCAAGGAAGGCAAGGGAAAGCAAGGGAAGGCAAGGGTAACGGAAGGAACGGCACGGCAAGGGGTAACAAGGCTAAGGCACGGCAACGCAGGGCTAGGCAATGCACGGCAAGGCAAGGAAAGGGTAACGCAGGGGAAGGCACGGTCAGGTGAGGCAAGGATAAGGCACGACAATGCAAGGCTAGGCAATGCACGGCAAGGCAAGGAAAGAGTAACGGAAGGAAAGGAAGGCAAGTCAAAGCCAGGCAAGGCAAGTGTAACAAAAGGCACGCCACGGCAAGGGGAAACAAGGCTAAGGCACGACAATGCACGGCTAGGCAATGCACGGCAAGGCAAGGAAAGGGTAACGCAAGGAAAGGCACGGTGAGGCCAGGCAAGGGTAATGCACGACAACGCAAGGCTAGGCAATGCACGACAATGCAAGGAAAGCTTAAAGCAAAGGAAGGCACGGTCAGGCGAGATAAGGCTAAGGCACGACAACGCAAGGCTAGGCAATGCACGGAAGGCAAGCAAAGAGTAACGGAACGCAAGGAAGGCAAGGGAAAGCAAGGGAAGGCAAGGGTAACGGAAGGAACTGCACGGCAAGAGGAAACAAGGCTAAGGCACGGCAACGCAGGCTGGGCAATGCACGGCAAGGCAAGGAAAGGGTAACGCATGGGAAAGCACAATCAGGCGAGGCAATGCTACGGCACGACAACGCAAGGCTAGGCAATGCACGGAAGGCAAGCAAAGAGAAACGGAAGGTAAGGAAGGCAAGGGAAAGCAAAGAAAGGCAAGTGTAACGGAAGGACCTGCACGGCAAGGGGAAACAAGGCTAAGGCACGACAACGCACGGCTAGGTAATGCACGGCAAGGCAAGCAAAAGGTAACGCAAGGCAAGGCACGGTGAGGCTAGGCAAGGCTAATGCACGACAACGCAAGGCTAGGCAATGCACGACAATGCAAGGAAAGCTTAAAGCAAAGGAAGGCAAGTTCAGGCGAGATAAGGCAAAGGCACGACAACGCAAGGCTAGGCAATTCAGGGAAGGCAAGCAAAGAGTAACGGAAGGTAAGGAAGGCAAGGAAAAGCAAGGAAAGGCAAGGGTAACGGAAGGAACGGCACGGCAAGGGGAAACAAGTCTAAGGCACGACACCGAACGCTAGGCAATGAACGGCAAGGCAAGGAAAGGGTAACGCATGGGAAAGCACGGTCAGGCGAGGCAAGGCTAAGGCACGACAACGCAAGGCTAGGCAATGCACGGAAGGCAAGCAAAGAGTAACGGAAGGTAAGGAAGGCAAGGGAAAGCAAGGAAAGGCAAGTGTAACGGAAGGAACGGCACGGCAAGGGGAAACAAGGCTAAGGCACGACAACGCACGCTAGGCAATGCACGGCAAGGGAAGGAAAGGGTAACGCATGGGAAAGCACGGTCAGGCGAGGCAAGGCTAAGGCACGACAACGCAAGGCTAAGCAATGCACGGAAGGCAAGCAAAGAGTAACTGAAGGCACGCCACGGCAAGGGGAACCAAGGCTAAGGCACGACAACGCAGGGCCAGTCAATGCACTGCAAGGCAAGGAAAGTGTAACGCAAGGCAAGGTACTGTGAGGCTAGGCAAGGCTAATGCACGAAAACGCAAGGCTAGGCAATGCACGACAATGCAAGGAAAGCTTAAAGCAAAGGAAGGCAAGGTCAGGCGAGATAAGGCTAAGGCATGACAACGCAAGGCTAGGCAATGCACGGAAATCAAGCAAAGAGTAACGGAACGCAAGGAAGGCAAGGGAAAGCAAGGGAAGGCAAGGGTAACGGAAGGAACGGCACGGCAAGGGGTAACAAGGCTAAGGCACGGCAACGCAGGGCTAGGCAATGCACGGCAAGGCAAGGAAAGGGTAACGCAGGGGAAGGCACGGTCAGGTGAGGCAAGGATAAGGCACGACAATGCAAGGCTAGGCAATGCACGGCAAGGCAAGGAAAGAGTAACGGAAGGAAAGGAAGGCAAGTCAAAGCCAGGAAAGGCAAGTGTAACAAAAGGCACGCCACGGCAAGGGGAAACAAGGCTAAGGCACGACAACGCACGGCTAGGCAATGCACGGCAAGGCAAGGAAAGGGTAACGCAAGGAAAGGCACGGTGAGGCTAGGCAAGGCTAATGCACGACAACGCAAGGCTAGGCAATGCACGACAATGCAAGGAAAGCTTAAAGCAAAGGAAGGCACGGTCAGGCGAGATAAGGCTAAGGCACGACAACGCAAGGCTAGGCAATGCAGGGAAGGGAAGCAAAGAGTAACGGAAGGTAAGCAAGGCAAGGAAAAGCAAGGAAAGGCAAGGGTAACGGAAGGAACTGCACGGCAAGAGGAAACAAGGCTAAGGCACGGCAACGCAGGCTGGGCAATGCACGGCAAGGCAAGGTAAGGGTAACGCATGGGAAATCACGTTCAGGCGAGGCAATGCTAAGGCACGACAACGCAAGGCTAGGCAATGCACGGAAGGCAAGCAAAGAGTAACGGAAGTTAAGGAAGGCAAGGGAAAGCAAAGAAAGGCAAGTGTAACGGAAGGACCTGCACGGCAAGGGGAAACAAGGCTAAGGCACGACAACGCACGGCTAGGTAATGCACGGCAAGGCAAGCAAAAGGTAACGCAAGGCAAGGCACGGTGAGGCTAGGCAAGGTTAATGCACGAAAACGCAAGGCTAGGCAATGCACGACAATGCAAGGAAAGGGTAACGCAGGGGAAGGCACGGTCAGGTGAGGCAAGGATAAGGCACGACAATGCAAGGCTAGGCAATGCACGGCAAGGCAAGGAAAGAGTAACGGAAGGAAAGGAAGGCAAGTCAAAGCCAGGCAAGGCAAGTGTAACAAAAGGCACGCCACGGCAAGGGGAAACAAGGCTAAGGCACGACAACGCAGGGCTAGGCAATGCAAGGCAAGGCAAGGAAAGGGTAACGCAGGGGAAGGCACGGTCAGGTGAGGCAAGGCTAAGGCACGACAACGCAAGGCTAGGCAATGCACGGCAAGGCAAGGAAAGGGTAACGCAAGGCAAGGCACGGTCAGGCGAGATAAGGCTAAGGCACGACAACGCAAGGCTAGGCAATGCAGGGAAGGCAAGCAAAGAGTAACGGAAGGCAAGGAAGGCAAGGGAAAGCAAGGAAAGGCAATGGTAACGGAAGGAACTGCACGGCAAGGGGAAACAAGCCTAAGGCACGACAACGCACGGCTAGGCAATGCACGGCAAGGCAAGGAAAGGGTAACGCATGGGAAAGCACGGTCAGGCGAGGCAAGGCTAAGGCACGACAACTCAAGGCTAGGCAATGCACGGAAGGCAAGCAAAGAGTAACGGAAGGTAAGGAAGGAAAGGGAAAGCAAAGAAAGGCAAGTGTAACGGAAGGAACGGCAAGGCAAGGGGAAACAAGGCTAAGGCACGACAACGCACGGCTAGGCCATGCACGGCAAGGCAAGGAAAGGGTAACGCAAGGCAAGGCACGGTGAGGCTAGGCACGGCTAATGCACGAAAACGCAAGGCTAGGCAATGCACGACAATCCAAGGAAAGCTTAAAGCAAAGGAAGGCACGGTCAGGCGAGATAAGGCTAAGGCACGACAACGCAAGGCTAGGCAAAGCAGGGAAGGGAAGCAAAGAGTAACGGAAGGTAAGCAAGGCAAGGAAAAGCAAGGAAAGGCAAGGGTAACGGAAGGAACGGCACGGCAAGGGCAAACAAGGCTAAGGCACGACAACGCACGCTAGGCAATGCACGGCAAGGCAAGGAAAGGGTAACGCATGGGAAAGGACGGTCAGGCGAGGCAAGGCTAAGGCATGACAACGCAAGGCTAGGCAATGCACGGAAAGCAAGCAAAGAGTAACGGAACGCAAGGAAGGCAAGGGAAAGCAAGGGAAGGTAAGGGTAATGGAAGGAACGGTACGGCAAGGGGAAACAAGGCTAAGGCACGGCAACGTAGGCTAGGCAATGCACGTCAAGGCAAGGAAAGGGTAACGCATGGGAAAGCACGTTCAGGCGAGGCAAGGCTAAGGCACGACAACGCAAGGCTTGGCAATGCACGGAAGGCAAGCAAAGAGTAACGGAAGGTAAGGAAGGCAAGGGAAAGCAAGGAAAGGCAAGTGTAACGGAAGGAACGGCACGGCAAGGGGAACCAAGGCTAAGGCACGACAACGCACGGCTAGGCAATGCACGGCAAGGCAAGCAAAGGGTAACACAAGGAAAGGCACGGTGAGGCTAGGCAAGGCTAATGCACGAAAACGCAAGGATAGGCGATGCACGACAATGCAAGGAAAGCTTAAAGCAAAGGAAGGCAAGGTCAGGCGAGATAAGGGAAAGGCACGACAACGCAAGTCTTGGCAATTCAGGGAAGGCAAGCAAAGAGTAACGGAAGGTAAGGAAGGCAAGGAAAAGCAAGGAAACGCAAGGGTAACGGAAGGAACGGCACGGCAAGGGGAAACAAGGCTAAGGCACGACAACGCAGGGCTAGGCAATGCACGGCAAGGCAAGGAAAGAGTAACGGAAGGAAAGGAAGGCAAGGCAAAGCCAGGCAAGGCAAGTGTAACAAAAGGCACGCAACGGCAAGGGGAAACAAGGCTAAGGCACGACAAGACACGGCTAGGAAATGCACGGCAAGGCAAGGAAAGGGTAACGGAAGGCAAGGCACGGTGAGGCTAGGCAAGGTTAATGCACGACAACGCAAGGCTAGGCAATGCACGACAATGCAAGGAAAGCTTAAAGGAAAGGAAGGCACGGTCAGGCCAGATAAGGCTAAGGCACGACAACGCAAGGCTAGGCAATGCACGGAAGGCAAGCAAAGAGTAACGGAAGGTAAGGAAGGCAAGGGAAAGCAAGGAAAGGCAATGGTAACGGAAGGAACGGCACGGCAAGGGGAAACAAGGCTAAGGCACGACAACGCACGCTAGGCAATGCACGGCAAGGCAAGGAAAGGGTAACGCATGGGAAAGCACGGTCAGGCGAGGCAAGGCTAAGGCACGACAACTCAAGGCTAGGCAATGCACGGCAAGGCAAGGAAAGAGTAACGGAAGGAAAGGAAGGCAAGTCAAAGCCAGGAAAGGCAAGTGTAACGGAAGGAACGGCAAGGCAAGGGGAAACAAGGCTAAGGCACGACAACGCACGGCTAGGCAATGCACGGCAAGGCAAGGAAAGGGTAACGCAAGGCAAGGCACGGTGAGGCTAGGCAAGGCTAATGCACGAAAACGCAAGGCTAGGCAATGCACGACAATCCAAGGAAAGCTTAAAGCAAAGGAAGGCACGGTCAGGCGAGATAAGGCTAAGGCACGACAACGCAAGGCTAGGCAAAGCAGGGAAGGGAAGCAAAGAGTAACGGAAGGTAAGCAAGGCAAGGAAAAGCAAGGAAAGGCAAGGGTAACGGAGGAACGGCACGGCAAGGGCAAACAAGGCTAAGGCACGACAACGCACCCTAGGCAATGCACGGCAAGGCAAGGAAAGGGTAACGCATGGGAAAGCACGGGCAGGCGAGGCAAGGCTAAGGCACGACAACGCAAGGCTAGGCAATGCACGGAAGGCAAGCAAAGGGTAACGGAAGGTAAGGAAGGCAAGGGAAAGCAAGGAAAGGCAAGTGTAACGGAAGGAACGGCACGGCAAGGGGAAACAAGGCTAAGGCACGACAACGCACGCTAGGCAATGCACGGCAAGGCAAGGAAAGGGTAACGCATGGGAAAGGACGGTCAGGCGAGGCAAGGCTAAGGCACGACAACGCAAGGCTAGGCAATGCACGGAAAGCAAGCAAAGAGTAACGGAACGCAAGGAAGGCAAGGGAAAGCAAGGGAAGGTAAGGGTAATGGAAGGAACGGTACGGCAAGGGGAAACAAGGCTAAGGCACGGCAACGTAGGCTAGGCAATGCACGTCAAGGCAAGGAAAGGGTAACGCATGGGAAAGCACGTTCAGGCGAGGCAAGGCTAAGGCACGACAACGCAAGGCTTGGCAATGCACGGAAGGCTAGCAAAGAGTAACGGAAGGTAAGGAAGGCAAGGGAAAGCAAAGAAAGGCAAGTGTAACGGAAGGAACGGCACGGCAAGGGGAAACAAGGCTAAGGCACGACAACGCACGGCTAGGCAATGCACGGCAAGGCAAGGAAAGGGTAACGCATGGGAAAGCACGGTCAGGCGAGGCAAGGCTAAGGCATGACAACGCAAGGCTAGGCAATGCACGGAAAGCAAGCAAGGAGAAACGGAACGCAAGGAAGGAAAGGGAAAGCAAGGGAAGGCAAGGGTAACGGAAGGAACGGCACGGCAAGTGGTAACAAGGCTAAGGCACGATAACGGAGGGCTAGGCAATGCAAGGGAAGGCAAGGAAAGGGTAACGCAGGGGAAGGCACGGTCAGGTGAGGCAAGGATAAGGCACGACAATGCAAGGCTAGGCAATGCACGGCAAGGCAAGGAAAGAGTAACGGAAGGAAAGGAAGGCAAGGCAAAGCCAGGCAAGGCAAGTGTAATAAAAGGCACGCAACGGCAAGGGGAAACAAGGCTAAGGCACGACAACACACGGCTAGGAAATGCACGGCAAGGCAAGCAAAGGGTAACGCAACGCAAGGCACGGTGAGTCTAGGCAAGGCTAATGCACGACAACGCAAGGCTAGGCAATGCACGACAATGCAAGGAAAGCTTAAAGCAAAGGAAGGCACGGTCAGAAGAGATAAGGCTAAGGCACGACAACGCAAGGCTAGGCAATGCACGGAAGGCAAGCAAAGAGTAACGGAAGGTAAGGAAGGCAAGGGAAAGCAAGGAAAGGCAATGGTAACGGAAGGAACGGCACGGCAAGGGGAAACAAGGCTAAGGCACGACAACGCACGATAGGCAATGCACGGCAAGGCAAGGAAAGGGTAACGCATGGGAAAGCACGGTCAGGCGAGGCAAGGCTAAGGCATGACAACGCAAGGCTAGGCAATGCACGGAAAGCAAGCAAAGAGTAACGGAACGCAAGGAAGGCAAGGGAAAGCAAGGGAAGGCAAGGGTAACGGAAGGAACGGCACGGCAAGGGGAAAGAAGGCTAAGGCACGGCAACGTAGGCTAGGCAATGCACGGCAAGGCAAGGAAAGGGTAACGCATGGGAAAGCACGTTCAGGCGAGGCAAGGCTAAGGCACGACAACGCAAGGCTAGGCAATGCACGGAAAGCAAGCAAAGAGTAACGGAACGCAAGGAAGGCAACGGAAAGCAAGGGAAGGCAAGGGTAACGGAAGGAACGGCACGGCAAGGGGAAACAAGGCTAAGGCACGACAACGCACGGCTAGGCAATGCACGGCAAGGCAAGGAAAGGGTAACGCAAGGGATGGCACGGTCAGGTGAGGCAAGGATAAGGCACGAAAATGCAAGGCTAGGCAATGCACTGCAAGACAAGGAAAGAGTAACGGAAGGAAAGGAAGGCAAGGCAAAGCCAGGCAGGGTAAGTGTAACAAAAGGCACGCCACGGCAAGGGGAAACAAGGCTAAGGCACGACAACGCACGGCTAGGCCATGCACGGCAAGGCAAGGAAAGGGTAACGCAAGGCAAGGCACGGTGAGGCTAGGCACGGCTAATGCACGACAACGCAAGGCTAGGCAATGCACGACAATCCAAGGAAAGCTTAAAGCAAAGGAAGGCACGGTCAGGCGAGATAAGGCTAAGGCACGACAACGCAAGGCTAGGCAAAGCAGGGAAGGGAAGCAAAGAGTAACGGAAGGTAAGCAAGGCAAGGAAAATCAAGGAAATGCAAGGGTAACGGAAGGAACGGCACGGCAAGGGCAAACAAGGCTAAGGCACGACAACGCACGCTAGGCAATGCACGGCAAGGCAAGGAAAGGGTAACGCATGGGAAAGCACGGTCAGGCGAGGCAAGGCTAAGGCATGACAACGCAAGGCTAGGCAATGCACGAAAAGCAAGCAAAGAGTAACGGAACGCAAGGAAGGCAAGGGAAAGCAAGGGAAGGCAAGTGTAACGGAAGGAACGGCACGGCAAGGGGAAACAAGGCTAAGGAACGACAACGCACGGCTAGGCAATGCACGGCAAGGCAAGGAAAGGGTAACGCATGGGAAAGCACGGTCAGGCGATGCAAGGCTAAGGCATGACAACGCAAGGCTAGGCAATGCACGGAAAGCAAGCAAAGAGTAACGGAACGCAAGGAAGGCAAGGGAAAGCAAGGGAAGGCAAGGGTAACGGAAGGAACGGCACGGCAAGGGGTAACAAGGCTAAGGCACGGCAACGCAGGGCTAGGCAATGCACGGCAAGGCAAGGAAAGGGTAACGCAGGGGAAGGCACGGTCAGGTGAGGCAAGGATAAGGCACGACAATGCAAGGCTAGGCAATGCACGGCAAGGCAAGGAAAGAGTAACGGAAGGAAAGGAAGGCAAGTCAAAGCCAGGCAAGGCAAGTGTAACAACAGGCACGACACGGCAAGGGGAAACAAGGCTAAGGCACGACAATGCACGGCTAGGCAATGCACGGCAAGGCAAGGAAAGGGTAACGCAAGGAAAGGCACGGTGAGGCCAGGCAAGGGTAATGCACGACAACGCAAGGCTAGGCAATGCACGACAATGCAAGGAAAGCTTAAAGCAAAGGAAGGCACGGTCAGGCGAGATAAGGCTAAGGCACGACAACGCAAGGCTAGGCAATGCACGGAAGGCAAGCAAAGAGTAACGGAACGCAAGGAAGGCAAGGGAAAGCAAGGGAAGGCAAGGGTAACGGAAGGAACTGCACGGCAAGAGGAAACAAGGCTAAGGCACGGCAACGCAGGCTGGGCAATGCACGGCAAGGCAAGGAAAGGGTAACGCATGGGAAAGCACAATCAGGCGAGGCAATGCTACGGCACGACAACGCAAGGCTAGGCAATGCACGGAAGGCAAGCAAAGAGAAACGGAAGGTAAGGAAGGCAAGGGAAAGCAAAGAAAGGCAAGTGTAACGGAAGGACCTGCACGGCAAGGGGAAACAAGGCTAAGGCACGACAACGCACGGCTAGGTAATGCACGGCAAGGCAAGCAAAAGGTAACGCAAGGCAAGGCACGGTGAGGCTAGGCAAGGCTAATGCACGACAACGCAAGGCTAGGCAATGCACGACAATGCAAGGAAAGCTTAAAGCAAAGGAAGGCAAGTTCAGGCGAGATAAGGCAAAGGCACGACAACGCAAGGCTAGGCAATTCAGGGAAGGCAAGCAAAGAGTAACGGAAGGTAAGGAAGGCAAGGAAAAGCAAGGAAAGGCAAGGGTAACGGAAGGAACGGCACGGCAAGGGGAAACAAGTCTAAGGCACGACACCGAACGCTAGGCAATGAACGGCAAGGCAAGGAAAGGGTAACGCATGGGAAAGCACGGTCAGGCGAGGCAAGGCTAAGGCACGACAACGCAAGGCTAGGCAATGCACGGAAGGCAAGCAAAGAGTAACGGAAGGTAAGGAAGGCAAGGGAAAGCAAGGAAAGGCAAGTGTAACGGAAGGAACGGCACGGCAAGGGGAAACAAGGCTAAGGCACGACAACGCACGCTAGGCAATGCACGGCAAGGGAAGGAAAGGGTAACGCATGGGAAAGCACGGTCAGGCGAGGCAAGGCTAAGGCACGACAACGCAAGGCTAAGCAATGCACGGAAGGCAAGCAAAGAGTAACGGAAGGTAAGGAAGGCAAGGGAAACCAAAGAAAGCCAAGTGTAACGAAAGGAACGGCACGGCAAGGGGAACCAAGGCTAAGGCACGACAACGCAGGGCCAGTCAATGCACTGCAAGGCAAGGAAAGTGTAACGCAAGGCAAGGTACTGTGAGGCTAGGCAAGGCTAATGCACGAAAACGCAAGGCTAGGCAATGCACGACAATGCAAGGAAAGCTTAAAGCAAAGGAAGGCAAGGTCAGGCGAGATAAGGCTAAGGCACGACAACGCAAGGCTAGGCAATTCAGGGAAGGCAAGCAAAGAGTAACGGAAGGTAAGGAAGGCAAGGGAAAGCAAGGAAAGGCAAGTGTAACGGAAGGAACGGCACGGCAAGGGGAAACAAGGCTAAGGAACGACAACGCACGGCTAGGCAATGCACGGCAAGGCAAGGAAAGGGTAACGCATGGGAAAGCACGGTCAGGCGATGCAAGGCTAAGGCATGACAACGCAAGGCTAGGCAATGCACGGAAATCAAGCAAAGAGTAACGGAACGCAAGGAAGGCAAGGGAAAGCAAGGGAAGGCAAGGGTAACGGAAGGAACGGCACGGCAAGGGGTAACAAGGCTAAGGCACGGCAACGCAGGGCTAGGCAATGCACGGCAAGGCAAGGAAAGGGTAACGCAGGGGAAGGCACGGTCAGGTGAGGCAAGGATAAGGCACGACAATGCAAGGCTAGGCAATGCACGGCAAGGCAAGGAAAGAGTAACGGAAGGAAAGGAAGGCAAGTCAAAGCCAGGCAAGGCAAGTGTAACAAAAGGCACGCCACGGCAAGGGGAAACAAGGCTAAGGCACGACAACGCACGGCTAGGCAATGCACGGCAAGGCAAGGAAAGGGTAACGCAAGGAAAGGCACGGTGAGGCTAGGCAAGGCTAATGCACGACAACGCAAGGGTAGGCAATGCACGACAATGCAAGGAAAGCTTAAAGCAAAGGAAGGCACGGTCAGGCGAGATAAGGCTAAGGCACGACAACGCAAGGCTAGGCAATGCAGGGAAGGGAAGCAAAGAGTAACGGAAGGTAAGCAAGGCAAGGAAAAGCAAGGAAAGGCAAGGGTAACGGAAGGAACTGCACGGCAAGGGGAAACAAGGCTAAGGCACGGCAACGCAGGCTGGGCAATGCACGGCAAGGCAAGGTAAGGGTAACGCATGGGAAATCACGTTCAGGCGAGGCAATGCTAAGGCACGACAACGCAAGGCTAGGCAATGCACGGAAGGCAAGCAAAGAGAAACGGAAGGTAAGGAAGGCAAGGGAAAGCAAAGAAAGGCAAGTGTAACGGAAGGACCTGCACGGCAAGGGGAAACAAGGCTAAGGCACGACAACGCACGGCTAGGTAATGCACGGCAAGGCAAGCAAAAGGTAACGCAAGGCAAGGCACGGTGAGGCTAGGCAAGGCTAATGCACGACAACGCAAGGCTAGGCAATGCACGACAATTAAGGCACGACAACGCAAGGCTAGGCAATGCACGGAAAGCAAGCAAAGAGTAACGGAACGCAAGGAAGGCAAGGGAAAGCAAGGGAAAGCAAAGAAAGGCAAGTGTAACGGAAGGAACGGCACGGCAAGGGGAAACAAGGCTAAGGCACGACAACGCACGGCTAGGCAATGCAGGGAAGGGAAGCAAAGAGTAACGGAAGGTAAGCAAGGCAAGGAAAAGCAAGGAAAGGCAATGGTAACGGAAGGAACGGCACGGCAAGGGGAAACAAGTCTAAGGCACGACACCGAACGCTAGGCAATGAACGGCAGGCAAGGAAAGGGTAACGCATGGGAAAGCACGGTCAGGCGAGGCAAGGCTAAGGCATGACAACGCAAGGCTAGGCAATGCACGGAAGGCAAGCAAAGAGTAACGGAAGGTAAGGAAGGCAAGGGAAAGCAAGGAAAGGCAAGTGTAACGGAAGGAACGGCACGGCAAGGGGAAACAAGGCTAAGGCACGACAACGCACGCTAGGCAATGCACGGCAAGGCAAGGAAAGGGTAACGCATGGGAAAGGACGGTCAGGCGAGGCAAGGCTAAGGCATGACAACGCAAGGCTAGGCAATGCACGGAAAGCAAGCAAAGAGTAACGGAACGCAAGGAAGGCAAGGGAAAGCAAGGGAAGGTAAGGGTAATGGAAGGAACGGTACGGCAAGGGGAAACAAGGCTAAGGCACGGCAACGTAGGCTAGGCAATGCACGTCAAGGCAAGGAAAGGGTAACGCATGGGAAAGCACGTTCAGGCGAGGCAAGGCTAAGGCACGACAACGCAAGGCTTGGAAATGCACGGAAGGCTAGCAAAGAGTAACGGAAGGTAAGGAAGGCAAGGGAAAGCAAAGAAAGGCAAGTGTAACGGAAGGAACGGCACGGCAAGGGGAAACAAGGCTAAGGCACGACAACGCACGGCTAGGCAATGCACGGCAAGGCAAGCAAAGGGTAACACAAGGAAAGGCACGGTGAGGCTAGGCAAGGCTAATGCACGAAAACGCAAGGATAGGCGATGCACGACAATGCAAGGAAACTTAAAGCAAAGGAAAGCAAGGTCAGGCGAGATAAGGCTAAGGCACGACAAGGCAAGGCTAGGAAATTCAGGGAAGGCAAGCAAAGAGTAACGGAAGGTAAGGAAGGCAAGGGAAAGGAAGGAAAGGCAAGTGTAACGGAAGGAACGGCAAGGCAAGGGGAAACAAGGCTAAGGAACGACAACGCACGGCTAGGCAATGCACGGCAAGGCAAGGAAAGGGTAACGCATGGGAAAGCACGGTCAGGCGATGCAAGGCTAAGGCATGACAACGCAAGGCTAGGCAATGCACGGAAAGCAAGCAAAGAGTAACGGAACGCAAGGAAGGCAAGGGAAAGCAAGGGAAGGCAAGGGTAACGGAAGGAACGGCACGGCAAGGGGTAACAAGGCTAAGGCACGGCAACGCAGGGCTAGGCAATGCACGGCAAGGCAAGGAAAGGGTAACGCAGGGGAAGGCACGGTCAGGTGAGGCAAGGATAAGGCACGAAAATGCAAGGCTAGGCAATGCACGGCAAGGCAAGGAAAGAGTAACGGAAGGAAAGGAAGGCAAGTCAAAGCCAGGCAAGGCAAGTGTAACAAAAGGCACGCCACGGCAAGGGGAAACAAGGCTAAGGCACGACAACGCACGGCTAGGCAATGCACGGCAAGGCAAGGAAAGGGTAACGCAAGGCAAGGCACGGTGAGGCTAGGCAAGGCTAATGCACGACAACGCAAGGCTAGGCAATGCACGACAATGCAAGGAAAGCTTAAAGCAAAGGAAGGCACGGTCAGGCGAGAAAAGGCTAAGGCACGACAACGCAAGGCTAGGCAATGCACGGAAGGCAAGCAAAGAGTAACGGAAGGCAAGGAAGGCAAGGGAAAGCAAGGAAAGGCAAGGGTAACGGAAGGAACGGCACGGCAAGGGGAAACAAGGCTAAGGCACGACAACGCACGCTAGGCAATGCACGGCAAGGCAAGGAAAGGGTAACGCATGGGAAAGCACGGTCAGGCGAGGCAAGCCTAAGGCATGACAACGCAAGGCTAGGCAATGCACGGAAAGCAAGCAAGGAGTAACGGAACGCAAGGAAGGCAAGGGAAAGCAAGGGAAGGCAAGGGTAACGGAAGGAACGGCACGGCAAGGGGTAACAAGGCTAAGGCACGACAACGCAGGGCTAGGCAATGCACGGCAAGGCAAGGAAAGAGTAACGGAAGGAAAGGAAGGCAAGGCAAAGCCAGGCAAGGCAAGTGTAACAAAAGGCACGCAACGGCAAGGGGAAACAAGGCTAAGGCACGACAAGACACGGCTAGGAAATGCACGGCAAGGCAAGGAAAGGGTAACGGAAGGCAAGGCACGGTGAGGCTAGGCAAGGCTAATGCACGACAACGCAAGGCTAGGCAATGCACGACAACGCAAGTAAAGCTTAAAGCAAAGGAAGGCACGGTCAGGCGAGACAAGGCTAAGGCACGACAACGCAAGGCTTGGCAATGTAGGGAAGGCAAGCAAAGAGTAACGGAAGGTAAGGAAGGCAAGGGAAAGCAAGGAAAGGCAATGGTAACGGAAGGAACGGCACGGCAAGGGGAAACAAGTCTAAGGCACGACAACGCACGCTAGGCAATGCACGGCAAGGCAAGGAAAGGGTAACGCATGGGAAAGCACGGTCAGGCGAGGCAAGGCTAATGAAAGCCAACGCAAGGCTAGGCATTGCACGGAAAGCAAGCAAGGAGTAACGGAATGCAGGGAAGGAAAGGGAAAGCAAGGGAAGGCAAGGGTAACGGAAGGAACGGCACGGCAAGGGTTAACAAGGCTAAGGCACGACAACACACGGCTAGGAAATGCACGGCAAGGAAAGGAAAGGGTAACGCAAGGCAAGGCACGGTGAGGCTAGGCAAGGTTAATGCACGACAACGCAAGGCTAGGCAATGCACGACAATGCAAGGAAAGCTTAAAGGAAAGGAAGGCACGGTCAGGCGAGATAAGGCTAAGGCAAGACAACGCAAGGCAAGGCAATGCACGGAAGGCAAGCAAAGAGTAACGGAAGGTAAGGAAGGCAAGGGAAAGCAAGGAAAGGCAATGGTAACGGAAGGAACGGCACGGCAAGGGGAAACAAGGCTAAGGCACGACAACGCACGCTAGGCAATGTACGGCAAGGCAAGGAAAGGGTAACGCATGGGAAAGCACGGTCAGGCGAGGCAAGGCTAAGGCACGACAACCCAAGGCTAGGCAATGCACGGAAGGCAAGCAAAGAGTAACGGAAGGTAAGGAAGGAAAGGGAAAGCAAAGAAAGGCAAGTGTAACGGAAGGAACGGCACGGCAAGGGGAAACAAGGCTAAGGCACGACAACGCACGGCTAGGCAATGCACGGCAAGGCAAGCAAAGGTTAACGCAAGGAAAGGCACGGTGAGGCTAGGCAAGGCTAATGCACGAAAACGCAAGGCTAGGCAATGCACGACAATGCAAGGAAAGCTTAAAGCAAAGGAAGGCACGGTCAGGCGAGATAAGGCTAAGGCACGGCAACGCAAGGCTAGGCAATGCACGGAAGCAAGGAAAGAGTAACGGAAGGTAAGGAAGGCAAGGGAAAGCCAAGGAAAGGCAATGGTAACGGAAGGAACGGCACGGCAAGGGGAAACAAGGCTAAGGCACGACAACGCACGCTAGGCAATGCACGGCAAGGCAAGGAAAGGGTAACGCAGGGGATGGCACGGTCAGGTGAGGCAAGGATAAGGCACGACAATGCAAGGCTAGGCAATGCACGGCAAGGCAAGGAAAGAGTAACGGAAGGAAAGGAAGGCAAGTCAAAGCCAGGCAAGGCAAGTGTAACAAAAGGCACGCCACGGCAAGGGGAAACAAGGCTAAGGCACGACAACGCACGGCTAGGTAATGCACGGCAAATCAAGCAAAGGGTAACGCAAGGCAAGGCACGGTGAGGCTAGGCAAGGCTAATGCACGAAAACGCAAGGCTAGGCAATGCACGACAATGCAAGGAAAGCTTCAAGCAAAGGAAGGCAAGTCAGGCGAGATAAGGGAAAGGCACGACAACGCAAGTCTAGGCAATGCAGGGAAGGGAAGCAAAGAGTAACGGAAGGTAAGCAAGGCAAGGAAAATCAAGGAAAGGCAAGGGTAACGGAAGGAACGGCACGGCAAGGGGAAACAAGGCTAAGGCACGACAACGCACGCTAGGCAATGCACGGCAAGGCAAGGAAAGGGTAACGCATGGGAAAGCACGGTCAGGCGAGGCAAGCCTAAGGCATGACAACGCAAGGCTAAGCAATGCACGGAAAGCAAGCAAAGAGTAACGGAACGCAAGGAAGGCAAGGGAAAGCAAGGGAAGGCAAGGGTAACGGAAGGAACGGCACGGCAAGGGGTAACAAGGCTAAGGCACGACAACGCAGGGCTAGGCAATGCACGGCAAGGCAAGGAAAGAGTAACGGAAGGAAAGGAAGGCAAGGCAAAGCCAGGCAAGGCAAGTGTAACAAAAGGCACGCAACGGCAAGGGGAAACAAGGCTAAGGCACGACAAGACACGGCTAGGAAATGCACGGCAAGGCAAGGAAAGGGTAACGGAAGGCAAGGCACGGTGAGGCTAGGCAAGGCTAATGCACGACAACGCAAGGCTAGGCAATGCACGACAACGCAAGTAAAGCTTAAAGCAAAGGAAGGCACGGTCAGGCGAGACAAGGCTAAGGCACGACAACGCAAGGCTTGGCAATGTAGGGAAGGCAAGCAAAGAGTAACGGAAGGTAAGGAAGGCAAGGGAAAGCAAGGAAAGGCAATGGTAACGGAAGGAACGGCACGGCAAGGGGAAACAAGTCTAAGGCACGACAACGCACGCTAGGCAATGCACGGCAAGGCAAGGAAAGGGTAACGCATGGGAAAGCACGGTCAGGCGAGGCAAGGCTAATGAAAGCCAACGCAAGGCTAGGCATTGCACGGAAAGCAAGCAAGGAGTAACGGAATGCAGGGAAGGAAAGGGAAAGCAAGGGAAGGCAAGGGTAACGGAAGGAACGGCACGGCAAGGGTTAACAAGGCTAAGGCACGACAACACACGGCTAGGAAATGCACGGCAAGGAAAGGAAAGGGTAACGCAAGGCAAGGCACGGTGAGGCTAGGCAAGGTTAATGCACGACAACGCAAGGCTAGGCAATGCACGACAATGCAAGGAAAGCTTAAAGGAAAGGAAGGCACGGTCAGGCGAGATAAGGCTAAGGCAAGACAACGCAAGGCAAGGCAATGCACGGAAGGCAAGCAAAGAGTAACGGAAGGTAAGGAAGGCAAGGGAAAGCAAGGAAAGGCAATGGTAACGGAAGGAACGGCACGGCAAGGGGAAACAAGGCTAAGGCACGACAACGCACGCTAGGCAATGTACGGCAAGGCAAGGAAAGGGTAACGCATGGGAAAGCACGGTCAGGCGAGGCAAGGCTAAGGCACGACAACCCAAGGCTAGGCAATGCACGGAAGGCAAGCAAAGAGTAACGGAAGGTAAGGAAGGAAAGGGAAAGCAAAGAAAGGCAAGTGTAACGGAAGGAACGGCACGGCAAGGGGAAACAAGGCTAAGGCACGACAACGCACGGCTAGGCAATGCACGGCAAGGCAAGCAAAGGTTAACGCAAGGAAAGGCACGGTGAGGCTAGGCAAGGCTAATGCACGAAAACGCAAGGCTAGGCAATGCACGACAATGCAAGGAAAGCTTAAAGCAAAGGAAGGCACGGTCAGGCGAGATAAGGCTAAGGCACGGCAACGCAAGGCTAGGCAATGCACGGAAGCAAGGAAAGAGTAACGGAAGGTAAGGAAGGCAAGGGAAAGCAAGGAAAGGCAATGGTAACGGAAGGAACGGCACGGCAAGGGGAAACAAGGCTAAGGCACGACAACGCACGCTAGGCAATGCACGGCAAGGCAAGGAAAGGGTAACGCAGGGGATGGCACGGTCAGGTGAGGCAAGGATAAGGCACGACAATGCAAGGCTAGGCAATGCACGGCAAGGCAAGGAAAGAGTAACGGAAGGAAAGGAAGGCAAGTCAAAGCCAGGCAAGGCAAGTGTAACAAAAGGCACGCCACGGCAAGGGGAAACAAGGCTAAGGCACGACAACGCACGGCTAGGTAATGCACGGCAAATCAAGCAAAGGGTAACGCAAGGCAAGGCACGGTGAGGCTAGGCAAGGCTAATGCACGAAAACGCAAGGCTAGGCAATGCACGACAATGCAAGGAAAGCTTCAAGCAAAGGAAGGCAAGTCAGGCGAGATAAGGGAAAGGCACGACAACGCAAGTCTAGGCAATTCAGGGAAGGCAAGCAAAGAGTAACGGAAGGTAAGGAAGGCAAGGAAAAGCAAGGAAAGGCAAGGGTAACGGAAGGAACGGCACGGCAAGGGGAATCAAGGCTAATGCACGACAACGCACGGCAATGCACGGCAAGGCAAGGAAAGGGTAACGCATGGGAAAGCACGGTCAGGCGAGGCAAGGCTAAGGCACGACAATGCAAGGCTAGGCAATGCACGGAAAGCAAGCAAAGAGTAACGGAACGCAAGGAAGGCAAGGGAAAGCAAGGGAAGGCAAGGTAACGGAAGGAACGGCACGGCAAGGGGTAACAAGGCTAAGGCACGACAACGCAGGGCTAGGCAATGCACGGCAAGGCAAGGAAAGAGTAACGGAAGGAAAGGAAGGCAAGGCAAAGCCAGGCAAGGCAAGTGTAACAAAAGGCACGCAACGGCAAGGGGAAACAAGGCTAAGGCACGACAAGACACGGCTAGGAAATGCACGGCAAGGCAAGGAAAGGGTAACGGAAGGCAAGGCACGGTGAGGCTAGGCAAGGCTAATGCACGACAACGCAAGGCTAGGCAATGCACGACAACGCAAGTAAAGCTTAAAGCAAAGGAAGGCACGGTCAGGCGAGATAAGGGTAAGGCACGACAACGCAAGGCTTGGCAATGCAGGGAAGGCAAGCAAAGTGTAACGGAAGGTAAGGAAGGCAAGGGAAAGCAAGGAAAGGCAATGGTAACGGAAGGAACGGCACGGCAAGGGGAAACAAGTCTAAGGCACGACAACGCACGCTAGGCAATGCACGGCAAGGCAAGGAAAGGGTAACGCATGGGAAAGCACGGTCAGGCGAGGCAAGGCTAAGGAAAGCCAACGCAAGGCTAGGCAATGCACGGAAAGCAAGCAAGGAGTAACGGAATGCAGGGAAGGAAAGGGAAAGCAAGGGAAGGCAAGGGTAACGGAAGGAACGGCACGGCAAGGGTTAACAAGGCTAAGGCACGACAACGCACGGCTAGGCAATGCACGGCAAGGCAAGCAAAGGGTAACGCAAGGAAAGGCACGGTGAGGCTAGGCAAGGCTAATGCACGAAAACGCAAGGCTAGGCAATGCACGACAATGCAAGGAAAGCTTAAAGCAAAGGAAGGCACGGTCAGGCGAGATAAGGCTAAGGCACGACAACGCAAGGCTAGGCAATGCACGGAAGGCAAGCAAAGAGTAACGGAAGGTAAGGAAGGCAAGGGAAAGCAATGAAAGGCAATGGTAACGGAAGGAACGGCATGGGAAGGGGAAACAAGGCTAAGGCACGACAACGCACGCTAGGCAATGCACGGCAAGGCAAGGAAAGGGTAACGCATGGGAAAGCACGGTCAGGCGAGGCAACGCTAAGGCACGACCACGCAAGGCTTAGGCAATGCACGGAAGGCAAGCAAAGAGTAACGGAAGGTAAGGAAGGCAAGGGAAAGCAAAGAAAGGCAAGTGTAACGGAAGGAACGGCACGGCAAGGGGAAACAACGCTAAGGCACGACAACGCACGGCTAGGCAATGCCCGGCAAGGCAAGGAAAGGGTAACGCATGGGAAAGCACGGTCAGGCGAGGCAAGGCTATGGCACGACAACGCAAGGTTAGGCAATGCACGGAAGGCAAGCAAAAAGTAACGGAAGGTAAGGAAGGCAAGGGAAAGCAAGGAAAGGCAAGTGTAACGGAAGGAACGGCACGGCAAGGGGAAACAAGTCTAAGGCACGACAACGCACGCTAGGCAATGCACGGCAAGGCAAGGAAAGTGTAACGCATGGGAAAGCACGGTCAGGCGAGGCAAGGCTAAGGCATGACAACGCAAGGCTAGGCAATGCACGGAAAGCAAGCAAAGAGTAACGGAACGCAAGGAAGACAAGGGAAAGCAAGGGAAGGCAAGGGTAACGGAAGGAACGGCACGGCAAGGGGTAACAAGGCTAAGGCACGACAACGCAGGGCTAGGCAATGCACGGCAAGGCAAGGAAAGGGTAATGCAAGGGATGGCACGGTCAGGTGAGGCAAGGATAAGGCACGAAAATGCAAGGCTAGGCAATGCACGGCAAGGCAAGGAAAGAGTAACGGAAGGAAAGGAAGGCAAGGCAAAGCCAGGCAAGGCAAGTGTAACAAAAGGCACGCCACGGCAAGGCAAGGCTAAGGCACGACAACGCACGGCTAGGCCATTCACGGCAAGGCAAGGAAAGGGTAACGCAAGGCAAGGCACGGTGAGGCAAGGCACGGCTAATGCACGACAACGCAAGGCTAGGCAATGCACGACAATCCAAGGAAAGCTTAAAGCAAAGGAAGGCACGGTCAGGCGAGATAAGGCTAAGGCACGACAACGCAAGGCTAGGCAAAGCAGGGAAGGGAAGCAAAGAGTAACGGAAGGTAAGCAAGGCAAGGAAAAGCAAGGAAAGGCAAGGGTAACGGAAGGAACGGCACGGCAAGGGCAAACAAGGCTAAGGCACGACAACGCACGCTAGGCAATGCACGGCAAGGCAAGGAAAGGGTAACGCATGGGAAAGGACGGTCAGGCGAGGCAAGGCTAAGGCACGACAACGCAAGGTTAGGCAATGCACGGAAGGCAAGCAAAAAGTAACGGAAGGTAAGGAAGGCAAGGGAAAGCAAGGAAAGGCAAGTGTAACGGAAGGAACGGCATGGCAAGGGGAAACAAGGCTAAGGCACGACAACGCACGCTAGGCAATGCACGGCAAGGCAAGGAAAGGGTAACGCATGGGAAAGCACGGTCAGGCGAGGCAAAGCTAAGGCATGACAACGCAAGGCTAGGCAATGCACGGAAAGCAAGCAAAGAGTAACGGAACGCAAGGAAGGCAAGGGAAAGCAATGGAAGGCAAGGGTAACGGAAGGAACGGCACGGCAAGGGGAAACAAGGCTAAGGCACGGCAACGCAGGCTACGCAATTCACGGCAAGGCAAGGAAAGGGTAACGCAAGGGATGGCACGGTCAGGTGAGGCAAGGATAAGGCACGAAAATGCAAGGCTAGGCAATGCACGGCAAGGCAAGGAAAGAGTAACGGAAGGAAAGGAAGGCAAGGCAAAGCCAGGCAAGGCAAGTGTAACAAAAGGCACGCCACGGCAAGGGGAAACAAGGCTAAGGCACGACAACGCACGGCTAGGCCATGCACGGCAAGGCAAGGAAAGGGTAACGCAAGGCAAGGCACGGTGAGGCAAGGCACGGCTAATGCACGACAACGCAAGGCTAGGCAATGCACGACAATCCAAGGAAAGCTTAAAGCAAAGGAAGGCACGGTCAGGCGAGATAAGGCTAAGGCACGACAACGCAAGGCTAGGCAAAGCAGGGAAGGGAAGCAAAGAGTAACGGAAGGTAAGCAAGGCAAGGAAAAGCAAGGAAAGGCAAGGGTAACGGAAGGAACGGCACGGCAAGGGCAAACAAGGCTAAGGCACGACAACGCACGCTAGGCAATGCACGGCAAGGCAAGGAAAGGGTAACGCATGGGAAAGGACGGTCAGGCGAGGCAAGGCTAAGGCATGACAACGCAAGGCTAGGCAATGCACGGAAAGCAAGCAAAGAGTAACGGAACGCAAGGAAGGCAAGGGAAAGCAAGGGAAGGTAAGGGTAATGGAAGGAACGGTACGGCAAGGGGTAACAAGGCTAAGGCACGACAACGCAGGGCTAGGCAATGCACGGCAAGGCAAGGAAAGGGTAACGCAAGGGAAGGCACGGTCGGGCGAGGCAAAGCTAAGGCACGACAACGCAAGGCTTGGAAATGCACGGAAGGCTAGCAAAGAGTAACGGAAGGTAAGGAAGGCAAGGGAAAGCAAAGAAAGGCAAGTGTAACGGAAGGAACGGCACGGCAAGGGGAAACAAGGCTAAGGCACGACAACGCACGGCTAGGCAATGCACGGCAAGGCAAGCAAAGGGTAACACAAGGAAAGGCACGGTGAGGCTAGGCAAGGCTAATGCACGAAAACGCAAGGATAGGCGATGCACGACAATGCAAGGAAACTTAAAGCAAAGGAAAGCAAGGTCAGGCGAGATAAGGCTAAGGCACGACAAGGCAAGGCTAGGAAATTCAGGGAAGGCAAGCAAAGAGTAACGGAAGGTAAGGAAGGCAAGGGAAAGGAAGGAAAGACAAGTGTAACGGAAGGAACGGCACGGCAAGGGGAAACAAGGCTAAGGAAGGACAACGCACGGCTAGGCAATGCACGGCAAGGCAAGGAAAGGGTAACGCATGGGAAAGCACGGTCAGGCGAGGCAAGGCTAAGGCATGACAACGCAAGGCTAGGCAATGCACGGAAAGCAAGCAAAGAGTAACGGAACGCAAGGAAGGCAAGGGAAAGCAAGGGAAGGCAAGGGTAACGGAAGGAACGGCACGGCAAGGGGTAACAAGGCTAAGGCACGGCAACGCAGGGCTAGGCAATGCACGGCAAGGCAAGGAAAGGGTAACGCAGGGGAAGGCACGGTCAGGTGAGGCAAGGATAAGGCACGACAATGCAAGGCTAGGCAATGCACGGCAAGGCAAGGAAAGAGTAACGGAAGGAAAGGAAGGCAAGTCAAAGCCAGGCATGGCAAGTGTAACAAAAGGCACGCCACGGCAAGGGGAAACAAGGCTAATGCACGACAACGCAAAGGTTAGGCAATGCACGACAATGCAAGGAAAGCTTAAAGCAAAAGAAGGCACGGTCAGGCGAGAAAAGGCTAAGGCACGACAACGCAAGGCTAGGCAATGCAGGGAAGGGAAGCAAAGAGTAACGGAAGGTAAGCAAGGCAAGGAAAAGCAAGGAAAGGCAAGGGTAACGGAAGGAACTGCACGGCAAGGGGAAACAAGGCTAAGGCACGGCAACGCAGGCTGGGCAATGCACGGCAAGGCAAGGTAAGGGTAACGCATGGGAAAGCACGTTCAGGCGAGGCAATGCTAAGGCACGACAACGCAAGGCTAGGCAATGCACGGAAGGCAAGCAAAGAGAAACGGAAGGTAAGGAAGGGAAGGGAAAGCAAAGAAAGGCAAGTGTAACGGAAGGACCTGCACGGCAAGGGGAAACAAGGCTAAGGCACGACAACGCACGGCTAGGTAATGCACGGCAAATCAAGCAAAGGGTAACGCAAGGCAAGGCACGGTGAGGCTAGGCAAGGCTAATGCACGAAAACGCAAGGCGAGGCAATGCACGACAATGCAAGGAAAGCTTAAAGCAAAGGAAGGCAAGGTCAGGCGAGATAAGGGAAAGGCACGACAACGCAAGTCTAGGCAATTCAGGGAAGGCAAGCAAAGAGTAACGGAAGGTAAGGAAGGCAAGGAAAAGCAAGGAAAGGCAAGGGTAACGGAAGGAACGGCACGGCAAGGGGAAACAAGGCTAAGGCACGACAACGCACGCTAGGCAATGCACGGCAAGGCAAGGAAAGGGTAACGCATGGGAAAGCACGGTCAGGCGAGGCAAGGCTAAGGCATGACAACGCAAGGCTAGGCAATGCACGGAAAGCAAGCAAAGAGTAACGGAACGCCAGGAAGGCAAGGGAAAGCAAGGGAAGGCAAGGGTAACGGAAGGAACGGCACGGCAAGGGGTAACAAGGCTAAGGCACGACAACGCAGGGCTAGGCAATGCACGGCAAGGCAAGGAAAGAGTAACGGAAGGAAAGGAAGGCAAGGCAAAGCCAGGCAAGGCAAGTGTAACGAAAGGCACGCAACGGCAAGGGGAAACAAGGCTAAGGCACGACAAGACACGGCTAGGAAATGCACGGCAAGGCAAGGAAAGGGTAACGGAAGGCAAGGCACGGTGAGGCTAGGCAAGGCTAATGCACGACAACGCAAGGCTAGGCAATGCACGACAACGCAAGTAAAGCTTAAAGCAAAGGAAGGCACGGTCAGGCGAGACAAGGCTAAGGCACGACAACGCAAGGCTTGGCAATGCAGGGAAGGCAAGCAAAGAGTAACGGAAGGTAAGGAAGGCAAGGGAAAGCAAGGAAAGGCAATGGTAACGGAAGGAACGGCACGGCAAGGGGAAACAAGTCTAAGGCACGACAACGCACGCTAGGCAATGCACGGCAAGGCAAGGAAAGGGTAACGCATGGGAAAGCACGGTCAGGCGAGGCAAGGCTAAGGAAAGCCAACGCAAGGCTAGGCAATGCACGGCAAGCAAGCAAGGAGTAACGGAATGCAGGGAAGGAAAGGGAAAGCAAGGGAAGGCAAGGGTAACGGAAGGAACGGCACGGCAAGGGTTAACAAGGCTAAGGCACGACAACACACGGCTAGGAAATGCACGGCAAGGAAAGGAAAGGGTAACGCAAGGCAAGGCACGGTGAGGCTAGGCAAGGTTAATGCACGACAACGCAAGGCTAGGCAATGCACGACAATGCAAGGAAAGCTTAAAGGAAAGGAAGGCACGGTCAGGCGAGATAAGGCTAAGGCAAGACAACGCAAGGCAAGGCAATGCACGGAAGGCAAGCAAAGAGTAACGGAAGGTAAGGAAGGCAAGGGAAAGCAAGGAAAGGCAATGGTAACGGAAGGAACGGCACGGCAAGGGGAAACAAGGCTAAGGCACGACAACGCACGCTAGGCAATGCACGGCAAGGCAAGGAAAGGGTAACGCATGGGAAAGCACGGTCAGGCGAGGCAAGGCTAAGGCACGACAACCCAAGGCTAGGCAATGCACGGAAGGCAAGCAAAGAGTAACGGAAGGTAAGGAAGGAAAGGGAAAGCAAAGAAAGGCAAGTGTAACGGAAGGAACGGCACGGCAAGGGGAAACAAGGCTAAGGCACGACAACGCACGGCTATGCAATGCACGGCAAGGCAAGCAAAGGGTAACGCAAGGAAAGGCACGGTGAGGCTAGGCAAGGCTAATGCACGAAAACGCAAGGCTAGGCAATGCACGACAATGCAAGGAAAGCTTAAAGCAAAGGAAGGCACGGTCAGGCGAGATAAGGCTAAGGCACGACAACGCAAGGCTAGGCAATGCACGGAAGGCAAGGAAAGAGTAACGGAAGGTAAGGAAGGCAAGGGAAAGCAAGGAAAGGCAATGGTAACGGAAGGAACGGCACGGCAAGGGGAAACAAGGCTAAGGCACGACAACGCACGCTAGGCAATGCACGGCAAGGCAAGGAAAGGGTAACGCATGGGAAAGCACGGTCAGGCGAGGCAACGCTAAGGCACGACCACGCAAGGCTTAGGCAATGCACGGAAGGCAAGCAAAGAGTAACGGAAGGTAAGGAAGGCAAGGGAAAGCAAAGAAAGGCAAGTGTAACGGAAGGAACGGCACGGCAAGGGGAAACAACGCTAAGGCACGACAACGCACGGCTAGGCAATGCCCGGCAAGGCAAGCAAAGGGTAACGCAAGGAAAGGCACGGTGAGGCGAGGCAAGGCTAAGGAAAGCCAACGCAAGGCTAGGCAATGCACGACAACGCAAGTAAAGCTTAAAGCAAAGGAAGGCACGGTCAGGCGAGACAAGGCTAAGGAACGACAACGCAAGGCTTGGCAATGCAGGGAAGGCAAGCAAAGAGTAACGGAAGTTAAGGAAGGCAAGGGAAAGCAAGGAAAGGCAATGGTAACGGAAGGAACGGCACGGCAAGGGGAACCAAGGCTAAGGCACGACAACGCACGGCCAGTCAATGCACGGCAAGGCAAGGAAAGTGTAACGCAAGGCAAGGTACTGTGAGGCTAGGCAAGGCTAATGCACGAAAACGCAAGGCTAGGCAATGCACGACAATGCAAGGAAAGCTTAAAGCAAAGGAAGGCAAGGTCAGGCGAGATAAGGCTAAGGCACGACAACGCAAGGCTAGGCAATTCAGGGAAGGCAAGCAAAGAGTAACGGAAGGTAAGCAAGGCAAGGAAAAGCAAGGAAAGGCAAGGGTAACGGAAGGAACGGCACGGCACGGGGAAACAAGTCTAAGGCACGACACCGAACGCTAGGCAATGAACGGCAAGGCAAGGAAAGGGTAACGCATGGGAAAGCACGGTCAGGCGAGGCAAGGCTATGGCACGACAACGCAAGGTTAGGCAATGCACGGAAGGCAAGCAAAAAGTAACGGAAGGTAAGGAAGGCAAGGGAAAGCAAGGAAAGGCAAGTGTAACGGAAGGAACGGCACGGCAAGGGGAAACAAGGCTAAGGCACGACAACGCACGCTAGGCAATGCACGGCAAGGCAAGGAAAGGGTAACGCATGGGAAAGCATGGTCAGGCGAGGCAAGGCTAAGGCATGACAACGCAAGGCTAGGCAATGCACGGAAAGCAAGCAAAGAGTAACGGAACGCAAGGAAGGCAAGGGAAAGCAAGGGAAGGCAAGGGTAACGGAAGGAACGGCACGGCAAGTGGAAACAAGGCTAAGGCACGACAACGCAGGGCTAGGCAATGCACGGCAAGGCAAGGAAAGGGTAACGCAAGGGATGGCACGGTCAGGTGAGGCAAGGATAAGGCACGAAAATGCAAGGCTAGGCAATGCACGGCAAGGCAAGGAAAGAGTAACGGAAGGAAAGGAAGGCAAGGCAAAGCCAGGCAAGGCAAGTGTAACAAAAGGCACGCCACGGCAAGGGGAAACAAGGCTAAGGCACGACAACGCACGGCTAGGCCATGCACGGCAAGGCAAGGAAAGGGTAACGCAAGGCAAGGCACGGTGAGGCTAGGCACGGCTAATGCACGAAAACGCAAGGCTAGGCAATGCACGACAATCCAAGGAAAGCTTAAAGCAAAGGAAGGCACGGTCAGGCGAGATAAGGCTAAGGCACGACAACGCAAGGCTAGGCAAAGCAGGGAAGGGAATCAAAGAGTAACGGAATGTAAGCAAGGCAAGGAAAAGCAAGGAAAGGCAAGGGTAACGGAAGGAACGGCACGGCAAGGGCAAACAAGGCTAAGGCACGACAACGCACGCTAGGCAATGCACGGCAAGGCAAGGAAAGGGTAACGCATGGGAAAGGACGGTCAGGCGAGGCAAGGCTAAGGCATGACAACGCAAGGCTAGGCAATGCACGGAAAGCAAGCAAAGAGTAACGGAACGCAAGGAAGGCAAGGGAAAGCAAGGGAAGGTAAGGGTAATGGAAGGAACGGTACGGCAAGGGGAAACAAGGCTAAGGCACGGCAACGTAGGCTAGGCAATGCACGACAAGGCAAGGAAAGGGTAACGCATGGGAAAGCACGTTCAGGCGAGGCAAGGCTAAGGCACGACAATGCAAGGCTTGGAAATGCACGGAAGGCTAGCAAAGGGTAACGGAAAGTATGGAAGGCAAGGGAAAGCAAAGAAAGGCAAGTGTAACGGAAGGAACGGCACGGCAAGGGGAAACAAGGCTAAGGCACGACAACGCACGGTTAGGCAATGCACGGCAAGGCAAGCAAAGGGTAACGCAAGGCAAGGCACGGTGAGGCTAGGCAAGGCTAATGCACGAAAACGCAAGGCTAGGCGATGCACGACAATGCAAGGAAACTTAAAGCAAAGGAAAGCAAGGTCAGGCGAGATAAGGCTAAGGCACGACAAGGCAAGGCTAGGAAATTCAGGGAAGGCAAGCAAAGAGTAACGGAAGGTAAGGAAGGCAAGGGAAAGGAAGGAAAGGCAAGTGTAACGGAAGGAACGGCACGGCAAGGGGAAACAAGGCTAAGGAACGACAACGCACGGCTAGGCAATGCACGGCAAGGCAAGGAAAGGGTAACGCATGGGAAAGCACGGTCAGGCGATGCAAGGCTAAGGCATGACAACGCAAGGGTAGGCAATGCACGGAAAACAAGCAAAGAGTTACGGAACGCAAGGAAGGCAAGGGAAAGCAAGGGAAGGCAAGGGTAACGGAAGGAACGGCACGGCAAGTGGTAACAAGGCTAAGGCACGGCAACGCAGGGCTAGGCAATGCACGGCAAGGCAAGGAAAGGGTAACGCAGGGGAAGGCACGGTCAGGTGAGGCAAGGATAAGGCACGACAATGCAAGGCTAGGCAATGCACGGCAAGGCAAGGAAAGAGTAACGGAAGGAAAGGAAGGCAAGTCAAAGCCAGGCAAGGCAAGTGTAACAAAAGGCACGCAACGGCAAGGGGAAACAAGGCTAAGGCACGACAACACACGGCTAGGAAATGCACGACAATGCAAGGAAAGCTTAAAGCAAAGGAAGGCACGGTCAGGCGAGATAAGGCTAAGGCACGACAACGCAAGGCTAGGCAATGCAGGGAAGGGAAGCAAAGAGTAACGGAAGGTAAGCAAGGCAAGGAAAAGCAAGGAAAGGCAAGGGTAACGGAAGGAACTGCACGGCAAGGGGAAACAAGGATAAGGCACGGCAACGCAGGCTGGGCAATGCACGGCAAGGCAAGGTAAGGGTAACGCATGGGAAAGCACGTTCAGGCGAGGCAATGCTAAGGCACGACAACGCAAGGCTAGGCAATGCACGGAAGGCAAGCAAAGAGAAACGGAAGGTAAGGAAGGGAAGGGAAAGCAAAGAAAGGCAAGTGTAACGGAAGGACCTGCACGGCAAGGGGAAACAAGGCTAAGGCACGACAACGCACGGCTAGGTAATGCACGGCAAATCAAGCAAAGGGTAACGCAAGGCAAGGCACGGTGAGGCTAGGCAAGGCTAATGCACGAAAACGCAAGGCTAGGCAATGCACGACAATGCAAGGAAAGCTTAAAGCAAAGGAAGGCAAGGTCAGGCGAGATAAGGGAAAGGCACGACAACGCAAGTCTAGGCAATTCAGGGAAGGCAAGCAAAGAGTAACGGAAGTTAAGGAAGGCAAGGAAAAGCAAGGAAAGGCAAGGGTAACGGAGGAACGGCACGGCAAGGGGAAACAAGGCTAAGGCACGACAACGCACGCTAGGCAATGCACGGCAAGGCAAGGAAAGGGTAACGCATGGGAAAGCACGATCAGGCGAGGCAAGCCTAAGGCATGACAACGCAAGGCTAGGCAATGCACGGAAAGCAAGCAAAGAGTAACGGAACGCAAGGAAGGCAAGGGAAAGCAAGGGAAGGCAAGGGTAACGGAAGGAACGGCACGGCAAGGGGTAACAAGGCTAAGGCACGACAACGCAGGGCTAGGCAATGCACGGCAAGGCAAGGAAAGAGTAACGGAAGGAAAGGAAGGCAAGGCAAAGCCAGGCAAGGCAAGTGTAACAAAAGGCACGCAACGGCAAGGGGAAACAAGGCTAAGGCACGACAAGACACGGCTAGGAAATGCACGGCAAGGCAAGGAAAGGGTAACGGAAGGCAAGGCACGGTGAGGCTAGGCAAGGCTAATGCACGACAACGCAAGGCTAGGCAATGCACGACAACGCAAGTAAAGCTTAAAGCAAAGGAAGGCACGGTCAGGCGAGACAAGGCTAAGGCACGACAACGCAAGGCTTGGCAATGCAGGGAAGGCAAGCAAAGAGTAACGGAAGGTAAGGAAGGCAAGGGAAAGCAAGGAAAGGCAATGGTAACGGAAGGAACGGCACGGCAAGGGGAAACAAGTCTAAGGCACGACAACGCACGCTAGGCAATGCACGGCAAGGCAAGGAAAGGGTAACGCATGGGAAAGCACGGTCAGGCGAGGCAAGGCTAAGGAAAGCCAACGCAAGGCTAGGGAATGCACGGAAAGCAAGCAAGGAGTAACGGAATGCAGGGAAGGAAAGGGAAAGCAAGGGAAGGCAAGGGTAACGGAAGGAACGGCACGGCAAGGGTTAACAAGGCTAAGGCACGACAACACACGGCTAGGAAATGCACGGCAAGGAAAGGAAAGGGTAACGCAAGGCAAGGCACGGTGAGGCTAGGCAAGGCTAATGCACGAAAACGCAAGGCTAGGCAATGCACGACAATGCAAGGAAAGCTTAAAGGAAAGGAAGGCACGGTCAGGCGAGATAAGGCTAAGGCAAGACAACGCAAGGCAAGGCAATGCACGGAAGGCAAGCAAAGATTAACGGAAGGTAAGGAAGGCAAGGGAAAGCAAGGAAAGGCAATGGTAACGGAAGGAACGGCACGGCAAGGGGAAACAAGGCTAAGGCACGACAACGCACGCTAGGCAATGCACGGCAAGGCAAGGAAAGGGTAACGCATGGGAAAGCACGGTCAGGCGAGGCAAGGCTAAGGCACGACAACCCAAGGCTAGGCAATGCACGGAAGGCAAGCAAAGAGTAACGGAAGGTAAGGAAGGAAAGGGAAAGCAAAGAAAGGCAAGTGTAACGGAAGGAACGGCACGGCAAGGGGAAACAAGGCTAAGGCACGACAACGCAGGGCTAGGCAATGCACGGCAAGGCAAGCAAAGGGTAACGCAAGGAAAGGCACGGTGAGGCTAGGCAAGGCTAATGCACGAAAACGCAAGGCTAGGCAATGCACGACAATGCAAGGAAAGCTTAAAGCAAAGGAAGGCACGGTCAGGCGAGATAAGGCTAAGGCACGACACCGCAAGGCTAGGCAATGCAGGGAAGGCAAGGAAAGAGTAACGGAAGGTAAGGAAGGCAAGGGAAAGCAAGGAAAGGCAATGGTAACGGAAGGAACGGCACGGCAAGGGGAAACAAGGCTAAGGCACGACAACGCACGCTAGGCAATGCACGGCAAGGCAAGGAAAGGGTAACGCATGGGAAAGCACGGTCAGGCGAGGCAACGCTAAGGCACGACCACGCAAGGCTTAGGCAATGCACGGAAGGCAAGCAAAGAGTAACGGAAGGTAAGGAAGGCAAGGGAAAGCAAAGAAAGGCAAGTGTAACGGAAGGAACGGCACGGCAAGGGGAAACAACGCTAAGGCACGACAACGCACGGCTAGGCAATGCACGGCAAGGCAAGGAAAGGGTAACGCAAGGCAAGGCACGGTGAGGCTAGGCAAGGCTAAGGCACGACAACGCAAGGCTAGGCAATGCACGACAACGCAAGTAAAGCTTAAAGCAAAGGAAGGCACGGTCAGGCGAGACAAGGCTAAGGAACGACAACGCAAGGCTTGGCAATGCAGGGAAGGCAAGCAAAGAGTAACGGAAGTTAAGGAAGGCAAGGGAAAGCAAGGAAAGGCAATGGTAACGGAAGGAACGGCACGGCAAGGGGAACCAAGGCTAAGGCACGACAACGCACGGCCAGTCAATGCACGGCAAGGCAAGGAAAGTGTAACGCAAGGCAAGGTACTGTGAGGCTAGGCAAGGCTAATGCACGAAAACGCAAGGCTAGGCAATGCAAGACAATGCAAGGAAAGCTTAAAGCAAAGGAAGGCAAGGTCAGGCGAGATAAGGCTAAGGCACGACAACGCAAGGCTAGGCAATTCAGGGAAGGCAAGCAAAGAGTAACGGAAGGTAAGCAAGGCAAGGAAAAGCAAGGAAAGGCAAGGGTAACGGAAGGAACGGCACGGCACGGGGAAACAAGTCTAAGGCACGACACCGAACGCTAGGCAATGAACGGCAAGGCAAGGAAAGGGTAACGCATGGGAAAGCACGGTCAGGCGAGGCAAGGCTATGGCACGACAACGCAAGGTTAGGCAATGCACGGAAGGCAAGCAAAAAGTAACGGAAGGTAAGGAAGGCAAGGGAAAGCAAGGAAAGGCAAGTGTAACGGAAGGAACGGCACGGCAAGGGGAAACAAGGCTAAGGCACGACACCGAACGCTAGGCAATGCACGGCAAGGCAAGGAAAGGGTAACGCATGGGAAAGCATGGTCAGGCGAGGCAAGGCTAAGGCATGACAACGCAAGGCTAGGCAATGCACGGAAAGCAAGCAAAGAGTAACGGAACGCAAGGAAGGCAAGGGAAAGCAAGGGAAGGCAAGGGTAACGGAAGGAACGGCACGGCAAGGGGTAACAAGGCTAAGGCACGACAACGCAGGGCTAGGCAATGCACGGCAAGGCAAGGAAAGGGTAACGCAAGGGATGGCACTGTCAGGTGAGGCAAGGATAAGGCACGAAAATGCAAGGCTAGGCAATGCACGGCAAGGCAAGGAAAGAGTAACGGAAGGAAAGGAAGGCAAGGCAAAGCCAGGCAAGGCAAGTGTAACAAAAGGCACGCCACGGCAAGGGGAAACAAGGCTAAGGCACGACAACGCATGGCTAGGCCATGCACGGCAAGGCAAGGAAAGGGTAACGCAAGGCAAGGCACGGTGAGGCTAGGCACGGCTAATGCACGACAACGCAAGGCTAGGCAATGCACGACAATCCAAGGAAAGGTTAAAGCAAAGGAAGGCACGGTCAGGCGAGATAAGGCTAAGGCACGACAACGCAAGGCTAGGCAATGCAGGGAAGGGAATCAAAGAGTAACGGAAGGTAAGCAAGGCAAGGAAAAGCAAGGAAAGGCAAGGGTAACGGAAGGAACGGCACGGCAAGGGCAAACAAGGCTATGGCACGACAACGCACGCTAGGCAATGCACGGCAAGGCAAGGAAAGGGTAACGCATGGGAAAGGACGGTCAGGCGAGGCAAGGCTAAGGCATGACAACGCAAGGCTAGGCAATGCACGGAAAGCAAGCAAAGAGTAACGGAACGCAAGGAAGGCAAGGGAAAGCAAGGGAAGGTAAGGGTAATGGAAGGAACGGTACGGCAAGGGGAAACAAGGCTAAGGCACGGCAACGTAGGCTAGGCAATGCACGACAAGGCAAGGAAAGGGTAACGCATGGGAAAGCACGTTCAGGCGAGGCAAGGCTAAGGCACGACAATGCAAGGCTTGGAAATGCACGGAAGGCTAGCAAAGAGTAACGGAAAGTAAGGAAGGCAAGGGAAAGCAAAGAAAGGCAAGTGTAACGGAAGGAACGGCACGGCAAGGGGAAACAAGGCTAAGGCACGGCAACGCAAGGTTAAGCAATGCACGGCAAGGCAAGCAAAGGGTAACGCAAGGCAAGGCACGGTGAGGCTAGTCAAGGCTAATGCACGAAAACGCAAGGATAGGCGATGCACGACAATGCAAGGAAACTTAAAGCAAAGGAAAGCAAGGTCAGGCGAGATAAGGCTAAGGCACGACAAGGCAAGGCTAGGAATTTCAGGGAAGGCAAGCAAAGAGTAACGGAAGGTAAGGAAGGCAAGGGAAAGGAAGGAAAGGCAAGTGTAACGGAAGGAACGGCACGGCAAGGGGAAACAAGGCTAAGGAACGACAACGCACGGCTAGGCAATGCACGGCAAGGCAAGGAAAGGGTAACGCATGGGAAAGCACGGTCAGGCGATGCAAGGCTAAGGCATGACAACGCAAGGCTAGGCAATGCACGGAAAACAAGCAAAGAGTTACGGAACGCAAGGAAGGCAAGGGAAAGCAAGGGAAGGCAAGGGTAACGGAAGGAACGGCACGGCAAGGGGTAACAAGGCTAAGGCACGGCAACGCAGGGCTAGGCAATGCACGGCAAGGCAAGGAAAGGGTAACGCAGGGGAAGGCACGGTCAGGTGAGGCAAGGATAAGGCACGACAATGCAAGGCTAGGCAATGCACGGCAAGGCAAGGAAAGAGTAACGGAAGGAAAGGAAGGCAAGTCAAAGCCAGGCAAGGCAAGTGTAACAAAAGGCACGCCACGGCAAGGGGAAACAAGGCTAATGCACGACAACGCAAGGCTAGGCAATGCACGACAATGCAAGGAAAGCTTAAAGCAAAGGAAGGCACGGTCAGGCGAGAAAAGGCTAAGGCACGACAACGCAAGGCTAGGCAATGCAGGGAAGGGAAGCAAAGAGTAACGGAAGGTAAGCAAGGCAAGGAAAAGCAAGGAAAGGCAAGGGTAACGGAAGGAACTGCACGGCAAGGGGAAACAAGGATAAGGCACGGCAACGCAGGCTGGGCAATGCACGGCAAGGCAAGGTAAGGGTAACGCATGGGAAAGCACGTTCAGGCGAGGCAATGCTAAGGCACGACAACGCAAGGCTAGGCAATGCACGGAAGGCAAGCAAAGAGAAACGGAAGGTAAGGAAGGGAAGGGAAAGCAAAGAAAGGCAAGTGTAACGGAAGGACCTGCACGGCAAGGGGAAACAAGGCTAAGGCACGACAACGCACGGCTAGGTAATGCACGGCAAATCAAGCAAAGGGTAACGCAAGGCAAGGCACGGTGAGGCTAGGCAAGGCTAATGCACGAAAACGCAAGGCTAGGCAATGCACGACAATGCAAGGAAAGCTTAAAGCAAAGGAAGGCAAGGTCAGGCGAGATAAGGGAAAGGCACGACAACGCAAGTCTAGGCAATTCAGGGAAGGCAAGCAAAGAGTAACGGAAGTTAAGGAAGGCAAGGAAAAGCAAGGAAAGGCAAGGGTAACGGAGGAACGGCACGGCAAGGGGAAACAAGGCTAAGGCACGACAACGCACGCTAGGCAATGCACGGCAAGGCAAGGAAAGGGTAACGCATGGGAAAGCACGATCAGGCGAGGCAAGCCTAAGGCATGACAACGCAAGGCTAGGCAATGCACGGAAAGCAAGCAAAGAGTAACGGAACGCAAGGAAGGCAAGGGAAAGCAAGGGAAGGCAAGGGTAACGGAAGGAACGGCACGGAAAGGGGTAACAAGGCTAAGGCACGACAACGCAGGGCTAGGCAATGCACGGCAAGGCAAGGAAAGAGTAACGGAAGGAAAGGAAGGCAAGGCAAAGCCAGGCAAGGCAAGTGTAACAAAAGGCACGCAACGGCAAGGGGAAACAAGGCTAAGGCACGACAAGACACGGCTAGGAAATGCACGGCAAGGCAAGGAAAGGGTAACGGAAGGCAAGGCACGGTGAGGCTAGGCAAGGCTAATGCACGACAACGCAAGGCTAGGCAATGCACGACAACGCAAGTAAAGCTTAAAGCAAAGGAAGGCACGGTCAGGCGAGACAAGGCTAAGGCACGACAACGCAAGGCTTGGCAATGCAGGGAAGGCAAGCAAAGAGTAACGGAAGGTAAGGAAGGCAAGGGAAAGCAAGGAAAGGCAATGGTAACGGAAGGAACGGCACGGCAAGGGGAAACAAGTCTAAGGCACGACAACGCACGCTAGGCAATGCACGGCAAGGCAAGGAAAGGGTAACGCATGGGAAAGCACGGTCAGGCGAGGCAAGGCTAAGGAAAGCCAACGCAAGGCTAGGGAATGCACGGAAAGCAAGCAAGGAGTAACGGAATGCAGGGAAGGAAAGGGAAAGCAAGGGAAGGCAAGGGTAACGGAAGGAACGGCACGGCAAGGGTTAACAAGGCTAAGGCACGACAACACACGGCTAGGAAATGCACGGCAAGGAAAGGAAAGGGTAACGCAAGGCAAGGCACGGTGAGGCTAGGCAAGGCTAATGCACGACAACGCAAGGCTAGGCAATGCACGGAAGGCAAGGAAAGAGTAACGGAAGGTAAGGAAGGCAAGGGAAAGCAAGGAAAGGCAATGGTAACGGAAGGAACGGCACGGCAAGGGGAAACAAGGCTAAGGCACGACAACGCACGCTAGGCAATGCACGGCAAGGCAAGGAAAGGGTAACGCATGGGAAAGCACGGTCAGGCGAGGCAACGCTAAGGCACGACCACGCAAGGCTTAGGCAATGCACGGAAGGCAAGCAAAGAGTAACGGAAGGTAAGGAAGGCAAGGGAAAGCAAAGAAAGGCAAGTGTAACGGAAGGAACGGCACGGCAAGGGGAAACAACGCTAAGGCACGACAACGCACGGCTAGGCAATGCCCGGCAAGGCAAGCAAAGGGTAACGAAAGGAAAGGCACGGTGAGGCGAGGCAAGGCTAAGGCATGACAACTCAAGGCTAGGCAATGCACGACAACGCAAGTAAAGCTTAAAGCAAAGGAAGGCACGGTCAGGCGAGACAAGGCTAAGGAACGACAACGCAAGGCTTGGCAATGCAGGGAAGGCAAGCAAAGAGTAACGGAAGGTAAGGAAGGCAAGGGAAAGCAAGGAAAGGCAATGGTAACGGAAGGAACGGCACGGCAAGGTGAACCAAGGATAAGGCACGACAACGCACGGCCAGTCAATGCACGGCAAGGCAAGGAAAGTGTAACGCAAGGCAAGGTACTGTGAGGCTAGGCAAGGCTAATGCACGAAAACGCAAGGCTAGGCAATGCACGACAATGCAAGGAAAGCTTAAAGCAAAGGAAGGCAAGGTCAGGCGAGATAAGGCTAAGGCACGACAACGCAAGGCTAGGCAATTCAGGGAAGGCAAGCAAAGAGTAACGGAAGGTAAGCAAGGCAAGGAAAAGCAAGGAAAGGCAAGGGTAACGGAAGGAACGGCACGGCACGGGGAAACAAGTCTAAGGCACGACACCGAACGCTAGGCAATGAACGGAAAGGCAAGGAAAGGGTAACGCATGGGAAAGCACGGTCAGGCGAGGCAAGGCTATGGCACGACAACGCAAGGTTAGGCAATGCACGGAAGGCAAGCAAAAAGTAACGGAAGGTAAGGAAGGCAAGGGAAAGCAAGGAAAGGCAAGTGTAACGGAAGGAACGGCACGGCAAGGGGAAACAAGGCTAAGGCACGACAACGCACGCTAGGCAATGCACGGCAAGGCAAGGAAAGGGTAACGCATGGGAAAGCACGGTCAGGCGAGGCAAGGCTAAGGCATGACAACGCAAGGCTAGGCAATGCACGGAAAGCAAGCAAAGAGTAACGGAACGCAAGGAAGGCAAGGGAAAGCAAGGGAAGGCAAGGGTAACGGAAGGAACGGCACGGCAAGGGGTAAGAAGGCTAAGGCACGACAACGCAGGGCTAGGCAATGCACGGCAAGGCAAGGAAAGGGTAACGCAAGGGATGGCACGGTCAGGTGAGGCAAGGATAAGGCACGAAAATGCAAGGCTAGGCAATGCACGGCAAGGCAAGGAAAGAGTAACGGAAGGAAAGGAAGGCAAGGCAAAGCCAGGCAAGGCAAGTGTAACAAAAGGCACGCCACGGCAAGGGGAAACAAGGCTAAGGCACGACAACGCACGGCTAGGCCATCCACGGCAAGGCAAGGAAAGGGTAACGCAAGGCAAGGCACGGTGAGGCAAGGCACGGCTAATGCGCGACAACGCAAGGCTAGGCAATGCACGACAATCAAAGGAAAGCTTAAAGCAAAGGAAGGCACGGTCAGGCGAGATAAGGCTAAGGCACGACAACGCAAGGCTAGGCAAAGCAGGGAAGGGAAGCAAAGAGTAACGGAAGGTAAGCAAGGCAAGGAAAAGCAAGGAAAGTCAAGGGTAACGGAAGGAACGGCACGGCAAGGTCAAACAAGGCTAAGGCACGACAACGCACGCTAGGCAATGCACGGCAAGGCAAGGAAAGGGTAACGCATGGGAAAGGACGGTCAGGCGAGGCAAGGCTAAGGCATGACAACGCAAGGCTAGGCAATGCACGGAAAGCAAGCAAAGAGTAACGGAACGCAAGGAAGGCAAGGGAAAGCAAGGGAAGGTAAGGGTAACGGAAGGAACGGTACGGCAAGGGGAAACAAGGCTAAGGCACGGCAACGTAGGCTAGGCAATGCACGTCAAGGCAAGGAAAAGGTAACGCATGGGAAAGCACGTTCAGGCGAGGCAAGGCTAAGGCACGACAACGCAAGGCTTGGAAATGCACGGAAGGCTAGCAAAGAGTAACGGAAGGTAAGGAAGGCAAGGGAAAGCAAGGAAAGGCAAGTGTAACGGAAGGAACGGCACGGGAAGGGGAAACAAGGCTAAGGCACGACAACGCACGGCTAGGCAATGCACGGCAAGGCAAGCAAAGGGTAACACAAGGAAAGGCACGGTGAGGCTAGGCAAGGCTAATGCACGAAAACGCAAGGATAGGCGATGCACGACAATGCAAGGAAACTTAAAGCAAAGGAAAGCAAGGTCAGGCGAGATAAGGCTAAGGCACGACAAGGCAAGGCTAGGAAATTCAGGGAAGGCAAGCAAAGAGTAACGGAAGGTAAGGAAGGCAAGGGAAAGCAAGGAAAGGCAAGTGTAACGGAAGGAACGGCACGGCAAGGGGAAACAAGGCTAAGGCACGACAACGCACGGCTAGGCAATGCACGGCAAGGCAAAGAAAGGGTAACGCATGGGAAAGCACGGTCAGGCGAGGCAAGGATAAGGCACGACAACGCAAGGTTAGGCAATGCACGGCAAGGCAAGGAAAGAGTAACGGAAGGAAAGGAAGGCAAGGCAAAGCCAGGCAAGGCAAGTGTAACAAAAGGCACGCCACGGCAAGGGGAAACAAGGCTAATGCACGACAACGCAAGGCTAGGCAATGCACGACAATGCAAGGAAAGCTTAAAGCAAAGGAAGGCACGGTCAGGCGAGAAAAGGCTAAGGCACGACAACGCAAGGCTAGGCAATGCAGGGAAGGGAAGCAAAGAGTAACGGAAGGTAAGCAAGGCAAGGAAAAGCAAGGAAAGGCAAGGGTAACGGAAGGAACTGCACGGCAAGGGGAAACAAGGATAAGGCACGGCAACGCAGGCTGGGCAATGCACGGCAAGGCAAGGTAAGGGTAACGCATGGGAAAGCACGTTCAGGCGAGGCAATGCTAAGGCACGACAACGCAAGGCTAGGCAATGCACGGAAGGCAAGCAAAGAGAAACGGAAGGTAAGGAAGGGAAGGGAAAGCAAAGAAAGGCAAGTGTAACGGAAGTACCTGCACGGCAAGGGGAAACAAGGCTAAGGCACGACAACGCACGGCTAGGTAATGCACGGCAAATCAAGCAAAGGGTAACGCAAGGCAAGGCACGGTGAGGCTAGGCAAGGCTAATGCACGAAAACGCGAGGCTAGGCAATGCACGACAATGCAAGGAAAGCTTAAAGCAAAGGAAGGCAAGGTCAGGCGAGATAAGGGAAAGGCACGACAACGCAAGTCTAGGCAATTCAGGGAAGGCAAGCAAAGAGTAACGGAAGGTAAGGAAGGCAAGGAAAAGCAAGGAAAGGCAAGGGTAACGGAAGGAACGGCACGGCAAGGGGAAACAAGGCTAAGGCACGACAACGCACGCTAGGCAATGCACGGCAAGGCAAGGAAAGGGTAACGCATGGGAAAGCACGGTCAGGCGAGGCAAGCCTAAGGCATGACAACGCAAGGCTAGGCAATGCACGGAAAGCAAGCAAAGAGTAACGGAACGCAAGGAAGGCAAGGGAAAGCAAGGGAAGGCAAGGGTAACGGAAGGAACGGCACGGCAAGGGGTAACAAGGCTAAGGCACGACAACGCAGGGCTAGGCAATGCACGGCAAGGCAAGGAAAGAGTAACGGAAGGAAAGGAAGGCAAGGCAAAGCGAGGCAAGGCAAGTGTAACAAAAGGCACGCAACGGCAAGGGGAAACAAGGCTAAGGCACGACAAGACACGGCTAGGAAATGCACGGCAAGGCAAGGAAAGGGTAACGGAAGGCAAGGCACGGTGAGGCTAGGCAAGGCTAATGCACGACAACGCAAGGCTAGGCAATGCACGGAAAGCAAGCAAGGAGTAACGGAATGCAGGGAAGGAAAGGGAAAGCAAGGGAAGGCAAGGGTAACGGAAGGAACGGCACGGCAAGGGGAAACAAGGCTAAGGCACGACAACGCACGCTAGGCAATGCACGGCAAGGCAAGGAAAGGGTAACGCATGGGAAAGCACGGTTAGGCGAGGCAAGGCTAAGGCACGACAACTCAAGGCTAGGCAATGCACGGAAGGCAAGCAAAGAGTAACGGAAGGTAAGGATGGAAAGGGAAAGCAAAGAAAGGCAAGTGTAACGGAAGGAACGGCAAGGCAAGGGGAAACAAGGCTAAGGCACGACAATGCACGGCTAGGCAATGCACGGCAAGGCAAGCAAAGGGTAACGCAAGGAAAGGCACGGTGAGGCTAGGCAAGGCTAATGCACGAAAACGCAAGGCTAGGTAATGCACGACAATGCAAGGAAAGCTTAAAGCAAAGGAAGGCACGGTCAGGCGAGATAAGGCTAAGGCACGACAACGCAAGGCTAGGCAATGCACGGAAGGCAAGCAAAGAGTAACGAAACGCAAGGAAGGCAAGGGAAAGCAAGGGAAGGCAAGTGTAACGGAAGGAACGGCACGGCAAGGGGAAACAAGGCTAAGGCAAGACAACGCACGGCTAGGCAATGCACGGCAAGGCAAGGAAAGGGTAACGCAGGGGAAGGCACGGTCAGGTGAGGCAAGGATAAGGCACGACAATGCAAGGCTAGGCAATGCACGGCAAGGCAAGGAAAGAGTAACGGAAGGAAAGGAAGGCAAGGCAAAGCCAGGCAAGGCAAGTGTAACAAAAGGCACGCAACGGCAAGGGGAAACAAGGCTAAGGCACGACAACACACGGCTAGGAAATGCACGGCAAGGCAAGGAAAGGGTAACGCAAGGCAAGGCACGGTGAGGCTAGGCAAGGCTAATGCACGACAACGCAAGGCTAGGCAATGCACGACAATGCAACTAAAGCTTAAAGCAAAGGAAGGCACGGCCAGTAGAGATAAGGCTAAGGCACGACAACGCAAGGCTAGGCAATGCAGGGAAGGCAAGGAAAGAGTAACGGAAGGTAAGGAAGGCAAAGGAAAGCAAGGAAAGGCAATGGTAACGGAAGGAACGGCACGGCAAGGGGAAACAAGTCTAAGGCACGACAACGCACGCTAGGCAATGCACGGCAAGGGAAGGAAAGGGTAACGCATGGGAAAGAACGGTCAGGGGAGGCAACTCTAAGGCACGACAACGCAAGGCTTGGCAATGCACGGAAGGCAAGCAAAGAGTAACGGAAGGTAAGGAAGGAAAGGGAAAGGAAGGAACGGCACGGCAAGGGGAAACAAGGCTAAGGCACGACAACGCACGGCTAGGCAATGCACGGTAGGCAAGCAAAGAGTAACGGAAGGTAAGGAAGGCAAGGGAAAGCAAGGAAAGGCAAGTGTAACGGAAAGAAACGCACGGCAAGGGGAAACTAGGCTAAGGCACGAAAACGCACGCTAGGCAATGCACGGCAAGGCAAGGAAATGGTAACGCATGGGAAAGCACGGTCAGGCGAGGCAAGCCTAAGGCATTACAACGCAAGGCTTGGCAATGCACGGAAAGCAAGCAAAGAGTAACGGAACGCAAGGAAGGCAAGGGAAAGCAAGGAAAGGCAAGGGTAACGGAAGGAACGGCACGGCAAGGGGTAACAAGGCTAAGGCACGACAACGCAGGGCTAGGGAATGCACGGCAAGGCAAGGAAAGAGTAACGCAAGGAAAGGAAGGCAAGGCAAAGCCAGGCAAGGCAAGTGTAAGAAAAGGCACGCAACGGCAAGGGGAAACAAGGCTAAGGAATGCCAAAGCAAGGCTAGGCAATGCACGGAAAGCAAGCAAAGAGTAACGGAACGCAAGGAAGGCAAGGGAAAGCAAGGAAAGGCAAGGGTAACGGAAGGAACGGCACGGCAAGGGGAAACAAGGCTAAGGCACGACAACGCACACTAGGCAATGCACGGCAAGGCAAGGAAAGGGTAACGCATGGGAAAGCACGGTCAGGCGAGGCAAGGCTAAGGCACGAGAACGCAAGACTAGGCAATGCACGGAAGGCAAGCAAAGAGTATCGGAAGGTAAGGAAGGAAAGGGAAAGCAAAGAAAGGCAAGTGTAACGGAAGGAACGGCACGGCAAGGGGAAACAAGGCTAAGGCACGACAACGCACGGCTAGGCAATGCACGGCAAGGCAAGCAAAGGGTAACGCAAGGAAAGGCACGGTGAGGCTAGGCAAGGCTAATGCACGAAAACGCAAGGCTAGGCAATGCACGACAATGCAAGGAAAGCTTAAAGCAAAGGAAGGCACGGTCAGGCGAGATAAGGCTAAGGCACGACAACGCAAGGCTAGGCAATGCACGGAAGGCAAGGAAAGAGTAACGGAAGGTAAGGAAGGCAAGGGAAAGCAAGGAAAGGCAATGGTAACGGAAGGAACGGCACGGCAAGGGGAAACAAGGCTAAGGCACGACAACGCACGCTAGGCAATGCACGGCAAGGCAAGGAAAGGGTAACGCATGGGAAAGCACGGTCAGGCGAGGCAACGCTAAGGCACGACCACGCGAGGCTTAGGCAATGCACGGAAGGCAAGCAAAGAGTAACGGAAGGTAAGGAAGGCAAGGGAAAGCAAAGAAAGGCAAGTGTAACGGAAGGAACGGCACGGCAAGGGGAAACAACGCTAAGGCACGACAACGCACGGCTAGGCAATGCCCGTCAAGGCAAGCAAAGGGTAACGAAAGGAAAGGCACGGTGAGGCGAGGCAAGGCTAAGGCATGACAACGCAAGGCTAGGCAATGCACGACAACGCAAGTAAAGCTTAAAGCAAAGGAAGGCACGGTCAGGCGAGACAAGGCTAAGGCACGACAACGCAAGGCTTGGCAATGCAGGGAAGGCAAGCAAAGAGTAACGGAAGGTAAGGAAGGCAAGGGAAAGCAAGGAAAGGCAATGGTAACGGAAGGAACGGCACGGCAAGGGGAACCAAGGCTAAGGCACGACAACGCACGGCCAGTCAATGAACGGCAAGGCAAGGAACGTGTAACGCAAGGCAAGGTACTGTGAGGCTAGGCAAGGCTAAAGCAAAGAAAGGCAAGTGTAACGGAAAGGGTAACGCATGGGAAAGCACGGGCAGGCGAGGCAAGGCTAAGGCACGACAAGGCAAGGCTAGGAAATTCAGGGAAGGCAAGCAAAGAGTAACGGAAGGTAAGGAAGGCAAGGGAAAGGAAGGAAAGGCAAGTGTAACGGAAGGAACGGCACGGCAAGGGGAAACAAGGCTAAGGAACGACAACGCACGGCTAGGCAATGCACGGCAAGGCAAGGAAAGGGTAACGCATGGGAAAGCACGGTCAGGCGATGCAAGGATAAGGCACGACAATGCAAGGCTAGGCAATGCACGGCAAAGCAAGCAAAGAGTAACGGAACGCAAGGAAGGCAAGGGAAAGCAAGGGAAGGCAAGGGTAATGGAAGGAACGGCACGGCAAGGGGAAACAAGGCTAATGCAGGGCAACGTAGGCTAGGCAATGAACGGCAAGGCAAGGAAAGGGTAACGCATGGGAAAGCACGGGCAGGCGAGGCAAGGCTAAGGCACGACAAGGCAAGGCTAGGAAATTCAGGGAAGGCAAGCAAAGAGTAACGGAAGGTAAGGAAGGCAAGGGAAAGCAAGGAAAGGCAAGGGTAACGGAAGGAACGGCACGGCAAGGGGAAACAAGGCTAAGGAACGACAACGCACGGCTAGGCAATGCACGGCAAGGCAAGGAAAGGGTAACGCATGGGAAAGCACGGTCAGGCGATGCAAGGCTAAGGCATGACAACGCAAGGCTAGGCAATGCACGGAAAGCAAGCAAAGAGTAACGGAACGCAAGGAAGGCAAGGGAAAGCAAGGGAAGGCAAGGGTAACGGAAGGAACGGCACGGCAAGGGGTAACAAGGCTAAGGCACGGCAACGCAGGGCTAGGCAATGCACAGCAAGGCAAGGAAAGGGTAACGCAGGGGAAGGCACGGTCAGGTGAGGCAAGGATAAGGCACGACAATGCAAGGCTAGGCAATGCACGGCAAGGCAAGGAAAGAGTAACGGAAGGAAAGGAAGGCCAGTCAAAGCCAGGCAAGGCAAGTGTAACAAAAGGCACGCCACGGCAAGGGGAAACAAGGCTAAGGCACGACAACGCACGGCTAGGCAATGCACGGCAAGGCAAGGAAAGGGTAACGCAAGGAAAGGCACGGTGAGGCTAGGCAAGGCTAATGCACGACAACGCAAGGCTAGGCAATGCACGACAATGCAAGGAAAGCTTAAAGCAAAGGAAGGCACGGTCAGGCGAGATAAGGCTAAGGCACGACAACGCAAGGCTAGGCAATGCAGGGAAGGGAAGCAAAGAGTAACGGAAGGTAAGCAAGGCAAGGAAAAGCAAGGAAAGGCAAGGGTAACGGAAGGAACTGCACGGCAAGGGGAAACAAGGCTAAGGCACGGCAACGCAGGCTGGGCAATGCACGGCAAGGCAAGGTAAGGGTAACGCATGGGAAAGCACGTTCAGGCGAGGCAATGCTAAGGCACGACAACGCAAGGCTAGGCAATGCACGGAAGGCAAGCAAAGAGAAACGGAAGGTAAGGAAGGCAAGGGAAAGCAAAGAAAGGCAAGTGTAACGGAAGGACCTGCACGGCAAGTGGAAACAAGGCTAAGGCACGACAACGCACGGCTAGGTAATGCACGGCAAATCAAGCAAAGGGTAACGCAAGGCAAGGCACGGTGAGGCTAGGCAAGGCTAATGCACGAAAACGCAAGGCTAGGCAATGCACGACAATGCAAGGAAAGCTTAAAGCAAAGGAAGGCAAGGTCAGGCGAGATAAGGGAAATGCACGACAACGCAAGTCTAGGCAATTCAGGGAAGGCAAGCAAAGAGTAACGTAAGGTAAGGAAGGCAAGGGAAAGCAAGGAAAGGCAAGGGTAACGGAAGGAACGGCACGGCACGGGGAAACAAGTCTAAGGCACGACACCGAACGCTAGGCAATGAACGGCAAGGCAAGGAAAGGGTAACGCATGGGAAAGCACGGTCAGGCGAGGCAAGGCTATGGCACGACAACGCAAGGTTAGGCAATGCACGGAAGGCAAGCAAAAAGTAACGGAAGGTAAGGAAGGCAAGGGAAAGCAAGGAAAGGCAAGTGTAATGGAAGGAACGGCACGGCAAGGGGAAACAAGGCTAAGGCACGACAACGCACGCTAGGCAATGCACGGCAAGGCAAGGAAAGGGTAACGCATGGGAAAGCACGGTCAGGCGAGGCAAGGCTAAGGCATGACAACGCAAGGCTAGGCAATGCACGGAAAGCAAGCAAAGAGTAACGGAACGTAAGGAAGGCAAGGGAAAGCAAGGGAAGGCAAGGGTAACGGAAGGAACGGCACGGCAAGGGGTAACAAGGCTAAGGCACGACAACGCAGGGCTAGGCAATGCACGGCAAGGCAAGGAAAGGGTAACGCAAGGGATGGCACGGTCAGGTGAGGCAAGGATAAGGCACGAAAATGCAAGGCTAGGCAATGCACGGCAAGGCAAGGAAAGAGTAACGGAAGGAAAGGAAGGCAAGGCAAAGCCAGGCAAGACAAGTGTAACAAAAGGCACGCCACGGCAAGGGGAAACAAGGCTAAGGCACGACAACGCACGGCTAGGCCATGCACGGCAAGGCAAGGAAAGGGTAACGCAAGGCAAGGCACGGTGAGGCAAGGCACGGCTAATGCACGACAACGCAAGGCTAGGCAATGCACGACAATCCAAGGAAAGCTTAAAGCAAAGGAAGGCACGGTCAGGCGAGATAAGGCTAAGGCACGACAACGCAAGGCTAGGCAAAGCAGGGAAGGGAAGCAAAGAGTAACGGAAGGTAAGCAAGGCATGGAAAAGCAAGGAAAGGCAAGGGTAACGGAAGGAACGGCACGGCAAGGGCAAACAAGGCTAAGGCACGACAACGCACGCTAGGCAATGCACGGCAAGGCAAGGAAAGGTTAACGCAAGGGAAAGCACGGTCAGGCGAGGCAAGGCTAAGGCATGACAACGCAAGGCTAGGCAATGCACGAAAAGCAAGCAAAGAGTAACGGAACGCAAGGAAGGCAAGGGAAAGCAAGGGAAGTCAAGGGTAACGGAAGGAACGGCACGGCAAGGGGTAACAAGGCTAAGGCACGGCAACGCAGGGCTAGGCAATGCACGGCAAGGCAAGGAAAGGGTAACGCAGGGGAAGGCACGGTCAGGTGAGGCAAGGATAAGGCACGACAATGCAAGGCTAGGCAATGCACGGCAAGGCAAGGAAAGAGTAACGGAAGGAAAGGAAGGCCAGTCAAAGCCAGGCAAGGCAAGTGTAACAAAAGGCACGCCACGGCAAGGGGAAACAAGGCTAAGGCACGACAACGCACGGCTAGGCAATGCACGGCAAGGCAAGGAAAGGGTAACGCAAGGAAAGGCACGGTGAGGCTAGGCAAGGCTAATGCACGACAACGCAAGGCTAGGCAATGCACGACAATGCAAGGAAAGCTTGAAGCAAAGGAAGGCACGGTCAGGCGAGAAAAGGCTAAGGCACGACAACGCAAGGCTAGGCAATGCAGGGAAGGGAAGCAAAGAGTAACGGAAGGTAAGCAAGGCAAGGAAAAGCAAGGAAAGGCAAGGGTAACGGAAGGAACTGCACGGCAAGGGGAAACAAGGATAAGGCACGGCAACGCAGGCTGGGCAATGCACGGCAAGGCAAGGTAAGGGTAACGCATGGGAAAGCACGTTCAGGCGAGGCAATGCTAAGGCACGACAACGCAAGGCTAGGCAATGCACGGAAGGCAAGCAAAGAGAAACGGAAGGTAAGGAAGGGAAGGGAAAGCAAAGAAAGGCAAGTGTAACGGAAGGACCTGCACGGCAAGGGGAAACAAGGCTAAGGCACGACAACGCACGGCTAGGTAATGCACGGCAAATCAAGCAAAGGGTAACGCAAGGCAAGGCACGGTGAGGCTAGGCAAGGCTAATGCACGAAAACGCAAGGCTAGGCAATGCACGACAATGCAAGGAAAGCTTAAAGCAAAGGAAGGCAAGGTCAGGCGAGATAAGGGAAAGGCACGACAACGCAAGTCTAGGCAATTCAGGGAAGGCAAGCAAAGAGTAACGGAAGGTAAGGAAGGCAAGGAAAAGCAAGGAAAGGCAAGGGTAACGGAAGGAACGGCACGGCAAGGGGAAACAAGGCTAAGGCACGACAACGCACGCTAGGCAATGCACGGCAAGGCAAGGAAAGGGTAACGCATGGGAAAGCACGATCAGGCGAGGCAAGCCTAAGGCATGACAACGCAAGGCTAGGCAATGCACGGAAAGCAAGCAAAGAGTAACGGAACGCAAGGAAGGCAAGGGAAAGCAAGGGAAGGCAAGGGTAACGGAAGGAACGGCACGGCAAGGGGTAACAAGGCTAAGGCACGACAACGCAGGGCTAGGCAATGCACGGCAAGTCAAGGAAAGAGTAACGGAAGGAAAGGAAGGCAAGGCAAAGCCAGGCAAGGCAAGTGTAACAAAAGGCACGCAACGGCAAGGGGAAACAAGGCTAAGGCACGACAAGACACGGCTAGGAAATGCACGGCAAGGCAAGGAAAGGGTAACGGAAGGCAAGGCACGGTGAGGCTAGGCAAGGCTAATGCACGACAACGCAAGGCTAGGCAATGCACGACAACGCAAGTAAAGCTTAAAGCAAAGGAAGGCACGGTCAGGCGAGACAAGGCTAAGGCACGACAACGCAAGTCTTGGCAATGCAGGGAAGGCAAGCAAAGAGTAACGGAAGGTAAGGAAGGCAAGGGAAAGCAAGGAAAGGCAATGGTAACGGAAGGAACGGCACGGCAAGGGGAAACAAGTCTAAGGCACGACAACGCACGCTAGGCAATGCACGGCAAGGCAAGGAAAGGGTAACGCATGGGAAAGCACGGTCAGGCGAGGCAAGGCTAAGGAAAGCCAACGCAAGGCTAGGGAATGCACGGAAAGCAAGCAAGGAGTAACGGAATACAGGGAAGGAAAGGGAAAGCAAGGGAAGGCAAGGGTAACGGAAGGAACGGCACGGGAAGGGTTAACAAGGCTAAGGCACGACAACACACGGCTAGGAAATGCACGGCAAGGAAAGGAAAGGGTAACGCAAGGCAAGGCACGGTGAGGCTAGGCAAGGCTAATGCACGAAAACGCAAGGCTAGGCAATGCACGACAATGCAAGGAAAGCTTAAAGCAAAGGAAGGCACGGTCAGGCGAGATAAGGCTAAGGCACGACAACGCAAGGCTAGGCAATGCACGGAAGGCAAGGAAAGAGTAACGGAAGGTAAGGAAGGCAAGGGAAAGCAAGGAAAGGCAATGGTAATGGAAGGAACGGCACGGCAAGGGGAAACAAGGCTAAGGCACGACAACGCACGCTAGGCAATGCACGGCAAGGCAAGGAAAGGGTAACGCATGGGAAAGCACGGTCAGGCGAGGCAACGCTAAGGCACGACCACGCAAGGCTTAGGCAATGCACGGAAGGGAAGCAAAGAGTAACGGAAGGTAAGGAAGGCAAGGGAAAGCAAAGAAAGGCAAGTGTAACGGAAGGAACGGCACGGCAAGGGGAAACAAGGCTAAGGCACGACAACGCACGGCTAGGCAATGCACGGCAAGGCAAGGAAAGGGTAACGCACGGCAAGGCAAGGAAAGGGTAACGCAAGGCAAGGCACGGTGAGGCTAGGCAAGGTTAATGCACGACAACGCAAGTAAAGCTTAAAGCAAAGGAAGGCACGGTCAGGCGAGACAAGGCTAAGGCACGACAACGCAAGGCTTGGCAATGCAGGGAAGGCAAGCAAAGAGTAACGGAATGTAAGGAAGGCAAGCGAAAGCAAGGAAAGGCAATGGTAACGGAAGGAACGGCACGGCAAGGGGAACCAAGGCTAAGGCACGACAACGCACGGCCAGTCAATGCACGGCAAGGCAAGGAAAGTGTAACGCAAGGCAAGGTACTGTGAGGCTAGGCAAGGCTAATGCACGAAAACGCAAGGCTAGGCAATGCACGACAATGCAAGGAAAGCTTAAAGCAAAGGAAGGCAAGGTCAGGCGAGATAAGGCTAAGGCACGACAACGCAAGGCTAGGCAATTCAGGGAAGGCAAGCAAAGAGTAACGGAAGGTAAGCAAGGCAAGGAAAAGCAAGGAAAGGCAAGTGTAACGGAAGGAACGGCACGGCACGGGGAAACAAGTCTAAGGCACGACACCGAACGCTAGGCAATGAACGGAAAGGCAAGGAAAGGGTAACGCATGGGAAAGCACGGTCAGGCGAGGCAAGGCTATGGCACGACAACGCAAGGCTAGGCAATGCACGGAAGGCAAGCAAAAAGTAACGGAAGGTAAGGAAGGCAAGGGAAAGCAAGGAAAGGCAAGTGTAACTGAAGGAACGGCACGGCAAGGGGAAACAAGGCTAAGGCACGACAACGCACGCTAGGCAATGCACGGCAAGGCAAGGAAAGGGTAACGCATGGGAAAGCACGGTCAGGCGAGGCAACGCTAAGGCACGACCACGCAAGGCTTAGGCAATGCACGGAAGGCTAGCAAAGAGTAACGGAAGGTAAGGAAGGCAAGGGAAAGCAAAGAAAGGCAAGTGTAACGGAAGGAACGGCACGGGAAGGGGAAACAAGGCTAAGGCACGACAACGCACGGCTAGGCAATGCACGGCAAGGCAAGCAAAGGGTAACACAAGGAAAGGCACGGTGAGGCTAGGCAAGGCTAATGCACGAAAACGCAAGGATAGGCGATGCACGACAATGCAAGGAAACTTAAAGCAAAGGAAAGCAAGGTCAGGCGAGATAAGGCTAAGGCACGACAAGGCAAGGCTAGGAAATTCAGGGAAGGCAAGCAAAGAGTAACGGAAGGTAAGGAAGGCAAGGGAAAGCAAGGAAAGGCAAGTGTAACGGAAGGAACGGCACGGCAAGGGGAAACAAGGCTAAGGCACGACAACGCACGGCTAGGTAATGCACGGCAAGGCAAGCAAAGGGTAACGCAAGGCAAGGCACGGTCAGGCGATGCAAGGCTAAGGCACGACAACGCAAGGCTAGGCAATGCACGGAAGGCAAGAAAAGAGTAACGGAACGCAAGGAAGGCAAGGGAAAGCAAGGGAAGGCAAGGGTAACGGAAGGAACGGCACGGCAAGGGGTAACAAGGCTAAGGCACGGCAACGCAGGGCTAGGCAATGCACGGCAAGGCAAGGAAAGGGTAACGCAGGGGAAGGCACGGTCAGGTGAGGCAAGGATAAGGCACGACAATGCAAGGCTAGGCAATGCACGGCAAGGCAAGGAAAGAGTAACGGAAGGAAAGGAAGGCAAGTCAAAGCCAGGCAAGGCAAGTGTAACAAAAGGCACGCCACGGCAAGGGGAAACAAGGCTAATGCACGACAACGCAAGGCTAGGCAATGCACGACAATGCAAGGAAAGCTTAAAGCAAAGGAAGGCACGGTCAGGCGAGAAAAGGCTAAGGCACGACAACGCAAGGCTAGGCAATGCAGGGAAGGGAAGCAAAGAGTAACGGAAGGTAAGCAAGGGAAGGAAAAGCAAGGAAAGGCAAGGGTAACGGAAGGAACTGCACGGCAAGGGGAAACAAGGATAAGGCACGGCAACGCAGGCTGGGCAATGCACGGCAAGGCAAGGTAAGGGTAACGCATGGGAAAGCACGTTCAGGCGAGGCAATGCTAAGGCACGACAACGCAAGGCTAGGCAATGCACGGAAGGCAAGCAAAGAGAAACGGAAGGTAAGGAAGGGAAGGGAAAGCAAAGAAAGGCAAGTGTAACGGAAGTACCTGCACGGCAAGGGGAAACAAGGCTAAGGCACGACAACGCACGGCTAGGTAATGCACGGCAAATCAAGCAAAGGGTAACGCAAGGCAAGGCACGGTGAGGCTAGGCAAGGCTAATGCACGAAAACGCGAGGCTAGGCAATGCACGACAATGCAAGGAAAGCTTAAAGCAAAGGAAGGCAAGGTCAGGCGAGATAAGGGAAAGGCACGACAACGCAAGTCTAGGCAATTCAGGGAAGGCAAGCAAAGAGTAACGGAAGGTAAGGAAGGCAAGGAAAAGCAAGGAAAGGCAAGGGTAACGGAAGGAACGGCACGGCAAGGGGAAACAAGGCTAAGGCACGACAACGCACGCTAGGCAATGCACGGCAAGGCAAGGAAAGGGTAACGCATGGGAAAGCACGGTCAGGCGAGGCAAGCCTAAGGCATGACAACGCAAGGCTAGGCAATGCACGGAAAGCAAGCAAAGAGTAACGGAACGCAAGGAAGGCAAGGGAAAGCAAGGGAAGGCAAGGGTAACGGAAGGAACGGCACGGCAAGGGGTAACAAGGCTAAGGCACGACAACGCAGGGCTAGGCAATGCACGGCAAGGCAAGGAAAGAGTAACGGAAGGAAAGGAAGGCAAGGCAAAGCGAGGCAAGGCAAGTGTAACAAAAGGCACGCAACGGCAAGGGGAAACAAGGCTAAGGCACGACAAGACACGGCTAGGAAATGCACGGCAAGGCAAGGAAAGGGTAACGGAAGGCAAGGCACGGTGAGGCTAGGCAAGGCTAATGCACGACAACGCAAGGCTAGGCAATGCACGGAAAGCAAGCAAGGAGTAACGGAATGCAGGGAAGGAAAGGGAAAGCAAGGGAAGGCAAGGGTAACGGAAGGAACGGCACGGCAAGGGGAAACAAGGCTAAGGCACGACAACGCACGCTAGGCAATGCACGGCAAGGCAAGGAAAGGGTAACGCATGGGAAAGCACGGTCAGGCGAGGCAAGGCTAAGGCACGACAACTCAAGGCTAGGCAATGCACGGAAGGCAAGCAAAGAGTAACGGAAGGTAAGGATGGAAAGGGAAAGCAAAGAAAGGCAAGTGTAACGGAAGGAACGGCAAGGCAAGGGGAAACAAGGCTAAGGCACGACAATGCACGGCTAGGCAATGCACGGCAAGGCAAGCAAAGGGTAACGCAAGGAAAGGCACGGTGAGGCTAGGCAAGGCTAATGCACGAAAACGCAAGGCTAGGTAATGCACGACAATGCAAGGAAAGCTTAAAGCAAAGGAAGGCACGGTCAGGCGAGATAAGGCTAAGGCACGACAACGCAAGGCTAGGCAATGCACGGCAAGGCAAGGAAAGAGTAACGGAAGGAAAGGAAGGCAAGGCAAAGCCAGGCAAGGCAAGTGTAACAAAAGGCACGCAACGGCAAGGGGAAACAAGGCTAAGGCACGACAACACACGGCTAGGAAATGCACGGCAAGGCAAGGAAAGGGTAACGCAAGGCAAGGCACGGTGAGGCTAGGCAAGGCTAATGCACGACAACGCAAGGCTAGGCAATGCACGACAATGCAACTAAAGCTTAAAGCAAAGGAAGGCACGGCCAGTAGAGATAAGGCTAAGGCACGACAACGCAAGGCTAGGCAATGCAGGGAAGGCAAGGAAAGAGTAACGGAAGGTAAGGAAGGCAAAGGAAAGCAAGGAAAGGCAATGGTAACGGAAGGAACGGCACGGCAAGGGGAAACAAGTCTAAGGCACGACAACGCACGCTAGGCAATGCACGGCAAGGGAAGGAAAGGGTAACGCATGGGAAAGAACGGTCAGGGGAGGCAACTCTAAGGCACGACAACGCAAGGCTTGGCAATGCACGGAAGGCAAGCAAAGAGTAACGGAAGGTAAGGAAGGAAAGGGAAAGGAAGGAACGGCACGGCAAGGGGAAACAAGGCTAAGGCACGACAACGCACGGCTAGGCAATGCACGGTAGGCAAGCAAAGAGTAACGGAAGGTAAGGAAGGCAAGGGAAAGCAAGGAAAGGCAAGTGTAACGGAAAGAAACGCACGGCAAGGGGAAACTAGGCTAAGGCACGAAAACGCACGCTAGGCAATGCACGGCAAGGCAAGGAAATGGTAACGCATGGGAAAGCACGGTCAGGCGAGGCAAGCCTAAGGCATTACAACGCAAGGCTTGGCAATGCACGGAAAGCAAGCAAAGAGTAACGGAACGCAAGGAAGGCAAGGGAAAGCAAGGAAAGGCAAGGGTAACGGAAGGAACGGCACGGCAAGGGGTAACAAGGCTAAGGCACGACAACGCAGGGCTAGGGAATGCACGGCAAGGCAAGGAAAGAGTAACGCAAGGAAAGGAAGGCAAGGCAAAGCCAGGCAAGGCAAGTGTAAGAAAAGGCACGCAACGGCAAGGGGAAACAAGGCTAAGGAATGCCAAAGCAAGGCTAGGCAATGCACGGAAAGCAAGCAAAGAGTAACGGAACGCAAGGAAGGCAAGGGAAAGCAAGGAAAGGCAAGGGTAACGGAAGGAACGGCACGGCAAGGGGAAACAAGGCTAAGGCACGACAACGCACACTAGGCAATGCACGGCAAGGCAAGGAAAGGGTAACGCATGGGAAAGCACGGTCAGGCGAGGCAAGGCTAAGGCATGACAACGGAAGGCTAGGCAATGCACGGAAGGCAAGCAAAGAGTATCGGAAGGTAAGGAAGGAAAGGGAAAGCAAAGAAAGGCAAGTGTAACGGAAGGAACGGCACGGCAAGGGGAAACAAGGCTAAGGCACGACAACGCACGGCTAGGCAATGCACGGCAAGGCAAGCAAAGGGTAACGCAAGGAAAGGCACGGTGAGGCTAGGCAAGGCTAATGCACGAAAACGCAAGGCTAGGCAATGCACGACAATGCAAGGAAAGCTTAAAGCAAAGGAAGGCACGGTCAGGCGAGATAAGGCTAAGGCACGACAACGCAAGGCTAGGCAATGCACGGAAGGCAAGGAAAGAGTAACGGAAGGTAAGGAAGGCAAGGGAAAGCAAGGAAAGACAATGGTAACGGAAGGAACGGCACGGCAAGGGGAAACAAGGCTAAGGCACGACAACGCACGCTAGGCAATGCACGGCAAGGCAAGGAAAGGGTAACGCATGGGAAAGCACGGTCAGGCGAGGCAAGGCTAAGGCACGACAACGCAAGGCTTGGCAATGCACGGAAGGCAAGCAAAGAGTAATGGAAGGTAAGGAAGGCAAGGGAAAGCAAAGAAAGGCAAGTGTAACGGAAGGAACGGCACGGCAAGGGGAAACAACGCTAAGGCACGACAACGCACGGCTAGGCAATGCCCGTCAAGGCAAGCAAAGGGTAACGAAAGGAAAGGCACGGTGAGGCGAGGCAAGGCTAAGGCATGACAACGCAAGGCTAGGCAATGCACGACAACGCAAGTAAAGCTTAAAGCAAAGGAAGGCACGGTCAGGCGAGACAAGGCTAAGGCACGACAACGCAAGGCTTGGCAATGCAGGGAAGGCAAGCAAAGAGTAACGGAAGGTAAGGAAGGCAAGGGAAAGCAAGGAAAGGCAATGGTAACGGAAGGAACGGCACGGCAAGGGGAACCAAGGCTAAGGCACGACAACGCACGGCCAGTCAATGAACGGCAAGGCAAGGAACGTGTAACGCAAGGCAAGGTACTGTGAGGCTAGGCAAGGCTAAAGCAAAGAAAGGCAAGTGTAACGGAAAGGGTAACGCATGGGAAAGCACGGGCAGGCGAGGCAAGGCTAAGGCACGACAAGGCAAGGCTAGGAAATTCAGGGAAGGCAAGCAAAGAGTAACGGAAGGTAAGGAAGGCAAGGGAAAGGAAGGAAAGGCAAGTGTAACGGAAGGAACGGCACGGCAAGGGGAAACAAGGCTAAGGAACGACAACGCACGGCTAGGCAATGCACGGCAAGGCAAGGAAAGGGTAACGCATGGGAAAGCACGGTCAGGCGATGCAAGGCTAAGGCACGACAACGCACGCTAGGCAATGCAAAGAAAGCAAGCAAAGAGTAACGGAACGCAAGAAAGGCAAGGGAAAGCAAGGGAAGGCAAGGGTAACAGAAGGAACGGCACGGCAAGGGGAAACAAGGCTAATGCAGGGCAACGTAGGCTAGGCAATGAACGGCAAGGCAAGGAAAGGGTAACGCATGGGAAAGCACGGGCAGGCGAGGCAAGGCTAAGGCACGACAAGGCAAGGCTAGGAAATTCAGGGAAGGCAAGCAAAGAGTAACGGAAGGTAAGGAAGGCAAGGGAAAGGAAGGAAAGGCAAGTGTAACGGAAGGAACGGCACGGCAAGGGGAAACAAGGCTAAGGAACGACAACGCACGGCTAGGCAATGCACGGCAAGGCAAGGAAAGGGTAACGCATGGGAAAGCACGGTCAGGCGATGCAAGGCTAAGGCATGACAAGGCAAGGCTAGGCAATGCACGGAAAGCAAGCAAAGAGTAACGGAACGCAAGGAAGGCAAGGGAAAGCAAGGGAAGGCAAGGGTAACGGAAGGAACGGCACGGCAAGGGGTAACAAGGCTAAGGCACGGCAACGCAGGGCTAGGCAATGCACAGCAAGGCAAGGAAAGGGTAACGCAGGGGAAGGCACGGTCAGGTGAGGCAAGGATAAGGCACGACAATGCAAGGCTAGGCAATGCACGGCAAGGCAAGGAAAGAGTAACGGAAGGAAAGGAAGGCCAGTCAAAGCCAGGCAAGGCAAGTGTAACAAAAGGCACGCCACGGCAAGGGGAAACAAGGCTAAGGCACGACAACGCACGGCTAGGCAATGCACGGCAAGGCAAGGAAAGGGTAACGCAAGGAAAGGCACGGTGAGGCTAGGCAAGGCTAATGCACGACAACGCAAGGCTAGGCAATGCACGACAATGCAAGGAAAGCTTAAAGCAAAGGAAGGCACGGTCAGGCGAGATAAGGCTAAGGCACGACAACGCAAGGCTAGGCAATGCAGGGAAGGGAAGCAAAGAGTAACGGAAGGTAAGCAAGGCAAGGAAAAGCAAGGAAAGGCAAGGGTAACGGAAGGAACTGCACGGCAAGGGGAAACAAGGCTAAGGCACGGCAACGCAGGCTGGGCAATGCACGGCAAGGCAAGGTAAGGGTAACGCATGGGAAAGCACGTTCAGGCGAGGCAATGCTAAGGCACGACAACGCAAGGCTAGGCAATGCACGGAAGGCAAGCAAAGAGAAACGGAAGGTAAGGAAGGCAAGGGAAAGCAAAGAAAGGCAAGTGTAACGGAAGGACCTGCACGGCAAGTGGAAACAAGGCTAAGGCACGACAACGCACGGCTAGGTAATGCACGGCAAATCAAGCAAAGGGTAACGCAAGGCAAGGCACGGTGAGGCTAGGCAAGGCTAATGCACGAAAACGCAAGGCTAGGCAATGCACGACAATGCAAGGAAAGCTTAAAGCAAAGGAAGGCAAGGTCAGGCGAGATAAGGGAAAGGCACGACAACGCAAGTCTAGGCAATTCAGGGAAGGCAAGCAAAGAGTAACGTAAGGTAAGGAAGGCAAGGGAAAGCAAGGAAAGGCAAGGGTTACGGAAGGAACGGCACGGCACGGGGAAACAAGTCTAAGGCACGACACCGAACGCTAGGCAATGAACGGCAAGGCAAGGAAAGGGTAACGCATGGGAAAGCACGGTCAGGCGAGGCAAGGCTATGGCACGACAACGCAAGGTTAGGCAATGCACGGAAGGCAAGCAAAAAGTAACGGAAGGTAAGGAAGGCAAGGGAAAGCAAGGAAAGGCAAGTGTAATGGAAGGAACGGCACGGCAAGGGGAAACAAGGCTAAGGCACGACAACGCACGCTAGGCAATGCACGGCAAGGCAAGGAAAGGGTAACGCATGGGAAAGCACGGTCAGGCGAGGCAAGGCTAAGGCATGACAACGCAAGGCTAGGCAATGCACGGAAAGCAAGCAAAGAGTAACGGAACGTAAGGAAGGCAAGGGAAAGCAAGGGAAGGCAAGGGTAACGGAAGGAACGGCACGGCAAGGGGTAACAAGGCTAAGGCACGACAACGCAGGGCTAGGCAATGCACGGCAAGGCAAGGAAAGGGTAACGCAAGGGATGGCACGGTCAGGTGAGGCAAGGATAAGGCACGAAAATGCAAGGCTAGGCAATGCACGGCAAGGCAAGGAAAGAGTAACGGAAGGAAAGGAAGGCAAGGCAAAGCCAGGCAAGACAAGTGTAACAAAAGGCACGCCACGGCAAGGGGAAACAAGGCTAAGGCACGACAACGCACGGCTAGGCCATGCACGGCAAGGCAAGGAAAGGGTAACGCAAGGCAAGGCACGGTGAGGCAAGGCACGGCTAATGCACGACAACGCAAGGCTAGGCAATGCACGACAATCCAAGGAAAGCTTAAAGCAAAGGAAGGCACGGTCAGGCGAGATAAGGCTAAGGCACGACAACGCAAGGCTAGGCAAAGCAGGGAAGGGAAGCAAAGAGTAACGGAAGGTAAGCAAGGCATGGAAAAGCAAGGAAAGGCAAGGGTAACGGAAGGAACGGCACGGCAAGGGCAAACAAGGCTAAGGCACGACAACGCACGGTTAGACAATGCACGGCAAGGCAAGGAAAGGTTAAAGCAAGGGAATGCACGGTCAGGGGAGATAAGGCTACGGCACGACAACGGAAGGCTAGGCAATGCACGGAAGGCAAGCAAAGAGTAACGGAATGCAAGGAAGGCAAGGGAAAGCAAGGGAAGTCAAGGGTAACGGAAGGAAGACACGGCAAGGGGAAACAAGGCTAAGGCACGACAACGCACGGCTAGGCAATGCACGGCAAGGTAAGGAAAGGGTAAAGCAAGGGAAGGCACGGTCAGGTGAGGCAAGGCTAAGGCACGACAATGCAAGGCTAGGCAATGCACGGCAAGGCAAGGAAAGAGTAACGGAAGGAAAGGAAGGCCAGTCAAAGCCAGGCAAGGCAAGTGTAACAAAAGGCACGCCACGGCAAGGGGAAACAAGGCTAAGGCACGACAACGCACGGCTAGGCAATGCACGGCAAGGCAAGGAAAGGGTAACGCAAGGAAAGGCACGGTGAGGCTAGGCAAGGCTAATGCACGACAACGCAAGGCTAGGCAATGCACGACAATGCAAGGAAAGCTTGAAGCAAAGGAAGGCACGGTCAGGCGAGAAAAGGCTAAGGCACGACAACGCAAGGCTAGGCAATGCAGGGAAGGGAAGCAAAGAGTAACGGAAGGTAAGCAAGGCAAGGAAAAGCAAGGAAAGGCAAGGGTAACGGAAGGAACTGCACGGCAAGGGGAAACAAGGATAAGGCACGGCAACGCAGGCTGGGCAATGCACGGCAAGGCAAGGTAAGGGTAACGCATGGGAAAGCACGTTCAGGCGAGGCAATGCTAAGGCACGACAACGCAAGGCTAGGCAATGCACGGAAGGCAAGCAAAGAGAAACGGAAGGTAAGGAAGGGAAGGGAAAGCAAAGAAAGGCAAGTGTAACGGAAGGACCTGCACGGCAAGGGGAAACAAGGCTAAGGCACGACAACGCACGGCTAGGTAATGCACGGCAAATCAAGCAAAGGGTAACGCGAGGCAAGGCACGGTGAGGCTAGGCAAGGCTAATGCACGAAAACGCAAGGCTAGGCAATGCACGACAATGCAAGGAAAGCTTAAAGCAAAGGAAGGCAAGGTCAGGCGAGATAAGGGAAAGGCACGACAACGCAAGTCTAGGCAATTCAGGGAAGGCAAGCAAAGAGTAACGGAAGGTAAGGAAGGCAAGGAAAAGCAAGGAAAGGCAAGGGTAACGGAAGGAACGGCACGGCAAGGGGAAACAAGGCTAAGGCACGACAACGCACGCTAGGCAATGCACGGCAAGGCAAGGAAAGGGTAACGCATGGGAAAGCACGATCAGGCGAGGCAAGCCTAAGGCATGACAACGCAAGGCTAGGCAATGCACGGAAAGCAAGCAAAGAGTAACGGAACGCAAGGAAGGCAAGGGAAAGCAAGGGAAGGCAAGGGTAACGGAAGGAACGGCACGGCAAGGGGTAACAAGGCTAAGGCACGACAACGCAGGGCTAGGCAATGCACGGCAAGTCAAGGAAAGAGTAACGGAAGGAAAGGAAGGCAAGGCAAAGCCAGGCAAGGCAAGTGTAACAAAAGGCACGCAACGGCAAGGGGAAACAAGGCTAAGGCACGACAAGACACGGCTAGGAAATGCACGGCAAGGCAAGGAAAGGGTAACGGAAGGCAAGGCACGGTGAGGCTAGGCAAGGCTAATGCACGACAACGCAAGGCTAGGCAATGCACGACAACGCAAGTAAAGCTTAAAGCAAAGGAAGGCACGGTCAGGCGAGACAAGGCTAAGGCACGACAACGCAAGTCTTGGCAATGCAGGGAAGGCAAGCAAAGAGTAACGGAAGGTAAGGAAGGCAAGGGAAAGCAAGGAAAGGCAATGGTAACGGAAGGAACGGCACGGCAAGGGGAAACAAGTCTAAGGCACGACAACGCACGCTAGGCAATGCACGGCAAGGCAAGGAAAGGGTAACGCATGGGAAAGCACGGTCAGGCGAGGCAAGGCTAAGGAAAGCCAACGCAAGGCTAGGGAATGCACGGAAAGCAAGCAAGGAGTAACGGAATACAGGGAAGGAAAGGGAAAGCAAGGGAAGGCAAGGGTAACGGAAGGAACGGCACGGGAAGGGTTAACAAGGCTAAGGCACGACAACACACGGCTAGGAAATGCACGGCAAGGAAAGGAAAGGGTAACGCAAGGCAAGGCACGGTGAGGCTAGGCAAGGCTAATGCACGAAAACGCAAGGCTAGGCAATGCACGACAATGCAAGGAAAGCTTAAAGCAAAGGAAGGCACGGTCAGGCGAGATAAGGCTAAGGCACGACAACGCAAGGCTAGGCAATGCACGGAAGGCAAGGAAAGAGTAACGGAAGGTAAGGAAGGCAAGGGAAAGCAAGGAAAGGCAATGGTAATGGAAGGAACGGCACGGCAAGGGGAAACAAGGCTAAGGCACGACAACGCACGCTAGGCAATGCACGGCAAGGCAAGGAAAGGGTAACGCATGGGAAAGCACGGTCAGGCGAGGCAACGCTAAGGCACGACCACGCAAGGCTTAGGCAATGCACGGAAGGGAAGCAAAGAGTAACGGAAGGTAAGGAAGGCAAGGGAAAGCAAAGAAAGGCAAGTGTAACGGAAGGAACGGCACGGCAAGGGGAAACAACGCTAAGGCACGACAACGCACGGCTAGGCAATGCCCGGCAAGGCAAGCAAAGGGTAAGGAAAGGAAAGGCACGGTGAGGCGAGGCAAGGCTAAGGCATGACAACGCAAGGCTAGGCAATGCACGACAACGCAAGTAAAGCTTAAAGCAAAGGAAGGCACGGTCAGGCGAGACAAGGCTAAGGCACGACAACGCAAGGCTTGGCAATGCAGGGAAGGCAAGCAAAGAGTAACGGAATGTAATGAAGGCAAGCGAAAGCAAGGAAAGGCAATGGTAACGGAAGGAACGGCACGGCAAGGGGAACCAAGGCTAAGGCACGACAACGCACGGCCAGTCAATGCACGGCAAGGCAAGGAAAGTGTAACGCAAGGCAAGGTACTGTGAGGCTAGGCAAGGCTAATGCACGAAAACGCAAGGCTAGGCAATGCACGACAATGCAAGGAAAGCTTAAAGCAAAGGAAGGCAAGGTCAGGCGAGATAAGGCTAAGGCACGACAACGCAAGGCTAGGCAATTCAGGGAAGGCAAGCAAAGAGTAACGGAAGGTAAGCAAGGCAAGGAAAAGCAAGGAAAGGCAAGGGTAACGGAAGGAACGGCACGGCACGGGGAAACAAGTCTAAGGCACGACACCGAACGCTAGGCAATGAACGGAAAGGCAAGGAAAGGGTAACGCATGGGAAAGCACGGTCAGGCGAGGCAAGGCTATGGCACGACAACGCAAGGTTAGGCAATGCACGGAAGGCAAGCAAAAAGTAACGGAAGGTAAGGAAGGCAAGGGAAAGCAAGGAAAGGCAAGTGTAACGGAAGGAACGGCACGGCAAGGGGAAACAAGGCTAAGGCACGACAACGCACGCTAGGCAATGCACGGCAAGGCAAGGAAAGGGTAACGCATGGGAAAGCACGGTCAGGCGAGGCAAGGCTAAGGCATGACAACGCAAGGCTAGGCAATGCACGGAAAGCAAGCAAAGAGTAACGGAACGCAAGGAAGGCAAGGGAAAGCAAGGGAAGGCAAGGGTAACGGAAGGAACGGCACGGCAAGGGGTAACAAGGCTAAGGCACGACAACGCAGGGTTAGGCAATGCACGGCAAGGCAAGGAAAGGGTAACGCAAGGGATGGCACGGTCAGGTGAGGCAAGGATAAGGCACGAAAATGCAAGGCTAGGCAATGCACGGCAAGGCAAGGAAAGAGTAACGGAAGGAAAGGAAGGCAAGGCAAAGCCAGGCAAGGCAAGTGTAACAAAAGGCACGCCACGGCAAGGGGAAACAAGGCTAAGGCACGACAACGCACGGCTAGGCCATCCACGGCAAGGCAAGGAAAGGGTAACGCAAGGCAAGGCACGGTGAGGCAAGGCACGGCTAATGCGCGACAACGCAAGGCTAGGCAATGCACGACAATCAAAGGAAAGCTTAAAGCAAAGGAAGGCACGGTCAGGCGAGCTAAGGCTAAGGCACGACAACGCAAGGCTAGGCAAAGCAGGGAAGGGAAGCAAAGAGTAACGGAAGATAAGCAAGGCAAGGAAAAGCAAGGAAAGGCAAGGATAACGGAAGGAACGGCACGGCAAGGGCAAACAAGGCTAAGGCACGACAACGCACGCTAGGCAATGCACGGCAAGGCAAGGAAAGGGTAACGCATGGGAAAGGACGGTCAGGCGAGGCAAGGCTAAGGCATGACAACGCAAGGCTAGGCAATGCACGGAAAGCAAGCAAAGAGTAACGGAACGCAAGGAAGGCAAGGGAAAGCAAGGGAAGGTAAGGGTAACGGAAGGAACGGCACGGCAAGGGGAAACAAGGCTAAGGCACGACAACGCACGCTAGGCAATGCACGGCAAGGCAAGGAAAGGGTAACGCATGGGAAAGCACGGTCAGGCGAGGCAAGGCTAAGGCACGACAACTCAAGGCTAGGCAATGCACGGAAGGCAAGCAAAGAGTAACGGAAGGTAAGGATGGAAAGGGAAAGCAAAGAAAGGCAAGCGTAACGGAAGGAACGGCACGGCAAGGGGAAACAAGGCTAAGGCACGACAACGCACGGCTAGGCAATGCACGGCAAGGCAAGCAAAGGGTAACGCAAGGAAAGGCACGGTCAGGCGAGGCAAGGCTAAGGCACGACAACGCAAGGCTAGGCAATGCACGACAATGCAAGGAAAGCTTAAAGCAAAGGAAGGCACGGTCAGGCGAGATAAGGCTAAGGCACGACAACGCAAGGCTAGGCAATGCACGGAAGGCAAGCAAAGAGTAACGGAACGCAAGGAAGGCAAGGGAAAGCAAGGGAAGGCAAGTGTAACGGAAGGAACGGCACGGCAAGGGGAAACAAGGCTAAGGCAAGACAACGCACGGCTAGGCAATGCACGGCAAGGCAAGGAAAGGGTAACGCAGGGGAAGGCACGGTCAGGTGAGGCAAGGATAAGGCACGACAATGCAAGGCTAGGCAATGCACGGCAAGGCAAGGAAAGAGTAACGGAAGGAAAGGAAGGCAAGGCAAAGCCAGGCAAGGCAAGTGTAACAAAAGGCACGCAACAGCAAGGGGAAACAAGGCTAAGACACGACAACACACGGCTAGGAAATGCACGGCAAGGCAAGGAAAGGGTAACGCAAGGCAAGGCACGGTGAGGCTAGGCAAGGCTAATGCACGACAACGCAAGGCTAGGCAATGCACGACAATGCAACTAAAGCTTAAAGCAAAGGAAGGCACGGCCAGTAGAGATAAGGCTAAGGCACGACAACGCAAGGCTAGGCAATGCAGGGAAGGCAAGGAAAGAGTAACGGAAGGTAAGGAAGGCAAAGGAAAGCAAGGAAAGGCAATGGTAACGGAAGGAACGGCACGGCAAGGGGAAACAAGTCTAAGGCACGACAACGCACGCTAGGCAATGCACGGCAAGGGAAGGAAAGGGTAACGCATGGGAAAGAACGGTCAGGGGAGGCAACTCTAAGGCACGACAACGCAAGGCTTGGCAATGCACGGAAGGCAAGCAAAGAGTAACGGAAGGTAAGGAAGGCAAGGGAAAGGAAGGAACGGCACGGCAAGGGGAAACAAGGCTAAGGCACGACAACGCACGGCTAGGCAATGCACGGAAGGCAAGCAAAGAGTAACGGAAGGTAAGGAAGGCAAGGGAAAGCAAGGAAAGGCAAGTGTAACGGAAAGAAACGCACGGCAAGGGGGAACTAGGCTAAGGCACGACAACGCACGCTAGGCAATGCACGGCAAGGCAAGGAAATGGTAACGCATGGGAAAGCACGGTCAGGCGAGGCAAGCCTAAGGCATTACAACGCAAGGCTTGGCAATGCACGGAAAGCAAGCAAAGAGTAACGGAACGCAAGGAAGGCAAGGGAAAGCAAGGAAAGGCAAGGGTAACGGAAGGAACGGCACGGCAAGGGGTAACAAGGCTAAGGCACGACAACGCAGGGCTAGGCAATGCACGGCAAGGCAAGGAAAGAGTAACGCAAGGAAAGGAAGGCAAGGCAAAGCCAGGCAAGGCAAGTGTAACAAAAGGCACGCAACGGCAAGGGGAAACAAGGCTAAGGAAAGCCAAAGCAAGGCTAGGCAATGCACGGAAAGCAAGCAAAGAGTAACGGAACGCAAGGAAGGCATAGAAAAGCAAGGAAAGGCAAGGGTAACGGAAGGAACGGCACGGCAAGGGGAAACAAGGCTAAGGCACGGCAACGCACGCTAGGCAATGCACGGCAAGGCAAGGAAAGGGTAACGCAAGGGAAAGCACGGTCAGGCGAGGCAAGGCTAAGGCATGACAACGCAAGGCTAGGCAATGCACGGAAAGCAAGCAAAGAGTAACGGAAGGTAAGGAAGGCAAGGGAAAGCAAGGGAAGGCAAGGGTAACGGAAGGAACGGCACGGCAAGGGGAAACAAGGCTAAGGCACGACAACGCACGGCTAGGCAATGCACGGCAAGGCAAGCAAAGGGTAACGCAAGGAAAGGCACGGTGAGGCTAGGCAAGGCTAATGCACGAAAACGCAAGGCTAGGCGATGCACGACAATGCAAGGAAACTTAAAGCAAAGGAAGGCAAGGTCAGGCGAGATAAGGCTAAGGCACGACAAGGCAAGGCTAGGAAATTCAGGGAAGGCAAGCAAAGAGTAACGGAAGGTAAGGAAGGCAAGGGAAAGGAAGGAAAGGCAAGTGTAACGGAAGGAACGGCACGGCAAGGGGAAACAAGGCTAAGGCACGACAACGCACGGCTAGGCAATGCACGGCAAGGCAAAGAAAGGGTAACGCATGGGAAAGCACGGTCAGGCGATGCAAGGCTAAGGCATGACAACGCAAGGCTAGGCAATGCACGGAAAGCAAGCAAAGAGTAACGGAACGCAAGGAAGGCAAGGGAAAGCAAGAGAAGGCAAGGGTAACGGAAGGAACGGCACGGCAAGGGGTAACAAGGCTAAGGCACGACAACGCAGGGCTAGGCAATGCACGGCAAGGCAAGGAAAGGGTAACGCAGGGGAAGGCACGGTCAGGTGAGGCAAGGATAAGGCACGACAATGCAAGGCTAGGCAATGCACGGCAAGGCAAGGAAAGAGTAACGGAAGGAAAGGAAGGCAAGTCAAAGCCAGGCAAGGCAAGTGTAACAAAAGGCACGCCACGGCAAGGGGAAACAAGGCTAATGCACGACAACGCAAGGCTAGGCAATGCACGACAATGCAAGGAAAGCTTAAAGCAAAGGAAGGCACGGTCAGGCGAGAAAAGGCTAAGGCACGACAACGCAAGGCTAGGCAATGCACGGAAGGCAAGCAAAGAGTAACGGAAGGTAAGCAAGGCAAGGAAAAGCAAGGAAAGGCAAGGGTAACGGAAGGAACTGCACGGTAAGGGGAAACAAGGATAAGGCACGGCAACGCAGGCTGGGCAATGCACGGCAAGGCAAGGTAAGGGTAACGCATGGGAAAGCACGTTCAGGCGAGGCAATGCTAAGGCACGACAACGCAAGGCTAGGCAATGCACGGAAGGCAAGCAAAGAGAAACGGAAGGTAAGGAAGGGAAGGGAAAGCAAAGAAAGGCAAGTGTAACGGAAGTACCTGCACGGCAAGGGGAAACAAGGCTAAGGCACGACAACGCACGGCTAGGTAATGCACGGCAAATCAAGCAAAGGGTAACGCAAGGCAAGGCACGGTGAGGCTAGGCAAGGCTAATGCACGAAAATGCAAGGCTAGGCAATGCACGACAATGCAAGGAAAGCTTAAAGCAAAGGAAGGCAAGGTCAGGCGAGATAAGGGAAAGGCACGACAACGCAAGTCTAGGCAATTCAGGGAAGGCAAGCAAAGAGTAACGGAAGGTAAGGAAGGCAAGGAAAAGCAAGGAAAGGCAAGTGTAACGGAAGGAACGGCACGGCAAGGGGAAACAAGGCTAAGGCACGACAACGCACGCTAGGCAATGCACGGCAAGGCAAGGAAAGGGTAACGCATGGGAAAGCACGGTCAGGCGAGGCAAGGCTAAGGCATGACAACGCAAGGCTAGGCAATGCACGGAAAGCAAGCAAAGAGTAACGGAACGCAAGGAAGGCAAGGGAAAGCAAGGGAAGGCAAGGGTAACGGAAGGAACGGCACGGCAAGGGGTAACAAGGCTAAGGCACGACAACGCAGGGCTAGGCAATGCACGGCAAGGCAAGGAAAGAGTAACGGAAGGAAAGGAAGGCAAGGCAAAGCCAGGCAAGGCAAGTGTAACAAAAGGCACGCAACGGCAAGGGGAAACAAGGCTAAGGCACGACAAGACACGGCTAGGAAATGCACGGCAAGGCAAGGAAAGGGTAACGGAAGGCAAGGCACGGTGAGGCTAGGCAAGGCTAATGCACGACAACGCAAGGCTAGGCAATGCACGGAAAGCAAGCAAGGAGTAACGGAATGCAAGGAAGGAAAGGGAAAGCAAGGGAAGGCAAGGGTAACGGAAGGAACGGCACGGCAAGGGGAAACAAGGCTAAGGCACGACAACGCACGCTAGGCAATGCACGGCAAGGCAAGGAAAGGGTAACGCATGGGAAAGCACGGTCAGGCGAGGCAAGGCTAAGGCACGACAACTCAAGGCTAGGCAATGCACGGAAGGCAAGCAAAGAGTAACGGAAGGTAAGGATGGAAAGGGAAAGCAAAGAAAGGCAAGTGTAACGGAAGGAACGGCAAGGCAAGGGGAAACAAGGCTAAGGCACGACAACGCACGGCTAGGCAATGCACGGCAAGGCAAGCAAAGGGTAACGCAAGGAAAGGCACGGTGAGGCTAGGCAAGGCTAATGCACGAAAACGCAAGGCTAGGTAATGCACGACAATGCAAGGAAAGCTTAAAGCAAAGGAAGGCACGGTCAGGCGAGATAAGGCTAAGGCACGACAACGCAAGGCTAGGCAATGCACGGAAGGCAAGCAAAGAGTAACGGAACGCAAGGAAGGCAAGGGAAAGCAAGGGAAGGCAAGTGTAACGGAAGGAACGGCACGGCAAGGGGAAACAAGGCTAAGGCAAGACAACGCACGGCTAGGCAATGCACGGCAAGGCAAGGAAAGGGTAACGCAGGGGAAGGCACGGTCAGGTGAGGCAAGGATAAGGCACGACAATGCAAGGCTAGGCAATGCACGGCAAGGCAAGGAAAGAGTAACGGAAGGAAAGGAAGGCAAGGCAAAGCCAGGCAAGGCAAGTGTAACAAAAGGCACGCAACGGCAAGGGGAAACAAGGCTAAGGCACGACAACACACGGCTAGGAAATGCACGGCAAGGCAAGGAAAGGGTAACGCAAGGCAAGGCACGGTGAGGCTAGGCAAGGCTAATGCACGACAACGCAAGGCTAGGCAATGCACGACAATGCAACTAAAGCTTAAAGCAAAGGAAGGCACGGCCAGTAGAGATAAGGCTAAGGCACGACAACGCAAGGCTAGGCAATGCAGGGAAGGCAAGGAAAGAGTAACGGAAGGTAAGGAAGGCAAAGGAAAGCAAGGAAAGGTAATGGTAACGGAAGGAACGGCACGGCAAGGGGAAACAAGTCTAAGGCACGACAACGCACGCTAGGCAATGCACGGCAAGGGAAGGAAAGGGTAACGCATGGGAAAGAACGGTCAGGGGAGGCAACTCTAAGGCACGACAACGCAAGGCTTGGCAATGCACGGAAGGCAAGCAAAGAGTAACGGAAGGTAAGGAAGGAAAGGGAAAGGAAGGAACGGCACGGCAAGGGGAAACAAGGCTAAGGCACGACAACGCACGGCTAGGCAATGCACGGTAGGCAAGCAAAGAGTAACGGAAGGTAAGGAAGGCAAGGGAAAGCAAGGAAAGGCAAGTGTAACGGAAAGAAACGCACGGCAAGGGGAAACTAGGCTAAGGCACGACAACGCACGCTAGGCAATGCACGGCAAGGCAAGGAAATGGTAACGCATGGGAAAGCACGGTCAGGCGAGGCAAGCCTAAGGCATTACAACGCAAGGCTTGGCAATGCACGGAAAGCAAGCAAAGAGTAACGGAACGCAAGGAAGGCAAGGGAAAGCAAGGAAAGGCAAGGGTAACGGAAGGAACGGCACGGCAAGGGGTAACAAGGCTAAGGCACGACAACGCAGGGCTAGGGAATGCACGGCAAGGCAAGGAAAGAGTAACGCAAGGAAAGGAAGGCAAGGCAAAGCCAGGCAAGGCAAGTGTAAGAAAAGGCACGCAACGGCAAGGGGAAACAAGGCTAAGGAAAGCCAAAGCAAGGCTAGGCAATGCACGGAAAGCAAGCAAAGAGTAACGGAACGCAAGGAAGGCAAGGGAAAGCAAGGAAAGGCAAGGGTAACGGAAGGAACGGCACGGCAAGGGTTAACAAGGCTAAGGCACGACAACACACGGCTAGAAAATGCACGGCAAGGCAAGGAAAGGGTAACGCAAGGCAAGGCACGCTGAGGCTAGGCAAGGTTAATGCACGACAACGCAAGGCTTGGCAATGCACGAAAATGCAAGGAAAGCTTAAAGCAAAGGAAGGCACGGTCAGGCGAGATAAGGCTAAAGCACGACAACGCAAGGCTAGGCAATGCACGTAAGGCAAGCAAAGAGTAACGGAAGGTAAGGAAGGCAAGGGAAAGCAAGGAAAGGCAATGGTAACGGAAGGAACGGCACGGCAAGGGGAAACAAGGCTAAGGCACGACAACGCACACTAGGCAATGCACGGCAAGGCAAGGAAAGGGTAACGCATGGGAAAGCACGGTCAGGCGAGGCAAGGCTAAGGCATGACAACGCAAGGCTAGGCAATGCACGGAAGGCAAGCAAAGAGTAACGGAAGGTAAGGAAGGAAAGGGAAAGCAAAGAAAGGCAAGTGTAACGGAAGGAACGGCACGGCAAGGGGAAACAAGGCTAAGGCACGACAACGCACGGCTAGGCAATGCACGGCAAGGCAAGCAAAGGGTAACGCAAGGAAAGGCACGGTGAGGCTAGGCAAGGCTAATGCACGAAAACGCAAGGCTAGGCAATGCACGACAATGCAAGGAAAGCTTAAAGCAAAGGAAGGCACGGTCAGGCGAGATAAGGCTAAGGCACGACAACGCAAGGCTAGGCAATGCACGGAAGGCAAGGAAAGAGTAACGGAAGGTAAGGAAGGCAAGGGAAAGCAAGGAAAGGCAATGGTAACGGAAGGAACGGCACGGCAAGGGGAAACAAGGCTAAGGCACGACAACGCACGCTAGGCAATGCACGGCAAGGCAAGGAAAGGGTAACGCATGGGAAAGCACGGTCAGGCGAGGCAACGCTAAGGCACGACCACGCAAGGCTTAGGCAATGCACGGAAGGCAAGCAAAGAGTAACGGAAGGTAAGGAAGGCAAGGGAAAGCAAAGAAAGGCAAGTGTAACGGAAGGAACGGCACGGCAAGGGGAAACAACGCTAAGGCACGACAACGCACGGCTAGGCAATGCCCGGCAAGGCAAGCAAAGGGTAACGAAAGGAAAGGCACGGTGAGGCGAGGCAAGGCTAAGGCATGACAACGCAAGGCTAGGCAATGCACGACAACGCAAATAAAGCTTAAAGCAAAGGAAGGCACGGTCAGGCGAGACAAGGCTAAGGCACGACAACGCAAGGCTTGGCAATGCAGGGAAGGCAAGCAAAGAGTAACGGAAGGTAAGCAAGGCAAGGAAAAGCAAGGAAAGGCAAGGGTAACGGAAGGAACGGCACGGCAAGGGGAACCAAGGCTAAGGCACGACAACGCACGGCCAGGCAATGCACGGCAAGGCAAGGAAAGTGTAACGCAAGGCAAGGTACTGTGAGGCTAGGCAAGGCTAATGCACGAAAACGCAAGGCTAGGCAAAGCACGACAATGCAAGGAAAGCTTAAAGCAAAGGAAGGCAAGGTCAGGCGAGATAAGGCTAAGGCACGACAACGCAAGGCTAGGGAATTCAAGGAAGGCAAGCAAAGAGTAACGGAAGGTAAGCAAGGCAAGGAAAAGCAAGGAAAGGCAAGGGTTACGGAAGGAACGGCACGGCACGGGGAAACAAGTCTAAGGCACGACACCGAACGCTAGGCAATGAACGGCAAGGCAAGGAAAGGGTAACGCATGGGAAAGCACGGTCAGGCGAGGCAAGGCTATGGCACGACAACGCAAGGTTAGGCAATGCACGGAAGGCAAGCAAAAAGTAACGGAAGGTAAGGAAGGCAAGGGAAAGCAAGGAAAGGCAAGTGTAACGGAAGGAACGGCACGGCAAGGGGAAACAAGGCTAAGGCACGACAACGCACGCTAGGCAATGCACGGCAAGGCAAGGAAAGGGTAACGCATGGGAAAGCACGGTCAGGCGAGGCAAGCCTAAGGCATGACAACGCAAGGCTAGGCAATGCACGGAAAGCAAGCAAAGAGTAACGGAACGCAAGGAAGGCAAGGGAAAGGAAGGGAAGGCAAGGGTAACGGAAGGAACGGCACGGCAAGGGGTAACAAGGCTAAGGCACGACAACGCAGGGCTAGGCAATGCACGGCAAGGCAAGGAAAGGGTAACGCAGGGGAAGGCACTGTCAGGTGAGGCAAGGATAAGGCACGACAATGCAAGGCTAGGCAATGCACGGCAAGGCAAGGAAAGAGTAACGGAAGGAAAGGAAGGCAAGGCAAAGCCAGGCAAGGCAAGTGTAACAAAAGGCACGCAACGGCAAGGGGAAACAAGGCTAAGGCACGACAACGCACGGCTAGGCCATGCACGGCAAGGCAAGGAAAGGGTAACGCAAGGCAAGGCACGGTGAGGCAAGGCACGGCTAATGCACGACAACGCAAGGCTAGGCAATGCACGACAATCCAAGGAAAGCTTAAAGCAAAGGAAGGCACGGTCAGGCGAGATAAGGCTAAGGCACGACAACGCAAGGCTAGGCAATGCAGGGAAGGGAAGCAAAGAGTAACGGAAGGTAAGCAAGGCATAGAAAAGCAAGGAAAGGCAAGGGTAACGGAATGAACGGCACGGCAAGGGCAAACAAGGCTAAGGCACGACAACGCACGCTAGGCAATGCACGGCAAGGCAAGGAAAGGGTAACGCAAGGGAAAGCACGGTCAGGCGAGGCAAGGCTAAGGCATGACAACGCAAGGCTAGGCAATGCACGAAAAGCAAGCAAAGAGTAACGGAACGCAAGGAAGGCAAGGGAAAGCAAGGGAAGGCAAGGGTAACGGAAGGAACGGCACGGCAAGGGGAAACAAGGCTAAGGCACGACAACGCAAGGCTAGGCAATGCACGGCAAGGCAAGGAAAGGGTAACGCATGGGAAAGCACGGTCAGGCGAGGCAAGGCTAAGGCACGACAACGCAAGGCTAGGCAATGCACGGAAGGCAAGCAAAGAGTAACGGAAGGCAAGGAAGGCAAGGGAAAGCAAGGTAAGGCAAGTGTAACGGAAGGAACGGCACGGCAAGGGGAAACAAGGCTAAGGCACGACAACGCACGGCTAGGCAATGCACGGCAAGGCAAGGAAAGGGTAACGCATGGGAAAGCACGGTCAGGCGATGCAAGGCTAAGGCACGACAACGCAAGGCTAGGCAATGCACGGAAAGCAAGCAAAGAGTAACGGAACGCAAGGAAGGCAAGGGAAAGCAAGGGAAGGCAAGGGTAACGGAAGGAACGGCACGGCAAGGGGTAACAAGGCTAAGGCACGGCAACGCAGGGCTAGGCAATGCACAGCAAGGCAAGGAAAGGGTAACGCAGGGGAAGGCACGGTCAGGTGAGGCAAGGATAAGGCACGACAATGCAAGGCTAGGCAATGCACGGCAAGGCAAGGAAAGAGTAACGGAAGGAAAGGAAGGCCAGTCAAAGCCAGGCAAGGCAAGTGTAACAAAAGGCACGCCACGGCAAGGGGAAACAAGGCTAAGGCACGACAACGCACGGCTAGGCAATGCACGGCAAGGCAAGGAAAGGGTAACGCAAGGAAAGGCACGGTGAGGCTAGGCATGGCTAATGCACGACAACGCAAGGCTAGGCAATGCACGACAATGCAAGGAAAGCTTAAAGCAAAGGAAGGCACGGTCAGGCGAGATAAGGCTAAGGCACGACAACGCAAGGCTAGGCAATGCAGGGAAGGGAAGCAAAGAGTAACGGAAGGTAAGCAAGGCAAGGAAAAGCAAGGAAAGGCAAGGGTAACGGAAGGAACTGCACGGCAAGGGGAAACAAGGCTAAGGCACGGCAACGCAGGCTGGGCAATGCACGGCAAGGCAAGGTAAGGGTAACGCATGGGAAAGCACGTTCAGGCGAGGCAATGCTAAGGCACGACAACGCAAGGCTAGGCAATGCACGGAAGGCAAGCAAAGAGAAACGGAAGGTAAGGAAGGCAAGGGAAAGCAAAGAAAGGCAAGTGTAACGGAAGGACCTGCACGGCAAGGGGAAACAAGGCTAAGGCACGACAACGCACGGCTAGGTAATGCACGGCAAATCAAGCAAAGGGTAACGCAAGGCAAGGCACGGTGAGGCTAGGCAAGGCTAATGCACGAAAACGCAAGGCTAGGCAATGCACGACAATTCAAGGAAAGCTTAAAGCAAAGGAAGGCAAGGTCAGGCGAGATAAGGGAAAGGCACGACAACGCAAGTCTAGGCAATTCAGGGAAGGCAAGCAAAGAGTAACGGAATGTAAGGAAGGCAAGGGAAAGCAAGGAAAGGCAAGGGTTACGGAAGGAACGGCACGGCACGGGGAAAGAAGTCTAAGGCACGACACCGAACGCTAGGCAATGAACGGCAAGGCAAGGAAAGGGTAACGCATGGGAAAGCACGGTCAGGCGAGGCAAGGCTATGGCACGACAACGCAAGGTTAGGCAATGCACGGAAGGCAAGCAAAAAGTAACGGAAGGTAAGGAAGGCAAGGGAAAGCAAGGAAAGGCAAGTGTAACGGAAGGAACGGCACGGCAAGGGGAAACAAGGCTAAGGCACGACAACGCACGCTAGGCAATGCACGGCAAGGCAAGGAAAGGGTAACGCATGGGAAAGCACGGTCAAGCGAGGCAAGGCTAAGGCATGACAACGCAAGGCTAGGCAATGCACGGAAAGCAAGCAAAGAGTAACGGAACGTAAGGAAGGCAAGGGAAAGCAAGGGAAGGCAAGGGTAACGGAAGGAACGGCACGGCAAGGGGTAACAAGGCTAAGGCACGACAACGCAGGGCTAGGCAATGCACGGCAAGGCAAGGAAAGGGTAACGCAAGGGATGGCACGTTCAGGTGAGGCAAGGATAAGGCACGAAAATGCAAGGCTAGGCAATGCACGGCAAGGCAAGGAAAGAGTAACGGAAGGAAAGGAAGGCAAGGCAAAGCCAGGCAAGGCAAGTGTAACAAAAGGCACGGCACGGCAAGGGGAAACAAGGCTAAGGCACGACAACGCACGGCTAGGCAATGCACGGCAAGGCAAGGAAAGGGTAACGAAAGGCAAGGCACGGTGAGGCAAGGCAAGGCTAATGCACGACAATGCAAGGCTAGGCAATGCACGACAATCCAAGGAAAGCTTAAAGCAAAGGAAGGCACGGTCAGGCGAGATAAGGCTAAGGCACGACAACGCAAGGCTAGGCAAAGCATGGAAGGGAAGCAAAGAGTAACGGAAGGTAAGCAAGGCATGGAAAAGCAAGGAAAGGCAAGGGTAACGGAAGGAACGGCACGGCAAGGGCAAACAAGGCTAAGGCACGACAACGCACGGCTAGGCAATGCAAGGGAAGGCAAGGAAAGGGTAACGCAAGGGAAAGCACGGTCAGGCGAGGCAAGGCTAAGGCATGACAACGCAAGGCTAGGCAATGCACGAAAAGCAAGCAAAGAGTAACGGAACGCAAGGAAGGCAAGGGAAAGCAAGGGAAGGCAAGGGTAATGGAAGGAACGGCACGGCAAGGGGAAACAAGGCTAAGGCACGACAACGCACGGCTAGGCAATGAACGGCAAGGCAAGGAAAGGGTAACGCATGGGAAAGCACGGTCAGGCGAGGCAAGGCTAAGGCACGACAAGGCAAGGCTAGGAAATTCAGGGAAGGCAAGCAAAGAGTAACGGAAGGTAAGGAAGGCAAGGGAAAGGAAGGAAAGGCAAGTGTAACGGAAGGAACGGCACGGCAAGGGGAAACAAGGCTAAGGAACGACAACGCACGGCTAGGCAATGCACGGCAAGGCAAGGAAAGGGTAACGCATGGGAAAGCACGGTCAGGCGAGGCAAGGCTAAGGCATGACAACGCAAGGCTAGGCAATGCACGGAAAGCAAGCAAAGAGTAACGGAACGCGAGGAAGGCAAGGGAAAGCAAGGGAAGGCAAGGGTAACGGAAGGAACGGCACGGCAAGGGGTAACAAGGCTAAGGCACGGCAACGCAGGGCTAGGCAATGCACGGCAAGGCAAGGAAAGGGTAACGCAGGGGAAGGCACAGTCAGGTGAGGCAAGGATAAGGCACGACAATGCAAGGCTAGGCAATGCACGGCAAGGCAAGGAAAGAGTAACGGAAGGAAAGGAAGGCCAGTCAAAGCCAGGCAAGGCAAGTGTAACAAAAGGCACGCCAAGGCAAGGGGAAACAAGGCTAAGGCACGACAACGCACGGCTAGGCAATGCACGGCAAGGCAAGGAAAGGGTAACGCAAGGAAAGGCACGGTGAGGCTAGGCAAGGCTAATGCACGACAACGCAAGGCTAAGCAATGCACGACAATGCAAGGAAAGCTTAAAGCAAAGGAAGGCCCGGTCAGGCGAGATAAGGCTAAGGCACGACAACGCAAAGCTAGGCAATGCAGGGAAGGGAAGCAAAGAGTAACGGAAGGTAAGGAAGGCAAGGAAAAGCAAGGAGAGGCAAGGGTAACGGAAGGAACTTCACGGCAAGGGGAAACAAGGCTAAGGCACGGCAACGCAGGCTGGGCAATGCACGGCAAGGCAAGGTAAGGGTAACGCATGGGAAAGCACGTTCAGGCGAGGCAATGCTAAGGCACGACAACGCAAGGCTAGGCAATGCATGGAAGGCAAGCAAAGAGAAACGGAAGGTAAGGAAGGCAAGGGAAAGCAAAGAAAGGCAAGTGTAACGGAAGGACCTGCACGGCAAGGGGAAACAAGGCTAAGGCACGACAACGCACGGCTAGGTAATGCACGGCAAATCAAGCAAAGGGTAACGCAAGGCAAGGCACGGTGAGGCTAGGCAAGGCTAATGCACGAAAACGCACGGCTAGGCAATGCACGACAATGCAAGGAAAGCTTAAAGCAAAGGAAGGCAAGGTCAGGCGAGATAAGGGAAAGGCACGACAACGCAAGTCTAGGCAATTCAGGGAAGGCAAGCAAAGAGTAACGGAAGGTAAGGAAGGCAAGGAAAAGCAAGGAAAGGCAAGGGTAACGGAAGGAACGGCACGGCAAGGGGAAACAAGGTTAAGGCACGACAACGCACGCTAGGCAATGCACGGCAAGGCAAGGAAAGGGTAACGCATGGGAAAGCACGGTCAGGCGAGGCAAGCCTAAGGCATGACAACGCAAGGCTAGGCAATGCACGGAAAGCAAGCAAAGAGTAACGGAACGCAAGGAAGGCAAGGGAAAGCAAGGGAAGGCAAGGGTAACGGAAGGAACGGCACGGCAAGGGGTAACAAGGCTAAGGCACGACAACGCAGGGCTAGGCAATGCACGGCAAGGCAAGGAAAGAGTAACGGAAGGAAAGGAAGGCAAGGCAAAGCCAGGCAAGGCAAGTGTAACAAAAGGCACGCAACGGCAAGGGGAAACAAGGCTAAGGCACGACAAGACACGGCTAGGAAATGCACGGCAAGGCAAGGAAAGGGTAACGGAAGGCAAGGCACGGTGAGGCTAGGCAAGGCTAATGCACGACAACGCAAGGCTAGGCAATGCACGACAACGCAAGTAAAGCTTAAAGCAAAGGAAGGCACGGTCAGGCGAGACAAGGCTAAGGCACGACAACGCAAGGCTTGGCAATGCAGGGAAGGCAAGCAAAGAGTAACGGAAGGTAAGGAAGGCAAGGGAAAGCAAGGAAAGGCAATGGTAACGGAAGGAACGGCACGGCAAGGGGAAACAAGTCTAAGGCACGACAACGCACGCTAGGCAATGCACGGCAAGGCAAGGAAAGGGTAACGCATGGGAAAGCACGGTCAGGCGAGGCAAGGCTAAGGAAAGCCAACGCAAGGCTAGGCAATGCACGGAAAGAAAGCAAGGAGTAACGGAATGCAGGGAAGGAAAGGGAAAGCAAGGGAAGGCAAGGGTAACGGAAGGAACGGCACGGCAAGGGTTAACAAGGCTAAGGCACGACAACACACGGCTAGGAAATGCACGGCAAGGAAAGGAAAGGGTAACGCAAGGCAAGGCACGGTGAGGCTAGGCAAGGTTAATGCACGACAACGCAAGGCTAGGCAATGCACGACAATGCAAGGAAAGCTTAAAGGAAAGGAAGGCACGGTCAGGCGAGATAAGGCTAAGGCAAGACAACGCAAGGCTAGGCAATGCACGGAAGGCAAGCAAAGAGTAACGGAAGGTAAGGAAGGCAAGGGAAAGTAAGGAAAGGCAATGGTAACGGAAGGAACGGCACGGCAAGGGGAAACAAGGCTAAGGCACGACAACGCACGCTAGGCAATGCACGGCAAGGCAAGGAAAGGGTAACACATGGGAAAGCACGGTCAGGCGAGGCAAGGCTAAGGCACGACAACTCAAGGCTAGGCAATGCACGGAAGGCAAGCAAAGAGTAACGGAAGGTAAGGAAGGCAAGGGAAAGCAAGGCAAGGCAAGGGTAACGGAAGGAACGGCAAGGAAAGGGGAAACAAGGCTAAGGCACGACAACGCACGGCTAGGCAATGCACGGCAACGCAAGGAAAGCGTAACGCAAGGCAAGGCACGGTAAGGCAAGGCAAGGCTAATGCACGACAACGCAAGGCTAGGCAATGCACGACAATGCAACTAAAGCTTAAAGCAAAGGAAGGCACGGCCAGTAGAGATAAGGCTAAGGCACGACAACGCAAGGCTAGGCAATGCAGGGAAGGCAAGGAAAGAGTAACGGAAGGTAAGGAAGGCAAAGGAAAGCAAGGAAAGGCAATGGTAACGGAAGGAACGGCACGGCAAGGGGAAACAAGTCTAAGGCACGACAACGCACGCTAGGCAATGCACGGCAAGGGAAAGAAAGGGTAACGCATGGGAAAGAACGGTCAGGGGAGGTAACGCTAAGGCACGACAACGCAAGGCTTGGCAATGCACGGAAGGCAAGCAAAGAGTAACGGAAGGTAAGGAAGGCAAGGGAAAGGAAGGAACGGCACGGCAAGGGGAAACAAGGCTAAGGCACGACAACGCAAGGCTAGGCAATGCACGGAAGGCAAGCAAAGAGTAACGGAAGGTAAGGAAGGCAAGGGAAAGCAAGGCAAGGCAAGGGTAACGGAAGGAAACGCACGGCAAGGGGAAACAAGGCTAAGGCACGACAACGCACGCTAGGCAATGCACGGCAAGCAAGGAAATGGTAACGCTTGGGAAAGCACGGTCAGGCGAGGCAAGCCTAAGGCATTACAAAGCAAGGCTTGGCAATGCACGGAAAGCAAGCAAAGAGTAACGGAACGCAAGGAAGGCAAGGGAAAGCAAGGAAAGGCAAGGGTAACGGAAGGAACGGCACGGCAAGGGGTAACAAGGCTAAGGCACGACAACGCAGGGCTAGGCAATGCACGGCAAGGCAAGGAAAGAGTAACGCAAGGAAAGGAAGGCAAGGCAAAGCCAGGCAAGGCAAGTGTAAGAAAAGGCACGCAACGGCAAGGGGAAACAAGGCTAAGGAAAGCCAAAGCAAGGCTAGCCAATGCACGGAAAGCAAGCAAAGAGTAACGGAACGCAAGGAAGGCAAGGGAAAGCAAGGAAAGGCAAGGGTAACGGAAGGAACGGCACGGCAAGGGTTAACAAGGCTAAGGCACGACAACACACGGCTAGGAAATGCACGGCAAGGCAAGGAAAGGGTAACGCAAGGCAAGGCACGCTGAGGCTAGGCAAGGTTAATGCACGACAACGCAAGGCTTGGCAATGCACGACAATGCAAGGAAAGCTTAAAGCAAAGAAAGGCACGGTCAGGCGAGATAAGGCTAAGGCACGACAACGCAAGGCTAGGCAATGCACGGAAGGCAAGCAAAGAGTAACGGAAGGTAAGGAAGGCAATGGAAAGCAAGGAAAGGCAATGGTAACGGAAGGAACGGCACGGCAAGGGGAAACAAGGCTAAGGCACGACAACGCACGCTAGGCAATGCACGGCAAGGCAAGGAAAGGGTAACGCATGGGAAAGCACGGTCAGGCGAGGCAAGGCTAAGGCACGAAAACGCAAGGCTAGGCAATGCACGACAATGCAAGGAAAGCTTAAAGCAAGGGAAGGCACGGTCAGGCGAGATAAGGCTAAGGCACGACAACGCAAGGCTAGGCAATGCACGGAAGGCAAGGAAAGAGTAACGGAAGGCAAGGAAGGCAAGGGAAAGCAAGGCAAGGCAAGGGTAACGGAAGGAACGGCACGGCAAGGGGAAACAAGGCTAAGGCACGACAACGCACGCTAGGCAATGCACGGCAAGGCAAGGAAAGGGTAACGCATGGGAAAGCACGGTCAGGCGAGGCAACGCTAAGGCACGACCACGCAAGGCTTAGGCAATGCACGGAAGGCAAGCAAAGAGTAACGGAAGGTAAGGAAGGCAAGGGAAAGCAAAGAAAGGCAAGTGTAACGGAAGGAACGGCACGGCAAGGGGAAACAACGCTAAGGCACGACAACGCACGGCTAGGCAATGCCCGGCAAGGCAAGCAAAGGGTAACGAAAGGAAAGGCACGGTGAGGCGAGGCAAGGCTAAGGCATGACAACGCAAGGCTAGGCAATGCACGACAACGCAAGGCTAGGCAATGCACGACAATGCAAGTAAAGCTTAAAGCAAAGGAAGGCACGGTCAGAAGAGATAAGGCTAAGGCACGACAACGCAAGGCTTGGCAATGCACGGCAAGGCAAGGAAAGAGTAACGGAAGGTAAGGAAGGCAAGGGAAAGCAAGGCAAGGCAAGGGTAACGGAAGGAACGGCACGGCAAGGGGAAACAAGGCTAAGGCACGACAACGCACGGCTAGGCAATGCACGGCAAGGCAAGGAAAGTGTAACGCAAGGCAAGGTACTGTGAGGCTAGGCAAGGCTAATGCACGAAAACGCAAGGCTAGGCAATGCACGACAATGCAAGGAAAGCTTAAAGCAAAGGAAGGCAAGGTCAGGCGAGATAAGGCTAAGGCACGACAACGCAAGGCAAGGCAATTCAGGGAAGGCAAGCAAAGAGTAACGAAAGGTAAGCAAGGCAAGGAAAAGCAAGGAAAGGCAAGGGTAACGGAAGGAACGGCACGGCACGGGGAAACAAGTCTAAGGCACGACACCGAACGCTAGGCAATGAACGGCAAGGCAAGGAAAGGGTAACGCATGGGAAAGCACGGTCAGGCGAGGCAAGGCTATGGCACGACAACGCAAGGCTAGGCAATGCACGGAAGGCAAGCAAAGAGTAACGGAAGGCAAGGAAGGCAAGGGAAAGCAAGGCAAGGCAAGGGTAACGGAAGGAACGGAACGGCAAGGGGAAACAAGGCTAAGGCACGACAACACACGGCTAGGCAATGCACGGCTGTGCAAGGAAAGTGTAACGCAAGGAAAGGCACGGTCAGGCGAGGCAAGGCTAAGGCATGACAACGCAAGGCTAGGCAATGCACGGAAAGCAAGCAAAGAGTAACGGAACGCAAGGAAGGCAGGGGAAAGCAACGGAAGGCAAGGGTAACGGAAAGAACGGCACGGCAAGTTGGTAACAAGGCTAAGGCACGACAACGCAGGGCTAGGCAATGCACGGCAAGGCAAGGAAACGGTAACGCAAGGGATGGCACGGTCAGGTGAGGCAAGGATAAGGCACGAAAATGCAAGGCTAGGCAATGCACGGCAAGGCAAGGAAAGAGTAACGGAAGGAAAGGAAGGCAAGGCAAAGCAAGGCAAGGCAAGTGTAACAAAAGGCACGGCACGGCAAGGGGAAACAAGGCTAAGGCACGACAACGCACGGCTAGGCCATGCACGGCAAGGCAAGGAAAGGGTAACGCAAGGCAAGGCACGGTGAGGCAAGGCACGGCTAATGCACGACAACGCAAGGCTAGGCAATGCACGACAATCCAAGGAAAGCTTAAAGCAAAGGAAGGCACGGTCAGGCGAGATAAGGCTAAGGCACGACAACGCAAGGCTAGGCAAAGCAGGGAAGGGAAGCAAAGAGTAACGGAAGGTAAGCAAGGCATGGAAAAGCAAGGAAAGGCAAGGGTAACGGAAGGAACGGCACGGCAAGGGCAAACAAGGCTAAGGCACGGCAACGCAGGCTGGGCAATGCACGGCAAGGCAAGGAAAGGGTAACGCATGGGAAAGCACGTTCAGGCGAGGCAATGCTAAGGCACGACAACGCAAGGCTAGGCAATGCACGGAAGGCAAGCAAAGAGAAACGGAAAGTAAGGAAGGCAAGGGAAAGCAAAGAAAGGCAAGTGTAACGGAAGGACCTGCACGGCAAGGGGAAACAAGGCTAAGACACGACAACGCACTGCTAGGTAATGCACGGCAAATCAAGCAAAGGGTAACGCAAGGCAAGGCACGGTGAGGCTAGGCAAGGCTAATGCACGAAAACGCAAGGCTAGGCAATGCACGACAATGCAAGGAAAGCTTAAAGTAAAGGAAGGCAAGGTCAGGCGAGATAAGGGAAAGGCACGACAACGCAAGTCTAAGCAATTCAGGGAAGGCAAGCAAAGAGTAACGGAAGGTAAGGAAGGCAAGGGAAAGCAAGGGAAGGCAAGGGTAACGGAAGGAACGGCACGGCAAGGGGTAACAAGGCTAAGGCACGACAACGCAGGGCTAGGCAATGCACGGCAAGGCAAGGAAAGAGTAACGGAAGGAAAGGAAGGCAAGGCAAAGCCAGGCAAGGCAAGTGTAACAAAAGGCACGCAACGGCAAGGGGAAACAAGGCTAAGGCACGACAAGACACGGCTAGGAAATGCACGGCAAGGCAAGGAAAGGGTAACGGAAGGCAAGGCACGGTGAGGCTAGGCAAGGCTAATGCACGACAACGCAAGGCTAGGCAATGCACGACAACGCAAGTAAAGCTTAAAGCAAAGGAAGGCACGGTCAGGCGAGGCAAGGCTAAGGCACGACAACGCAAGGCTTGGCAATGCAGGGAAGGCAAGCAAAGAGTAACGGAAGGTAAGGAAGGCAAGGGAAAGCAAGGAAAGGCAATGGTAACGGAAGGAACGGCACGGCAAGGGGAAACAAGTCTAAGGCACGACAACGCACGCTAGGCAATGCACGGCAAGGCAAGGAAAGGGTAACGCATGGGAAAGCACGGTCAGGCGAGGCAAGGCTAAGGCACGACAACGCAAGGCTAGGCAATGCACGGAATGCAAGCAAGGAGTAACGGAATGCAAGGAAGGAAAGGGAAAGCAAGGGAAGGCAAGGGTAACGGAAGGAACGGCACGGCAATGGTTAACAAGGCTAAGGCACGACAACACACGGCTAGGAAATGCACGGCAAGGAAAGGAAAGGGTAACGCAAGGCAAGGCACGGTGAGGCTAGGCAAGGTTAATGCACGACAACGCAAGGCTAGGCAATGCACGACAATGCAAGGAAAGCTTAAAGGAAAGGAAGGCACGGTCAGTCGAGATAAGGCTAAGGCAAGACAACGCAAGGCTAGGCAATGCACGGAAGGCAAGCAAAGAGTAACGGAAGGTAAGGAAGGCAAGGGAAAGCAAGGAAAGGAAATGGTAACGGAAGGAACGGCACGGCAAGGGGAAACAAGGCTAAGGCACGACAACGCACGCTAGGCAAGGCACGGCAAGGCAAGTAAAGGGTAACGCATGGGAAAGAACGGTCAGGCGAGGCAAGGCTAAGGCACGACAACGCAAGGCTAGGCAATGCACGGAAGGCAAGCAAAGAGTAACGGAAGGTAAGGAAGGCAAGGGAAAGCAAGGAAAGGCAAGTGTAACGGAAGGAACGGCACGGCAAGGGGAAACAATGCTAAGGCACGACAACGCACGCTAGGCAATGCACGGCAAGGCAAGGAAAGGGTAACGCATGGGAAAGCACGGTCAGGCGAGGCAAGGCTAAGGCACGACAACGCAAGGCTAGGCAATGCACGGAAGGCAAGCAAAGAGTAACGGAAGGTAAGGATGGAAAGGGAAAGCAAAGAAAGGCAAGTGTAACGGAAGGAACGGCAAGGCAAGGGGAAACAAGGCTAAGGCACGACAACGCACGGCTAGGCAATGCACGGCAAGGCAAGCAAAGGGTAACGCAAGGAAATGCACGGTGAGGCTAGGCAAGGCTAATGCACGAAAACGCAAGGCTAGGTAATGCACGGCAATGCAAGGAAAGCTTAAAGCAGAGGAAGGCACGGTCAGGCGAGATAAGGCTAAGGCACGGCAACGCAAGGCTAGGCAATGCACGGAAGGCAAGCAAAGAGTAACGGAACGCAAGGAAGGCAAGGGAAAGCAAGGGAAGGCAATTGTAACGGAAGGAACGGCACGGCAAGGGGAAACAAGGCTAAGGCAAGACAACGCACGGCTAGGCAATGCACGGCAAGGCAAGGAAAGGGTAACGCAGGGGAAGGCAAGGTCAGGTGAGGCAAGGATAAGGCACGACAATGCAAGGCTACGCAATGCACGGCAAGGCAAGGAAAGAGTAACGGAAGGAAAGGAAGGCAAGGCAAAGCCAGGCAAGGCAAGTGTAACAAAAGGCACGCAACGGCAAGGGGAAACAAGGCTAAGGCACGACAACACACGGCTAGGAAATGCACGGCAAGGCAAGGAAAGGGTAACGCAAGGCAAGGCACGGTGAGGCTAGGCAAGGCTAATGCACGACAACGCAAGGCTAGGCATGCACGAAAATGCAACTAAAGCTTAAAGCAAAGGAAGGCACGGCCAGTAGAGATAAGGCTAAGGCACGACAACGCAAGGCTAGGCAATGCAGGGAAGGCAAGGAAAGAGTAACGGAAGGTAAGGAAGGCAAAGGAAAGCAAGGAAAGGCAATGGTAACGGAAGGAACGGCACGGCAAGGGGAAACAAGTCTAAGGCACGACAACGCACGCTAGGCAATGCACGGCAAGGGAAGGAAAGGGTAACGCATGGGAAAGAACGGTCAGGGGAGGCAAGGCTAAGGCACGACAACGCAAGGCTTGGCAATGCACGGAAGGCAAGCAAAGAGTAACGGAAGGTAAGGAAGGCAAGGGAAAGCAAGGAAAGGCAAGTGTAACGGAAGGAAACGCACGGCAAGGGGAAACAAGGCTAAGGCACGACAACGCACGCTAGGCAATGCACGGCAAGGCAAGGAAATGGTAACGCATGGGAAAGAACGGTCAGGCGAGGCAAGCCTAAGGCATTACAACGCAAGGCTTGGCAATGCACGGAAAGCAAGCAAAGAGTAACGGAACGCAAGGAAGGCAAGGGAAAGCAAGGAAAGGCAAGGGTAACGGAAGGAACGGCACGGCAAGGGGTAACAAGGCAAAGGCACAACAACGCAGGGCTAGGCAATGCACGGCAAGGCAAGGAAAGACTAACGCAAGGAAAGGAAGGCAAGGCAAAGCCAGGCAAGGCAAGTGTAAGAAAAGGCACGCAACGGCAAGGGGAAACAAGGCTAAGGAAAGCCAAAGCAAGGCTAGGCAATGCACGGAAAGCAAGCAAAGAGTAACGGAACGCAAGGAAGGCAAGGGAAAGCAAGGGAAGGCAAGGGTAACGGAAGGAACGGCACGGCAAGGGTTAACAAGGCTAAGGCACGACAACACACGGCTAGGAAATGCACGGCAAGGCAAGGAAAGGGTAACGCAAGGCAAGGCACGCTGAGGCTAGGCAAGGTTAATGCACGACAACGCAAGGCTTGGCAATGCACGACAATGCAAGGAAAGCTTAAAGCATAGGAAGGCACGGTCAGGCGAGATAAGGCTAAAGCACGACAACGCAAGGCTAGGCAATGCACGTAAGGCAAGCAAAGAGTAACGGAAGGTAAGGAAGGCAAGGGAAAGCAAGGAAAGGCAATGGTAACGGAAGGAACGGCACGGCAAGGGGAAACAAGGCTAAGGCACGACAACGCACGCTAGGCAATGCACGGCAAGGCAAGGAAAGGGTAACGCATGGGAAAGCACGGACAGGCGAGGCAAGGCTAAGGCACGACAACCCAAGGCTAGGCAATGCACGGAAGGCAAGCAAAGAGTAACGGAAGGTAAGGAAGGAAAGGGAAAGCAAAGAAAGGCAAGTGTAACGGAAGAAACGGCACGGCAAGGGGAAACAAGGCTAAGGCACGACAACGCACGGCTAGGCAATGCACGGCAAGGCAAGCAAAGGGTAACGCAAGGAAAGGCACGGTGAGGCTAGGCAAGGCTAATGCACGAAAACGCAAGGCTAGGCAATGCACGACAATGCAAGGAAAGCTTAAAGCAAAGGAAGGCACGGTCAGGCGAGATAAGGCTAAGGCACGACAACGCAAGGGTAGGCAATGCACGGAAGGCAAGGAAAGAGTAACGGAAGGTAAGGAAGGCAAGGGAAAGCAAGGAAAGGCAAGGGTAACGGAAGGAACGGCACGGCAAGGGGAAACAAGGCTAAGGCACGACAACGCACGCTAGGCAATGCACGGCAAGGCAAGGAAAGGGTAACGCATGGGAAAGCACGGTCAGGCGAGGCAACGCTAAGGCACGACCACGCAAGGCTTAGGCAATGCACGGAAGGCAAGCAAAGAGTAACGGAAGGTAAGGAAGGCAAGGGAAAGCAAAGAAAGGCATGTGTAACGGAAGGAACGGCACGGCAAGGGGAAACAAGGCTAAGGCACGACAACGCACGGCTAGGCAATGCACGGCAAGGCAAGGAAAGGGTAACGAAAGGAAAGGCACGGTGAGGCGAGGCAAGGCTAAGGCATGACAACGCAAGGCTAGGCAATGCACGACAACGCAAGTAAAGCTTAAAGCAAAGGAAGGCACGGTCAGGCGAGACAAGGCTAAGGCACGACAACGCAAGGCTTGGCAATGCAGGGAAGGCAAGCAAAGAGTAACGGAAGGTAAGGAAGGCAAGGGAAAGCAAGGAAAGGCAATGGTAACGGAAGGAACGGCACGGCAAGGGGAAACAAGGCTAAGGCTCGACAACGCACGCTAGGCAATGCACGGCAAGGCAAGGAAAGGGTAACGCATGGGAAAGCACGGTCAGGCGAGGCAAGGCTATGGCACGACAACGCAAGGTTAGGCAATGCACGGAAGGCAAGCAAAAAGTAACGGAAGGTAAGGAAGGCAAGGGAAAGCAAGGAAAGGCAAGTGTAACGGAAGGAACGGCACGGCAAGGGGAAACAAGGCTAAGGCACGACAACGCACGCTAGGCAATGCACGGCAAGGCAAGGAAAGGGTAACGCATGGGAAAGCACGGTCAGGCGAGGCAAGGCTAAGGCATGACAACGCAAGGCTAGGCAATGCACGGAAAGCAAGCAAAGAGTAACGGAACGCAAGGAAGGCAAGGGAAAGCAAGGGAAGGCAAGGGTAACGGAAGGAACGGCACGGCAAGGGGTAACAAGGATAAGGCACGACAACGCAGGGCTAGGCAATGCACGGCAAGGCAAGGAAAGAGTAACGGAAGGAAAGGAAGGCAAGGCAAAGCCACGCAAGGCAAGTGTAACAAAAGGCACGCCACGGCAAGGGGAAACAAGGCTAAGGCACGACAACGCACGGCTAGGCCATGCACGGCAAGGCAAGGAAAGGGTAACGCAAGGCAAGGCACGGTGAGGCAAGGCACGGCTAATGCACGACAACGCAAGGCTAGGCAATGCACGACAATCCAAGGAAAGCTTAAAGCAAAGGAAGGCACGGTCAGGCGAGATAAGGCTAAGGCACGACAACGCAAGGCTAGGCAAAGCAGGGAAGGGAAGCAAAGAGTAACGGAAGGTAAGCAAGGCATGGAAAAGCAAGGAAAGGCAAGGGTAATGGAAGGAACGGCACGGCAAGGGGAAACAAGGCTAATGCACGGCAACGTAGGCTAGGCAATGCACGGCAAGGCAAGGAAAGGGTAACGCATGGGAAAGCACGGTCAGGCGAGGCAAGGCTAAGGCATGACAACGCAAGGCTAGGCAATGCACGAAAAGCAAGCAAAGAGTAACGGAACGCAAGGAAGGCAAGGGAAAGCAAGGGAAGGCAAGGGTAACGGAAGGAACGGCACGGCAAGGGCAAACAAGGCTAAGGCACGACAACGCACGCTAGGCAATGCACGGCAAGGCAAGGAAAGGGTAACGCATGGGAAAGCACGGTCAGGCGAGGCAAGGCTAAGGCATGACAACGCAAGGCTAGGCAATGCACGAAAAGCAAGCAAAGAGTAACGGAACGCAAGGAAGGCAAGGGAAAGCAAGGGAAGGCAAGGGTAATGGAAGGAACGGCACGGCAAGGGGAAACAAGGCTAATGCACGGCAACGTAGGCTAGGCAATGAACGGCAAGGCAAGGAAAGGGTAACGCATGGGAAAGCACGGGCAGGCGAGGCAAGGCTAAGGCACGACAACGCAAGGCTAGGCAATGCACGGAAGGCAAGCAAAGAGTAACGGAAGGTAAGGAAGGCAAGGGAAAGCAAGGAAAGGCAGGCACGACAAAGCACGCTAGGCAATGCACGGCAAGGCAAGGAAAGGGTAACGCATGGGAAAGGACGGTCAGGCGAGGCAAGGGTAAGGCATGACAACGCAAGGCTAGGCAATGCACGGAAAGCAAGCAAAGAGTAACGGAACGCAAGGAAGGCAAGGGGCAAGGGAAGGTAAGGGTAATGGAAGGAACGGTACGGCAAGGGGAAACAAGGCTAAGGCACGGCAACGTAGGCTAGGCAATGCACGTCAAGGCAAGGAAAGGGTAACGCATGGGAAAGCACGTTCAGGCGAGGCAAGGCTAAGGCACGGCAAGGCAAGGAAACGGAAGGTAAGGAAGGCAAGGGAAAGCAAAAAAGGCAAGTGTAACGGAAGGAACGGCACGGCAAGGGGAAACAAGGCTAAGGCACGACAACGCACGGCTAGGCAATGCACGGCAAGGCAAGCAAAGGGTAACACAAGGAAAGGCGGTGAGGCTAGGCAAGGCTAATGCACGAAAACGCAAGGATAGGCGATGAACGATGCAAGGAAACTTAAAGCAAAGGAAAGCAAGGTCAGGCGAGATAAGGCTAAGGCACGACAAGGCAAGGCTAGGAAATTCAGGGAAGGCAAGCAAAGAGTAACGGAAGGTAAGGAAGGCAAGGGAAAGGAAGGAAAGGCAAGTGTAACGGAAGGAACGGCACGGCAAGGGGAAACAAGGCTAAGGAACGACAACGCACGGCTAGGCAAGGCACAGCAAGGCAAGGAAAGGGTAACGCATGGGAAAGCACGGTCAGGCGATGCAAGGCTAAGGCATGACAACGCAAGGCTAGGCAATGCACGGAAAGCAAGCAAAGAGTAACGGAACGCAAGGAAGGCAAGGGAAAGCAAGGGAAGGCAAGGGCGGAAGGAACGGCACGGCAAGCGGTAAGGCAAGGCAAGGAAAGGGTAACGCAGGGGAAGGCACGGTCAGGTGAGGCAAGGATAAGGCACGGCAAGGCTAGGCAATGCACGGCAAGGCAAGGAAAGAGTAACGGAAGGAAAGGAAGGCAAGGGAAAGCAAGGGAAGGCAAGGGTAACGGAAGGAACGGCACGGCAAGGGGTAACAAGGCTAAGGACAACGCAGGGCTAGGCAATGCACGGCAAGGCAAGGAAAGAGTAACGGAAGGAAAGGAAGGCAAGGCAAAGCCACAAGGCTAACAAAAGGCACGCAACGGCAAGGGGAAACAAGGCTAAGGCACGACAAGACAGGCTAGGCAATGCACGGTGAGGCTAGGCAAGGCTAATGCACGACAACGCAAGGCTAGGCAATGGACAACGCAAGTAAAGCTTAAAGCAAAGGAAGGCACGGTCAGGCGAGACAAGGCTAAAGCACGCAATGCTTGGCAATGCAGGGAAGGCAAGCAAAGAGTAACGGAAGGTAAGGAAGGCAAAGGAAAGCAAGGAAAGGCAATGGTAACGGAAGGAACGGCACGAAACAAGTCTAAGGCACGACAAGGCTAGGCAATGCACGGCAAGGCAAGGAAAGGGTAACGCATGGGAAAGCACGGTCAGGCGAGGCAAGGGCCAACGCAAGGTTAGGCAATGCACGGAAAGCAAGCAAGGAGTAACGGAATGCAGGGAAGGAAAGGGAAAGCAAGGGAAGGCAAGGTACCGGAAGGAACGGCACGGCAATGGTTAACAAGGCTAAGGCACGACAACAACGGCTAGGAAATGCACGGCAAGGAAAGGAAAGGGTAACGCAAAAGCAAGGTTAATGCACGACAACGCAAGGCTAGGCAATGCACGAAAAGGCAAGTGTAACGGAAGGAACGGCAGGCGAGGCAAGGGGAAACAAGGCTGCACGGAAGGCAAGCAAAGAGTAACGGAAGGTAAGGATGGAAAGGTAAAGCAAAGAAAGGCAAGTGTAACGGAAGGAACGGCAAGGCAAGGGGAAACAAGGCACGACAACGCACGGCTAGGCAATGCACGGCAAGGCAAGCAAAGGGTAACGCAAGGAAAGGCACGGTGAGGCTAGGCAAGGCTAATGCACGAAAACGCAAGGCTAGGCAATGCACGACAATGCAAGGAAAGCTTAAAGCAAAGGAAAGCAAGGTCAGGCGAGATAAGGCAAAGGCACGACAACGCAAGGCTAGGCAATGCACGGAAGGCAAGCAAAGAGTAACGGAACGCAAGGAAGGCAAGGGAAAGCAAGGGAAGGCAAGTGTAACGGAAGGAACGGCACGACAAGGGGAAACAAGGCTAAGGCACGACAATGCACGGCTAGGCAAGGCACAGCAAGGCAAGGAAAGGGTAACGCAGGGGGAAGGCACGGTCAGGTGAGGCAAGGATAAGGCACGACAATGCAAGGCTAGGCAATGCACGGCAAGGCAAGGAAAGAGTAACGGAAGGAAAGGTAGGCAAGGCAAAGCCAGGCAAGGCAAGTGTAACAAAAGGCACGCAACGGCAAGGGGAAACAAGGCTAATGCACGAAAACGCAAGGCTAGGTAATGCACGACAATGCAAGGAAAGCTTAAAGCAAAGGAAGGCACGGCCAGAAGAGATAAGGCTAAGGCACGACAACGCAAGGCTAGGCAATGCAGGGAAGGCAAGGAAAGAGTAACGGAAGGTAAGGAAGGCAAAGGAAAGCAAGGAAAGGCAATGGTAACGGAAGGAACGGCACGGCAAGGGGAAACAAGTCTAAGGCACGACAACGCACGCTAGGCAATGCACGGCAAGGGAAGGAAAGGGTAACGCATGGGAAAGAACGGTCAGGGGAGGCAACTCTAAGGCACGACAACGCAAGGCTTAACGCATGGGAAAGAACGGTCAGGGGAGGCAACTCTAAGGCACGACAACGCAAGGCTTGGCAATGCACGGAAGGCAAGCAAAGAGTAACGGAAGGTAAGGAAGGCAAGGGAAAGGAAGGAACGGCACGGCAAGGGGAAACAAGGCTAAGGCACGACAACGCAAGGCTAGGCAATGCACGGTAGGCAAGCAAAGAGTAACGGAAGGTAAGGAAGGCAAGGGAAAGCAAGGAAAGGCAAGTGTAACGGAAGGCACGGCACGGCAAGGGGAAACAAGGCTAAGGCACGACAACGCACGCTAGGCAATGCACGGCAAGGCAAGGAAATGGTAACGCATGGGAAAGCACGGTCAGGCCAGGCAAGCCTAAGGCATTACAACGCAAGGCTAGGCAATGCACGGAAAGCAAGCAAAGAGTAACGGAACGCAAGGAAGGCAAGGGAAAGCAAGGAAAGGCAAGGGTAACGGAAGGAACGGCACGGCAAGGGGTAACAAGGCTAAGGCACGACAACGCAGGGCTAGGCAATGCACGGCAAGGCAAGGAAAGAGTAACGCAAGGAAAGGAAGGCAAGGCAAAGCCAGGCAAGGCAAGTGTAAGAAAAGGCACGCAACGGCAAGGGGAAACAAGGCTAAGGAAAGCCAAAGCAAGGCTAGGCAATGCACGGAAAGCAAGCAAAGAGTAACGGAACGCAAGGAAGGCAAGGGAAAGCAAGGAAAGGCAAGGGTAAAGGAAGGAACGGCACGGCAAGGGTTAACAAGGCTAAGGCACGACAACACACGGCTAGGAAATGCACGGCAAGGCAAGGAAAGGGTAACGCAAGCCAAGGCACGCTGAGGCTAGGCAAGGTTAATGCACGACAACGCAAGGCTTGGCAATGCACGACAATGCAAGGAAAGCTTAAAGGAAAGGAAGGCACGGTCAGGCGAGATAAGGCTAAAGCACGACAAAGCAAGGCTAGGCAATGCACGTAAGGCAAGCAAAGAGTAACGGAAGGTAAGGAAGACAAGGGAAAGCAAGGAAAGGCAATGGTAACGGAAGGAACGGCACGGCAAGGGGAAACAAGGCTAAGGCACGACAACGCACGCTAGGAAATGCACGGCAAGGCAAGGAAAGGGTAACGCATGGGAAAGCACGGTCAGGCGAGGCAAGGCTAAGGCACGACAACCCAAGGCTAGGCAATGCACGGAAGGCAAGCAAAGAGTAACGGAAGGTAAGGAAGGAACGGGAAAGCAAAGAAAGGCAAGTGTAACGGAAGGAACGGCACGGCAAGGGGAAACAAGGCTAAGGCACGACAACGCACGGCTAGGCAATGCACGGCAAGGCAAGCAAAGGGTAACGCAAGGAAAGACACGGTGAGGCTAGGCAAGGCTAATGCACGAAAACGCAAGGCTAGGCAATGCACGACAATGCAAGGAAAGCTTAAAGCAAAGGAAGGCACGGTCAGGCGAGATAAGGCTAAGGCACGACAACGCAAGGCTAGGCAATGCGCGGAAGGCAAGCAAAGAGTAACGGAAGGTAAGGAAGGCAAGGGAAAGCAAGGAAAGGCAAGTGTAACGGAAGGAACGGCACGGCAAGGGGAAACAAGGCTAAGGCACGACAACGCACGCTAGGCAATGCACGGCAAGGCAAGGAAAGGGTAACCCAGGGGAAGGCACGGTCAGGTGAGGCAAGGATAAGGCAAGACAATGCAAGGCTAGGCAATGCACGGCAAGGCAAGGAAAGAGTAACGGAAGGAAAGGAAGGCAGGGCAAAGCCAGGCAAGGCAAGTGTAACAAAAGGCACGCAACGGCAAGGGGAAACACGGCTAAGGCACGACAACAGACGGCGAGGAAATGCACGGCAAGGCAAGTAAAGGGTAACGCAAGGCAAGGCACGGTGAGGCTAGGCAAGGCTAATGCACGACAACGCAAGGCTAGGCAATGAACGACAATGCAAGTAAAGCTTAAAGCAAAGGAAGGCACGGTCAGAATAGATAAGGCTAAGGCACGACAACGCAAGGCTAGGCAATGCAGGGAAGGCAAGGAAAGAGTAACGGAAGGTAAGGAAGGCAAAGGAAAGCAAGGAAAGGCAATGGTAACGGAAGGAACGGCACGGCAAGGGGAAACAAATCTAAGGCACGACAACGCACGCTAGGCAATGCACGGCAAGGGAAGGAAAGGGCAACGCATGGGAAAGAACGGTCAGGGGAGGCAAGGCTAAGGCACGGCAACGCAAGGCTTGGCAATGCACGGAGGCAAGCAAAGAGTAACGGAAGGTAAGGAAAGCAAGGGAAAGCAAGGAAAGGCAATGGTAACGGAAGGCACGGCACGGCAAGGGGTAACAAGGCTAAGGCACGACAACGCAGGGCTAGGCAATGCACGGAAGGCAAGGAAAGGGTAACGCATGGGAAAGCACGGTCAGGCGAGGCAAGGCTAAGGAAAGCCAACGCAAGGCTAGGCAATGCACGGAAAGCAAGCAAGGAGTAACGGAATGCAGGGAAGGAAAGGGAAAGCAAGGGAAGGCAAGGGAACCGGAAGGAACGGCACGGCAAGGGTTAACAAGGCTAAGGCACGACAACACACGGCTAGGAAATGCACGGCAAGGAAAGGAAAGGGTAACGCAAGGCAAGGCACGGTGAGGCTAGGCAAGGTTAATGCACGACAACGCAAGGCTAGGCAATGCACGACAATGCAAGGAAAGCTTAAAGGAAAGGAAGGCACGGTCAGGCGAGATAAGGCTAAGGCAAGACAACGCAAGGCTAGGCAATGCACGGAAGGCAAGCAAAGCGTAACGGAAGGTAAGGAAGGTAAGGGAAAGCAAGGAAAGGAAATGGTAACGGAAGGAACGGCACGGCAAGGGGAAACAAGGCTAAGGGACGACAACGCACGCTAGGCAATGCACGGCAAGGCAAGGAAAGGGTAACGCATGGGAAAGCACGGTCAGGCGAGGCAAGGCTAAGGCTCGACAACTCAAGGCTAGGCAATGCACGGAAGGCAAGCAAAGAGTAACGGAAGGTAAGGATGGAAAGGGAAAGCAAAGAAAGGCAAGTGTAACGGAAGGAACGGCAAGGCAAGGGGAAACAAGGCTAAGGCACGACAACGCACGGCTAGGCAATGCACGGCAAGGCAAGCAAAGGGTAACGCAAGGAAAGGCACGGTGAGGCTAGGCAAGGCTAATGCACGAAAACGCAAGGCTAGGTAATGCACGACAATGCAAGGAAAGCTTAAAGCAAAGGAAGGCACGGTCAGGCGAGATAAGGCTAAGGCACGACAACGCAAGGCTAGGCAATGCACGGAAGGCAAGCAAAGAGTAACGGAACGCAAGGAAGGCAAGGGAAAGCAAGGGAAGGCAAGTGTAACGGAAGGAACGGCACGGCAAGGGGAAACAAGGCTAAGGAAGACAACGCACGGCTAGGCAATGCACGGCAAGGCAAGGAAAGGGTAACGCAGGGGAAGGCACGGTCAGGTGAGGCAAGGATAAGGCACGACAATGCAAGGCTAGGCAATGCACGGCAAGGCAAGGAAAGAGTAACGGAAGGAAAGGAAGGCAAGGCAAAGCCAGGCAAGGTAAGTGTAACAAAAGGCACGCAACGGCAAGGGGAAACAAGGCTAAGGCACGACAACACACGGCTAGGAAATGCACGGCAAGGCAAGGAAAGGGTAACGCAAGGGAAGGCACGGTCAGGCGAGGCAAGGCTAAGGCACGACAACGCAAGGCTAGGCATGCACGACAATGCAAGGAAAGCTTAAAGCAAAGGAAGGCACGGTCAGGCGAGATAAGGCTAAGGCACGACAACGCAAGGCTAGGCAATGCAGGGAAGGCAAGGAAAGAGTAACGGAAGGTAAGGAAGGCAAAGGAAAGCAAGGAAAGGCAATGGTAACGGAAGGAACGGCACGGCAAGGGGAAACAAGTCTAAGGCACGACAACGCACGCTAGGCAATGCACGGCAAGGGAAGGAAAGGGTAACGCATGGGAAAGAACGGTCAGGGGAGGCAACTCTAAGGCACGACCACGCAAGGCTTAGGCAATGCACGGAAGGCAAGCAAAGAGTAACGGAAGGTAAGGAAGGCAAGGGAAAGCAAAGAAAGGCAAGTGTAACGGAAGGAACGGCACGGCAAGGGGAAACAAAGCTAAGGCACGACAACGCACGGCTAGGCAATGCCCGGCAAGGCAAGCAAAGCGTAACGAAAGGAAAGGCACGGTGAGGCGAGGCAAGGCTAATGCACGACAACGCAAGGCTAGGCAATGCACGACAACGCAAGTAAAGCTTAAAGCAAAGGAAGGCACGGTCAGGCGAGACAAGGCTAAGGCACGACAACGCAAGGCTTGGCAATGCAGGGAAGGCAAGCAAAGAGTAACGGAAGGTAAGGAAGGCAAGGGAAAGCAAGGAAAGGCAATGGTAACGGAAGGAACGGCACGGCAAGGGGAAACAAGGCTAAGGCTCGACAACGCACGCTAGGCAATGCACGGCAAGGCAAGGAAAGGGTAACGCATGGGAAAGCACGGTCAGGCGAGGCAAGGCTATGGCACGACAACGCAAGGTTAGGCAATGCACGGAAGGCAAGCAAAAAGTAACGGAAGGTAAGGAAGGCAAGGGAAAGCAAGGAAAGGCAAGTGTAACGGAAGGAACGGCACGGCAAGGGGAAACAAGGCTAAGGCACGACAACGCACGCTAGGCAATGCACGGCAAGGCAAGGAAAGGGTAACGCATGGGAAAGCACGGTCAGGCGAGGCAAGGCTAAGGCATGACAACGCAAGGCTAGGCAATGCACGGAAAGCAAGCAAAGAGTAACGGAACGCAAGGAAGGCAAGGGAAAGCAAGGGAAGGCAAGGGTAACGGAAGGAACGGCACGGCAAGGGGTAACAAGGATAAGGCACGACAACGCAGGGCTAGGCAATGCACGGCAAGGCAAGGAAAGAGTAACGGAAGGAAAGGAAGGCAAGGCAAAGCCACGCAAGGCAAGTGTAACAAAAGGCACGCCACGGCAAGGGGAAACAAGGCTAAGGCACGACAACGCACGGCTAGGCCATGCACGGCAAGGCAAGGAAAGGGTAACGCAAGGCAAGGCACGGTGAGGCAAGGCACGGCTAATGCACGACAACGCAAGGCTAGGCAATGCACGACAATCCAAGGAAAGCTTAAAGCAAAGGAAGGCACGGTCAGGCGAGATAAGGCTAAGGCACGACAACGCAAGGCTAGGCAAAGCAGGGAGGGAAGCAAAGAGTAACGGAAGGTAAGCAAGGCATGGAAAAGCAAGGAAAGGCAAGGGTAATGGAAGGAACGGCACGGCAAGGGGAAACAAGGCTAATGCACGGCAACGTAGGCTAGGCAATGCACGGCAAGGCAAGGAAAGGGTAACGCATGGGAAAGCACGGTCAGGCGAGGCAAGGCTAAGGCATGACAACGCAAGGCTAGGCAATGCACGAAAAGCAAGCAAAGAGTAACGGAACGCAAGGAAGGCAAGGGAAAGCAAGGGAAGGCAAGGGTAACGGAAGGAACGGCACGGCAAGGGCAAACAAGGCTAAGGCACGACAACGCACGCTAGGCAATGCACGGCAAGGCAAGGAAAGGGTAACGCATGGGAAAGCACGGTCAGGCGAGGCAAGGCTAAGGCATGACAACGCAAGGCTAGGCAATGCACGGAAAGCAAGCAAAGAGTAACGGAACGCAAGGAAGGCAAGGGAAAGCAAGGGAAGGCAAGGGTAATGGAAGGAACGGCACGGCAAGGGGAAACAAGGCTAATGCACGGCAACGTAGGCTAGGCAATGAACGGCAAGGCAAGGAAAGGGTAACGCATGGGAAAGCACGGGCAGGCGAGGCAAGGCTAAGGCACGACAACGCAAGGCTAGGCAATGCACGGAAGGCAAGCAAAGAGTAACGGAAGGTAAGGAAGGCAAGGGAAAGCAAGGAAAGGCAAGTGTAACGGAAGGAACGGCACGGCAAGGGGAAACAAGGCTAAGGCACGACAACGCACGCTAGGCAATGCACGGCAAGGCAAGGAAAGGGTAACGCATGGGAAAGGACGGTCAGGCGAGGCAAGGGTAAGGCATGACAACGCAAGGCTAGGCAATGCACGGAAAGCAAGCAAAGAGTAACGGAACGCAAGGAAGGCAAGGGAAAGCAAGGGAAGGTAAGGGTAATGGAAGGAACGGTACGGCAAGGGGAAACAAGGCTAAGGCACGGCAACGTAGGCTAGGCAATGCACGTCAAGGCAAGGAAAGGGTAACGCATGGGAAAGCACGTTCAGGCGAGGCAAGGCTAAGGCACGACAACGCAAGGCTTGGCAATGCACGGAAGGCTAGCAAAGAGTAACGGAAGGTAAGGAAGGCAAGGGAAAGCAAAAAAGGCAAGTGTAACGGAAGGAACGGCACGGCAAGGGGAAACAAGGCTAAGGCACGACAACGCACGGCTAGGCAATGCACGGCAAGGCAAGCAAAGGGTAACACAAGGAAAGGCACGGTGAGGCTAGGCAAGGCTAATGCACGAAAACGCAAGGATAGGCAATGAACGACAATGCAAGGAAAGCTTAAAGCAAAGGAAAGCAAGGTCAGGCGAGATAAGGCTAAGGCACGACAAGGCAAGGCTAGGAAATTCAGGGAAGGCAAGCAAAGAGTAACGGAAGGTAAGGAAGGCAAGGGAAAGCAAGGAAAGGCAAGGGTAACGGAAGGAACGGCACGGCAAGGGGAAACAAGGCTAAGGAACGACAACGCACGGCTAGGCAAGGCACAGCAAGGCAAGGAAAGGGTAACGCATGGGAAAGCACGGTCAGGCGATGCAAGGCTAAGGCATGACAACGCAAGGCTAGGCAATGCACGGAAAGCAAGCAAAGAGTAACGGAACGCAAGGAAGGCAAGGGAAAGCAAGGGAAGGCAAGGGTAACGGAAGGAACGGCACGGCAAGGGGTAACAAGGCTAAGGCACGGCAACGCAGGGCTAGGCAATGCACGGCAAGGCAAGGAAAGGGTAACGCAGGGGAAGGCACGGTCAGGTGAGGCAAGGATAAGGCACGACAATGCAAGGCTAGGCAATGCACGGCAAGGCAAGGAAAGAGTAACGGAAGGAAAGGAAGGCAAGGGAAAGCAAGGGAAGGCAAGGGTAACGGAAGGAACGGCACGGCAAGGGGTAACAAGGCTAAGGCACGACAACGCAGGGCTAGGCAATGCACGGCAAGGCAAGGAAAGAGTAACGGAAGGAAAGGAAGGCAAGGCAAAGCCAGGCAAGGCAAGTGTAACAAAAGGCACGCAACGGCAAGGGGAAACAAGGCTAAGGCACGACAAGACACGGCTAGGAAATGCACGGCAAGGCAAGGAAAGGGTAACGGAAGGCAAGGCACGGTGAGGCTAGGCAAGGCTAATGCACGACAACGCAAGGCTAGGCAATGCACGACAACGCAAGTAAAGCTTAAAGCAAAGGAAGGCACGGTCAGGCGAGACAAGGCTAAGGCACGACAACGCAATGCTTGGCAATGCAGGGAAGGCAAGCAAAGAGTAACGGAAGGTAAGGAAGGCAAAGGAAAGCAAGGAAAGGCAATGGTAACGGAAGGAACGGCACGGCAAGGGGAAACAAGTCTAAGGCACGACAACGCACGCTAGGCAATGCACGGCAAGGCAAGGAAAGGGTAACGCATGGGAAAGCACGGTCAGGCGAGGCAAGGCTAAGGAAAGCCAACGCAAGGTTAGGCAATGCACGGAAAGCAAGCAAGGAGTAACGGAATGCAGGGAAGGAAAGGGAAAGCAAGGGAAGGCAAGGGTACCGGAAGGAACGGCACGGCAATGGTTAACAAGGCTAAGGCACGACAACACACGGCTAGGAAATGCACGGCAAGGAAAGGAAAGGGTAACGCAAGGCAAGGCACGGTGAGGCTAGGCAAGGTTAATGCACGACAACGCAAGGCTAGGCAATGCACGACAATGCCAGGAAAGCTTAATGGAAAGGAAGGCACGGTCAGGCGAGATAAGGCTAAGGCAAGACAACGCAAGGCTAGGCAATGCACGGAAGGCAAGCAAAGAGTAACGGAAGGTAAGGAAGGCAAGGGAAAGCAAGGAAAGGAAATGGTAACGGAAGGAACGGCACGGCAAGGGGAAACAAGGCTAAGGCACGACAACGCAGGGCTAGGCAATGCACGGCAAGGCAAGGAAAGGGTAACGCATGGGAAAGCACGGTCAGGCGAGGCAAGGCTAAGGCACGACAACTCAAGGCTAGGCAATGCACGGAAGGCAAGCAAAGAGTAACGGAAGGTAAGGATGGAAAGGTAAAGCAAAGAAAGGCAAGTGTAACGGAAGGAACGGCAAGGCAAGGGGAAACAAGGCTAAGGCACGACAACGCACGGCTAGGCAATGCACGGCAAGGCAAGCAAAGGGTAACGCAAGGAAAGGCACGGTGAGGCTAGGCAAGGCTAATGCACGAAAACGCAAGGCTAGGTAATGCACGACAATGCAAGGAAAGCTTAAAGCAAAGGAAGGCACGGTCAGGCGAGATAAGGCTAAGGCACGACAACGCAAGGCTAGGCAATGCACGGAAGGCAAGCAAAGAGTAACGGAACGCAAGGAAGGCAAGGGAAAGCAAGGGAAGGCAAGTGTAACGGAAGGAACGGCACTGCAAGGGGAAACAAGGCTAAGGCAAGACAACGCACGGCTAGGCAATGCACGGCAAGGCAAGGAAAGGGTAACGCAGGGGAAGGCACGGTCAGGTGAGGCAAGGATAAGGCACGACAATGCAAGGCTAGGCAATGCACGGCAAGGCAAGGAAAGAGTAACGGAAGGAAAGGTAGGCAAGGCAAAGCCAGGCAAGGCAAGTGTAACAAAAGGCACGCAACGGCAAGGGGAAACAAGGCTAATGCACGAAAACGCAAGGCTAGGTAATGCACGACAATGCAAGGAAAGCTTAAAGCAAAGGAAGGCACGGCCAGAAGAGATAAGGCTAAGGCACGACAACGCAAGGCTAGGCAATGCAGGGAAGGCAAGGAAAGAGTAACGGAAGGTAAGGAAGGCAAAGGAAAGCAAGGAAAGGCAATGGTAACGGAAGGAACGGCACGGCAAGGGGAAACAAGTCTAAGGCACGACAACGCACGCTAGGCAATGCACGGCAAGGGAAGGAAAGGGTAACGCATGGGAAAGAACGGTCAGGGGAGGCAACTCTAAGGCACGACAACGCAAGGCTTGGCAATGCACGGAAGGCAAGCAAAGAGTAACGGAAGGTAAGGAAGGCAAGGGAAAGGAAGGAACGGCACGGCAAGGGGAAACAAGGCTAAGGCACGACAACGCAAGGCTAGGCAATGCACGGTAGGCAAGCAAAGAGTAACGGAAGGTAAGGAAGGCAAGGGAAAGCAAGGAAAGGCAAGTGTAACGGAAGGCACGGCACGGCAAGGGGAAACAAGGCTAAGGCACGACAACGCACGCTAGGCAATGCACGGCAAGGCAAGGAAATGGTAACGCATGGGAAAGCACGGTCAGGCCAGGCAAGCCTAAGGCATTACAACGCAAGGCTAGGCAATGCACGGAAAGCAAGCAAAGAGTAACGGAACGCAAGGAAGGCAAGGGAAAGCAAGGAAAGGCAAGGGTAACGGAAGGAACGGCACGGCAAGGGGTAACAAGGCTAAGGCACGACAACGCAGGGCTAGGCAATGCACGGCAAGGCAAGGAAAGAGTAACGCAAGGAAAGGAAGGCAAGGCAAAGCCAGGCAAGGCAAGTGTAAGAAAAGGCACGCAACGGCAAGGGGAAACAAGGCTAAGGAAAGCCAAAGCAAGGCTAGGCAATGCACGGAAAGCAAGCAAAGAGTAACGGAACGCAAGGAAGGCAAGGGAAAGCAAGGAAAGGCAAGGGTAAAGGAAGGAACGGCACGGCAAGGGTTAACAAGGCTAAGGCACGACAACACACGGCTAGGAAATGCACGGCAAGGCAAGGAAAGGGTAACGCAAGCCAAGGCACGCTGAGGCTAGGCAAGGTTAATGCACGACAACGCAAGGCTTGGCAATGCACGACAATGCAAGGAAAGCTTAAAGGAAAGGAAGGCACGGTCAGGCGAGATAAGGCTAAAGCACGACAAAGCAAGGCTAGGCAATGCACGTAAGGCAAGCAAAGAGTAACGGAAGGTAAGGAAGACAAGGGAAAGCAAGGAAAGGCAATGGTAACGGAAGGAACGGCACGGCAAGGGGAAACAAGGCTAAGGCACGACAACGCACGCTAGGAAATGCACGGCAAGGCAAGGAAAGGGTAACGCATGGGAAAGCACGGTCAGGCGAGGCAAGGCTAAGGCACGACAACCCAAGGCTAGGCAATGCACGGAAGGCAAGCAAAGAGTAACGGAAGGTAAGGAAGGAACGGGAAAGCAAAGAAAGGCAAGTGTAACGGAAGGAACGGCACGGCAAGGGGAAACAAGGCTAAGGCACGACAACGCACGGCTAGGCAATGCACGGCAAGGCAAGCAAAGGGTAACGCAAGGAAAGACACGGTGAGGCTAGGCAAGGCTAATGCACGAAAACGCAAGGCTAGGCAATGCACGACAATGCAAGGAAAGCTTAAAGCAAAGGAAGGCACGGTCAGGCGAGATAAGGCTAAGGCACGACAACGCAAGGCTAGGCAATGCGCGGAAGGCAAGCAAAGAGTAACGGAAGGTAAGGAAGGCAAGGGAAAGCAAGGAAAGGCAAGTGTAACGGAAGGAACGGCACGGCAAGGGGAAACAAGGCTAAGGCACGACAACGCACGCTAGGCAATGCACGGCAAGGCAAGGAAAGGGTAACCCAGGGGAAGGCACGGTCAGGTGAGGCAAGGATAAGGCAAGACAATGCAAGGCTAGGCAATGCACGGCAAGGCAAGGAAAGAGTAACGGAAGGAAAGGAAGGCAGGGCAAAGCCAGGCAAGGCAAGTGTAACAAAAGGCACGCAACGGCAAGGGGAAACACGGCTAAGGCACGACAACAGACGGCGAGGAAATGCACGGCAAGGCAAGTAAAGGGTAACGCAAGGCAAGGCACGGTGAGGCTAGGCAAGGCTAATGCACGACAACGCAAGGCTAGGCAATGAACGACAATGCAAGTAAAGCTTAAAGCAAAGGAAGGCACGGTCAGAATAGATAAGGCTAAGGCACGACAACGCAAGGCTAGGCAATGCAGGGAAGGCAAGGAAAGAGTAACGGAAGGTAAGGAAGGCAAAGGAAAGCAAGGAAAGGCAATGGTAACGGAAGGAACGGCACGGCAAGGGGAAACAAATCTAAGGCACGACAACGCACGCTAGGCAATGCACGGCAAGGGAAGGAAAGGGCAACGCATGGGAAAGAACGGTCAGGGGAGGCAAGGCTAAGGCACGGCAACGCAAGGCTTGGCAATGCACGGAAGGCAAGCAAAGAGTAACGGAAGGTAAGGAAGGCAAGGGAAAGCAAAGAAAGGCAAGTGTAACGGAAGGAACGGCACGGCAAGGGGAAACAAGGCTAAGGCAAGACAACGCAAGGCTAGGCAATGCACGGAAGGCAAGGAAAGGGTAACGCATGGGAAAGCACGGTCAGGCGAGGCAAGGCTAAGGAAAGCCAACGCAAGGCTAGGCAATGCACGGAAAGCAAGCAAGGAGTAACGGAATGCAGGGAAGGAAAGGGAAAGCAAGGGAAGGCAAGGGAACCGGAAGGAACGGCACGGCAAGGGTTAACAAGGCTAAGGCACGACAACACACGGCTAGGAAATGCACGGCAAGGAAAGGAAAGGGTAACGCAAGGCAAGGCACGGTGAGGCTAGGCAAGGTTAATGCACGACAACGCAAGGCTAGGCAATGCACGACAATGCAAGGAAAGCTTAAAGGAAAGGAAGGCACGGTCAGGCGAGATAAGGCTAAGGCAAGACAACGCAAGGCTAGGCAATGCACGGAAGGCAAGCAAAGAGTAACGGAAGGTAAGGAAGGCAAGGGAAAGCAAGGAAAGGCAATGGTAACGGAAGGAACGGCACGGCAAGGGGAAACAAGGCTAAGGGACGACAACGCACGGCTAGGCAATGCACGGCAAGGCAAGCAAAGGGTAACGCATGGGAAAGCACGGTCAGGCGAGGCAAGGCTAAGGCTCGACAACTCAAGGCTAGGCAATGCACGGAAGGCAAGCAAAGAGTAACGGAAGGTAAGGATGGAAAGGGAAAGCAAAGAAAGGCAAGTGTAACGGAAGGAACGGCAAGGCAAGGGGAAACAAGGCTAAGGCACGACAACGCACGGCTAGGCAATGCACGGCAAGGCAAGCAAAGGGTAACGCAAGGAAAGGCACGGTGAGGCTAGGCAAGGCTAATGCACGAAAACGCAAGGCTAGGTAATGCACGACAATGCAAGGAAAGCTTAAAGCAAAGGAAGGCACGGTCAGGCGAGATAAGGCTAAGGCACGACAACGCAAGGCTAGGCAATGCACGGAAGGCAAGCAAAGAGTAACGGAACGCAAGGAAGGCAAGGGAAAGCAAGGGAAGGCAAGTGTAACGGAAGGAACGGCACGGCAAGGGGAAACAAGGCTAAGGAAGACAACGCACGGCTAGGCAATGCACGGCAAGGCAAGGAAAGGGTAACGCAGGGGAAGGCACGGTCAGGTGAGGCAAGGATAAGGCACGACAATGCAAGGCTAGGCAATGCACGGCAAGGCAAGGAAAGAGTAACGGAAGGAAAGGAAGGCAAGGCAAAGCCAGGCAAGGTAAGTGTAACAAAAGGCACGCAACGGCAAGGGGAAACAAGGCTAAGGCACGACAACACACGGCTAGGAAATGCACGGCAAGGCAAGGAAAGGGTAACGCAAGGCAAGGCACGGTGAGGCTAGGCAAGGCTAATGCACGACAACGCAAGGCTAGGCAATGCACGACAATGCAACTAAAGCTTAAAGCAAAGGAAGGCACGGCCAGAAGAGATAAGGCTAAGGCACGACAACGCAAGGCTAGGCAATGCAGGGAAGGCAAGGAAAGAGTAACGGAAGGTAAGGAAGGCAAAGGAAAGCAAGGAAAGGCAATGGTAACGGAAGGAACGGCACGGCAAGGGGAAACAAGTCTAAGGCACGACAACGCACGCTAGGCAATGCACGGCAAGGGAAGGAAAGGGTAACGCATGGGAAAGAACGGTCAGGGGAGGCAACTCTAAGGCACGACAACGCAAGGCTTGGCAATGCACGGAAGGCAAGCAAAGAGTAACGGAAGGTAAGGAAGGAAAGGGAAAGGAAGGAACGGCACGGCAAGGGGAAACAAGGCTAAGGCACGACAACGCAAGGCTAGGCAATGCACGGTAGGCAAGCAAAGAGTAACGGAAGGTAAGGAAGGCAAGGGAAAGCAAGGAAAGGCAAGGGTAACGGAAGGCACGGCACGGCAAGGGGAAACAAGGCTAAGGCACGACAACGCACGCTAGGCAATGCACGGCAAGGCAAGGAAATGGTAACGCATGGGAAAGCACGGTCAGGCGAGGCAAGCCTAAGGCATGACAACGCAAGGCTAGGCAATGCACGGAAAGCAAGCAAAGAGTAACGGAACGCAAGGAAGGCAAGGGAAAGCAAGGAAAGGCAAGGGTAACGGAAGGAACGGCACGGCAAGGGGTAACAAGGCTAAGGCACGACAACGCAGGGCTAGGCAATGCACGGCAAGGCAAGGAAAGAGTAACGCAAGGAAAGGAAGGCAAGGCAAAGCCAGGCAAGGCAAGTGTAAGAAAAGGCACGCAACGGCAAGGGGAAACAAGGCTAAGGAAAGCCAAAGCAAGGCTAGGCAATGCACGGAAAGCAAGCAAAGAATAACAGAACGCAAGGAAAGCAAGGGAAAGCAAGGGAAGGCAAGGGTAACGGAAGGAACGGCACGGGAAGGGTTAACAAGGCTAAGGCACGACAACACACGGCTAGGAAATGCACGGCAAGGCAAGGAAAGGGTAACGCAAGCCAAGGCACGCTGAGGCTAGGCAAGGTTAATGCACGACAACGCAAGTCTTGGCAATGCACGACAATGCAAGGAAAGCTTAAAGCAAAGGAAGGCACGGTCAGGCGAGATAAGGCTAAGGCACGACAACGCAAGGCTAGGCAATGCACGGAAGGCAAGCAAAGAGTAACGGAAGGTAAGGAAGGAAAGGGAAAGCAAGGAAAGGCAATGGTAACGGAAGGAACGGCACGGCAAGGGGAAACAAGGCTAAGGCACGACAACGCACGCTAGGCAATGCACGGCAAGGCAAGGAAAGGGTAACGCATGGGAAAGCACGGTCAGGCGAGGCAAGGCTAAGGCACGACAACCCAAGGCTAGGCAATGCACGGAAGGCAAGCAAAGAGTAACGGAAGGTAAGGAAGGAAAGGGAAAGCAAAGAAAGGCAATGGTAACGGAAGGAACGGCACGGCAAGGGGAAACAAGGCTAAGGCACGACAACGCACGGCTAGGCAATGCACGGCAAGGCAAGCAAAGCATAACGCAAGGAAAGGCACGGTGAGGCTAGGCAAGGCTAATGCACGAAAACGCAAGGCTAGGCAATGCACGACAATGCAAGGAAAGCTTAAAGCAAAGGAAGGCACGGTCAGGCGAGATAAGGCTAAGGCACGACAACGCAAGGCTAGGCAATGCGCGGAAGGCAAGCAAAGAGTAACGGAAGGTAAGGAAGGCAAGGGAAAGCAAGGAAAGGCAAGTGTAACGGAAGGAACGGCACGGCAAGGGGAAACAAGGCTAAGGCACGACAACGCACGCTAGGCAATGCACGGCAAGGCAAGGAAAGGGTAACGCATGGGAAAGCACGGTCATGCGAGGCAAGGCTAAGGCATGACAACGCAAGGCTAGGCAATGCACGGAAAGCAAGCAAAGAGTAACGGAACGCAAGGAAGGCAAGGGAAAGCAAGGGAAGGCAAGGGTAACGGAAGGAACGGCACGGCAAGGGGTAACAAGGCTAAGGCACGACAACGCATGGCTAGGCAATGCACGGCAAGGCAAGGAAAGGGTAACCCAGGGGAAGGCACGGTCAGGTGAGGCAAGGATAAGGCAAGACAATGCAAGGCTAGGCAATGCACGGCAAGGCAAGGAAAGAGTAACGGAAGGAAAGGAAGGCAAGGCAAAGCCAGGCAAGGCAAGTGTAACAAAAGGCACGCAACGGCAAGGGGAAACACGGCTAAGGCACGACAACAGACGGCTAGGAAATGCACGGCAAGGCAAGTAAAGGGTAACGCAAGGCAAGGCACGGTGAGGCTAGGCAAGGCTAATGCACGACAACGCAAGGCTAGGCAATGCACGACAATGCAAGTAAAGCTTAAAGCAAAGGAAGGCACGGTCAGAATAGATAAGGCTAAGGCACGACAACGCAAGGCTAGGCAATGCAGGGAAGGCAAGGAAAGAGTAACGGAAGGTAAGGAAGGCAAAGGAAAGCAAGGAAAGGCAATGGTAACGGAAGGAACGTCACGGCAAGGGGAAACAAATCTAAGGCACGACAACGCACGCTAGGCAATGCACGGCAAGGGAAGGAAAGGGCAACGCATGGGAAAGCACGGTCAGGGGAGGCAAGGCTAAGGCACGACAACGCAAGGCTTGGCAATGCACGGAAGGCAAGCAAAGAGTAACGGAAGGTAAGGAAGGCAAGGGAAAGCAAAGAAAGGCAAGTGTAACGGAAGGAACGGCACGGCAAGGGGAAACAAGGCTAAGGCACGACAACGCAAGGCTAGGCAATGCAGGGAAGGCAAGCAAAGAGTAACGGAAGGTAAGGAAGGCAAGGGAAAGCAAGGAAAGGCAAGGGTAACGGAAGGAACGGCACGGCAAGGGGAAACAAGTCTAAGGCACGACAACGCACGCTAGGCAATGCACGGCAAGGGAAGGAAAGGGTAACGCATGGGAAAGCACGGTCAGGCGAGGCAATGCTAAGGCACGACAATGCAAGCCTTGGCAATGCACGGAAGGCAAGCAAAGAGTAACGGAAGGTAAGGAAGGCAAGGGAAAGGAAGGAACGGCACGGCAAGGGGAAACAAGGCTAAGGCACGACAACGCAAGGCTAGGCCATGCACGGAAGGCAAGCAAAGAGTAACGGAAGGTAAGGAAGGCAAGGGAAAGCAGGGAACGGCAAGTGTAACGGAAGGAACGGCACGGCAAGGGGAAACAAGGCTAAGGCACGACAACGCACGCTAGGCAATGCACGGCAAGGCAAGGAAATGGTAACGCATGGGAAAGCACGGTCAGGCGAATGCAAGCCTAAGGCATTACAACGCAAGGCTAGGCAATGCACGGAAAGCAAGCAAAGAGTAACGGAACGCAAGGAAGGCAAGGGAAAGCAAGGAAAGGCAAGGGTAACGGAAGGAACGGCACGGCAAGGGGTAACAAGGCTAAGGCACGACAACGCAAGGCTACGCAATGCACGGCAAGGCAAGGAAAGAGTAACGCAAGGAAAGGAAGGCAAGGCAAAGCCAGGCAAGGCAAGTGTAACAAAAGGCACGCAACGGCAAGGGGAAACAAGGCTAAGGAAAGCCAAAGCAAGGCTAGGCAATGCACGGAAAGCAAGCAAAGAGTAACGGAACGCAAGGAAGGCAAGGGAAAGCAAGGAAAGGCAAGGGTAACGGAAGGAACGGCACGGCAAGGGGTAACAAGGCTAAGGCACGACAACACACGGCTAGGAAATGCACGGCAAGGCAAGGAAAGTGTAACGCAAGGCAAGGCAAGGCAAGGTGAGGCTAGGCAAGGTTAATGCACGACAACGCAAGGCTTGGCAATCCACGACAATGCAAGGAAAGCTTAAAGCAAAGGAAGGCACGGTCAGGCGAGATAAGGCTAAAGCACGACAACGCAAGGCTAGGCAATGCACGTAAGGCAAGCAAAGAGTAACGGAAGGTAAGGAAGGCAAGGAAAAGGAAGGAAAGGCCAGGGTAACGGAAGGAACGGGACGGCAAGGGGAAACAAGTCTAAGGCACGACACCGAACGCTAGGCAATGCACGGCAAGGCAAGGAAAGGGTAACGCATGGGAAAGCACGGTCAGGCGAGGCAAGGCTAAGGCACGACAACGCAAGGCTAGGCAATGCACGGAAGGCAAGCAAAGAGTAACGGAAGGTAAGGAAGGAAAGGGAAAGCAAAGAAAGGCAAGTGTAACGGAAGGAACGGCACGGCAAGGGGAAACAAGGCTAAGGCACGACAACGCACGGCTAGGCAATGCACGGCAAGGCAAGCAAAGGGTAACGCAAGGAAAGGCACGGTGAGGCTAGGCAAGGCTAATGCACGAAAACGCAAGGCTAGGCGATGCACGACAATGCAAGGAAAGCTTAAAGCAAAGGAAGGCACGGTCAGGCGAGATAAGGCTAAGGCACGACAACGCAAGGCTAGGCAATGCACGGAAGGCAAGCAAAGAGTAACGGAAGGTAAGGAAGGCAAGGGAAAGCAAGGCAAGGCAAGTGTAACAAAAGGCACGCAACGGCAAGGGGAAACAAGGCTAAGGCACGACAACAGACGGCTAGGAAATGCACGGCAAGGCAAGTAAAGGGTAACGCAAGGCAAGGCACGGTGAGGCTAGGCAAGGCTAATGCACGACAACGCAAGGCTAGGCAATGCACGACAATGCAAGTAAAGCTTAAAGCAAAGGAAGGCACGGTCAGAAGAGATAAGGCTAAGGCACGACAACGCAAGGCTAGGCAATGCAGGGAAGGCAAGGAAAGAGTAACGGAAGGTAAGGAAGGCAAAGGAAAGCAAGGAAAGGCAATGGTAACGGAAGGAACGGCACGGCAAGGGGAAACAAATCTAAGGCACGACAACGCACGCTAGGCAATGCACGGCAAGGCAAGGAAAGGGTAACGCATGGGAAAGCACGGTAGGGCGAGGCAAGGCTAAGGCATGACAACGCAAGGCTAGGCAATGCACGGAAAGCAAGCAAAGAGTAACGGAACGCAAGGAAGGCAAGGGAAAGCAAGGGAAGGCAAGGGTAATGGAAGGAACGGCACGGCAAGGGGAAACAAGGCTAAGGCACGGCAACGTAGGCTAGGCAATGCACGGCAAGGCAAGGAAAGGGTAACGCATGGGAAAGCACGGTCAGGCGAGGCAAGGCTAAGGAAAGCCAACGCAAGGCTAGGCAATGCACGGAAAGCAAGCAAGGAGTAACGGAATGCAAGGAAGGAAACGGAAAGCAAGGGAAGGCAAGGGTAACGGAAGGAACGGCACGGCAAGGGTTAACAAGGCTAAGGCACGACAACACACGGCTAGGAAATGCACGGCAAGGCAAGGAAAGGGTAACGCAAGGCAAGGCACGCTGAGGCTAGGCAAGGTTAATGCACGACAACGCAAGGCTAGGCAATGCACGACAATGCCAGGAAAGCTTAAAGCAAAGGAAGGCACGGTCAGGCGAGATAAGGCTAAGGCACGACAACGCAAGGCTAGGCAATGCACGGAAGGCAAGCAAAGAGTAACGGAAGGTAAGGGAGGCAAGGGAAAGCAAGGAAAGGCAATGGTAACGGAAGGAACGGCACGGCAAGGGGAAACAAGGCTAAGGCACGACAACGCACGCTAGGCAATGCACGGCAAGGCAAGGAAAGGGTAACGCATGGGAAAGCACGGTCAGGCGAGGCAAGGCTAAGGCACGACAACTCAAGGCTAGGCAATGCACGGAAGGCAAGCAAAGAGCAACGGAAGTTAAGGAAGGAAAGGGAAAGCAAAGAAAGGCAAGTGTAACGGAAGGAACGACACGGCAAGGGGAAACAAGGCTAAGGCACGACAACGCACGGCTAGGCAATGCACGGCAAGGCAAGCAAAGGGTAACGCAAGGAAAGGCACGGTGAGGCTAGGCAAGGCTAATGCACGAAAACGCAAGGCTAGACAATGCACGACAATGCAAGGAAAGCTTAAAGCAAAGGAAGGCACGGTCAGGCGAGATAAGGCTAAGGCACGACAACGCAAGGCTAGGCAATGCACGGAATGCAAGCAAAGAGTAACGGAAGGTAAGGAAGGCAAGGGAAAGCAAGGAAAGGCAATGGTAACGGAAGGAACGGCACGGCAAGGGGAAACAAGGCTAAGGCACGACAACGCACGCTAGGCAATGCACGGCAAGGCAAGGAAAGGGTAACGCATGTGAAAGCACGGTCAGGCGAAGCAAGGATAAGGCACGACAACGCAAGGCTAGGCAATGCACGGAAGGCAAGCAAAGAGTAACGGAATGCAAGGAAGGCAAGGGAAAGCGAGGGAAGGCAAGGGTAACGGAAGGAACGGTACGGCAAGGGGAAACAAGGCTAAGGCACGACAACGCAGGGCTAGGCAATGCACGGCAAAGCAAGGAAAGGGTAACGCAGGGGAAGGTACGGTCAGGTGAGGCAAGGATAAGGCAAGACAATGCAAGGCTAGGCAATGCACGGCAAGGCAAGGAAAGAGTAACGGAAGGAAAGGAAGGCAAGTCAAAGCCAGGCAAGGCAAGTGTAACAAAAGGCACGCAACGGCAAGGGGAAACAAGTCTAAGGCACGACAACAGACGGCTAGGAAATGAACGGCAAGGCAAGTAAAGGGTAACGCAAGGCAAGGCACGGTGAGGCTAGGCAAGGCTAATGCACGACAACGCAAGGCTAGGCAATGCACGACAATGCAAGTAAAGCTTAAAGCAAAGGAAGGCACGGTCAGAAGACATAAGGCTAAGGAACGACAACGCAAGGCTAGGCAATGCAGGGAAGGCAAGGAAAGAGTAACGGAAGGTAAGGAAGGCAAAGGAAAGCAAGGAAAGGCAATGGTAACGGAAGGAACGGCACGGCAAGGGGAAACAAATCTAAGGCACGACAACGCACGCTAGGCAATGCACGGCAAGGGAAGGAAAGGGTAACGCATGGGAAAGAACGGTCAGGGGAGGCAAGGCTAAGGCACGACAACCCAAGGCTTGGCAATGCACGGAAGGCAAGCAAAGAGTAACGGAAGGTAAGGAAGGAAAGGGAAAGCAAATAAAGGCAAGTGTAACGGAAGGAACGGCACGGCAAGGGGAAACAAGGCTAAGGCACGACAACGCACGGCTAGGCAATGCACGGCAAGGCAAGCAAAGGGTAACGCAAGGAAAGGCACGGTGAGGCTAGGCAAGGCTAATGCACGAAAACGCAAGGCTAGGCAATGCACGACAATGCAAGGAAAGCTTAAAGCAAAGGAAAGCACGGTCAGGCGAGATAAGGCTAAGGCACGACAACGCAAGGCTAGGCAATGCGCGGAAGGCAAGCAAAGAGTAAGGGAAGGTAAGGAAGGCAAGGGAAAGCAAGGGAAGGCAAGGGCAACGGAAGGAACGGCACGGCAAGGGGTAGGGGAAACAAGGCTAAGGCACGACAACGCACGCTAGGCAATGCACGGCATGGCAAGGAAAGGGTAACGCATGGGAAAGCACGGTCAGGCGAGGCAAGGCTAAGGCACGACAACGCAAGGCTAGGCAATGCACGGAAGGCAAGCAAAGAGTAACGGAACGCAAGGAAGGCAAGGGAAAGCAAGGGAAGGCAAGGGCAACGGAAGGAACGGCACGGCAAGGGGTAACAAGGCTAAGGCACGACAACGCAGGGCTAGGCAATGCACGGCAAGGCAAGGAAAGGGTAACCCAGGGGAAGGCACGGTCAGGTGAGGCAAGGATAAGGCAAGACAATGCAAGGCTAGGCAATGCACGGCAAGGCAAGGAAAGAGTAACGGAAGGAAAGGAAGGCAAGGCAAAGCCAGGCAAGGCAAGTGTAACAAAAGGCACGCAACGGCAAGGGGAAACACGGCTAAGGCACGACAACAGACGGCTAGGAAATGCACGGCAAGGCAAGTAAAGGGTAACGCAAGGCAAGGCACGGTGAGGCTAGGCAAGGCTAATGCACGACAACGCAAGGCTAGGCAATGCACGACAATGCAAGTAAAGCTTAAAGCAAAGGAAGGCACGGTCAGAATAGATAAGGCTAAGGCACGACAACGCAAGGCTAGGCAATGCAGGGAAGGCAAGGAAAGAGTAACGGAAGGTAAGGAAGGCAAAGGAAAGCAAGGAAAGGCAATGGTAACGGAAGGAACGGCACGGCAAGGGGAAACAAATCTAAGGCACGACAACGCACGCTAGGCAATGCACGGCAAGGGAAGGAAAGGGCAACGCATGGGAAAGAACGGTCAGGGGAGGCAAGGCTAAGGCACGACAACGCAAGGCTTGGCAATGCACGGAAGGCAAGCAAAGAGTAACGGAAGGTAAGGAAGGCAAGGGAAAGCAAAGAAAGTCAAGTGTAACGGAAGGAACGGCACGGCAAGGGGAAACAAGGCTAAGGCAAGACAACGCAAGGCTAGGCAATGCACGGAAGGCAAGCAAACAGTAACGGAAGGTAAGGAAGGCAAGGGAAAGCAAGGAAAGGCAATGGTAACGGAAGGAACGGCACGGCAAGGGGAAACAAGGCTAAGGCACGACAACGCACGCTAGGCAATGCACGGCAAGGCAAGGAAAGGGTAACGCATGGGAAAGAACGGTCAGGCGAGGCAAGGCTAAGGAAAGCCAACGCAAGGCTACGCAATGCACGGAAAGCAAGCAAGGAGTAACGGAATGCAGGGAAGGCAAGGGAAAGCAAGGGAAGGCAAGTGTAACGGAAGGAACGGCACGGCAAGGGGAAACAAGGCTAAGGAAGACAACGCACGGCTAGGCAATGCACGGCAAGGCAAGGAAAGGGTAACGCAGGGGAAGGCACGGTCAGGTGAGGCAAGGATAAGGCACGACAATGCAAGGCTAGGCAATGCACGGCAAGGCAAGGAAAGAGTAACGGAAGGAAAGGAAGGCAAGGCAAAGCCAGGCAAGGCAAGTGTAACAAAAGGCACGCAACGGCAAGGGGAAACAAGGCTAAGGCACGACAACACACGGCTAGGAAATGCACGGCAAGGCAAGGAAAGGGTAACGCAAGGCAAGGCACGGTGAGGCTAGGCAAGGCTAATGCACGACAACGCAAGGCTAGGCAATGCACGACAATGCAACTAAAGCTTAAAGCAAAGGAAGGCACGGTCAGAAGAGATAAGGCTAAGGCACGACAACGCAAGGCTAGGCAATGCAGGGAAGGCAAGCAAAGAGTAACGGAAGGTAAGGAAGGCAAGGGAAAGCAAGGAAAGGCAATGGTAACGGAAGGAACGGCACGGCAAGGGGAAACAAGTCTAAGGCACGACAACGCACGCTAGGCAATGCACGGCAAGGGAAGGAAAGGGTAACGCATGGGAAAGAACGGTCAGGGGAGGCAACTCTAAGGCACGACAACGCAAGGCTTGGCAATGCACGGAAGGCAAGCAAAGAGTAACGGAAGGTAAGGAAGGCAAGGGAAAGGAAGGAACGGCACGGCAAGGGGAAACAAGGCTAAGGCACGACAACGCAAGGCTAGGCAATGCACGGTAGGCAAGCAAAAAGTAACTGAAGGTAAGGAAGGCAAGGGAAAGCAAGGAAAGGCAAGTGTAACGGAAGGCACGGCACGGCAAGGGGAAACAAGGCTAAGGCACGACAACGCACGCTAGGCAATGCACGGCAAGGCAAGGAAATGGTAACGCATGGGAAAGCACGGTCAGGCGAGGCAAGCCTAAGGCATGACAACGCAAGGCTAGGCAATGCACGGAAAGCAAGCAAAGAGTAACGGAACGCAAGGAAGGCAAGGGAAAGCAAGGAAAGGCAAGGGTAACGGAAGGAACGGCACGGCAAGGGGTAACAAGGCTAAGGCACGACAACGCAGGGCTAGGCAATGCACGGCAAGGCAAGGAAAGAGTAACGCAAGGAAAGGAAGGCAAGGCAAAGCCAGGCAAGGCAAGTGTAAGAAAAGGCACGCAACGGCAAGGGGAAACAAGGCTAAGGAAAGCCAAAGCAAGGCTAGGCAATGCAAGGAAAGCAAGGAAAGGGTAACGGAAGGTAAGGAAGGCAAAGGAAAGCAAGGAAAGGCAAGGGTAACGGAAGGAACGGCACGGCAAGGGTTAACAAGGCTAAGGCACGACAACACACGGCTAGGAAATGCACGGCAAGGCAAGGAAAGGGTAACGCAAGGCAAGGCACGCTGAGGCTAGGCAAGGTTAATGCACGACAACGCAAGGCTTGGCAATGCACGACAATGCAAGGAAAGCTTAAAGCAAAGGAAGGCACGGTCAGGCGAGATAAGGCTAAAGCACGACAACGCAAGGCTAGGCAATGCACGGAAGGCAAGCAAAGAGTAACGGAAGGTAAGGAAGGCAAGGGAAAGCAAGGAAAGTCAATGGTAACGGAAGGAACGGCACGGCAAGGGGAAACAAGGCTAAGGCACGACAACGCACGCTAGGAAATACACGGCAAGGCAAGGAAAGGGTAACGCATGGGAAAGCACGGTCAGGCGAGGCAAGGCTAAGGCACGACAACCCAAGGCTAGGCAATGCACGGAAGGCAAGCAAAGAGTAACGGAAGGTAAGGAAGGAAAGGGAAAGCAAAGAAAGGCAAGTGTAACGGAAGGAACGGCACGGCAAGGGGAAACAAGGCTAAGGCACGACAACGCACGGCTAGGCAATGCACGGCAAGGCAAGCAAAGGGTAACGCAAGGAAAGGCACGGTGAGGCTAGGCAAGGCTAATGCACGAAAACGCAAGGCTAGGCAATGCACGACAATGCAAGGAAAGCTTAAAGCAAAGGAAGGCACGGTCAGGCGAGATAAGGCTAAGGCACGACAACGCAAGGCTAGGCAATGCGCGGAAGGCAAGCAAAGAGTAACGGAAGGTAAGGAAGGCAAGGGAAAGCAAGGAAAGGCAAGTGTAACGGAAGGAACGGCACGGCAAGGGGAAACAAGGCTAAGGCACGACAACGCACGCTAGGCAATGCACGGCAAGGCAAGGAAAGGGTAACGCATGGGAAAGCACGGTCATGCGAGGCAAGGCTAAGGCATGACAACGCAAGGCTAGGCAAAGCACGGAAAGCAAGCAAAGAGTAACGGAACGCAAGGAAGGCAAGGGAAAGCAAGGGAAGGCAAGGGTAACGGAAGGAACGGCACGGCAAGGGGTAACAAGGCTAAGGCACGACAACGCAGGGCTAGGCAATGCACGGCAAGGCAAGGAAAGGGTAACGCAGGGGAAGGCACGGTCAGGTGAGGCAAGGATAAGGCAAGACAATGCAAGGCTAGGCAATGCACGGCAAGGCAAGGAAAGAGTAACGGAAGGAAAGGAAGGCAAGGCAACGCCAGGCAAGGCAAGTGTAACAAAAGGCACGCCACGGCAAGGGGAAACAAGGCTAAGGCACGACAACGCACGGCTAGGAAATGCACGGCAAGGCAAGGAAAGGGTAACGCAAGGCAAGGCACGGTGAGGCTAGGCAAGGCTAATGCACGACAACGCAAGGCTAGGCAATGCACGACAATGCAAGTAAAGCTTAAAGCAAAGGAAGGCACGGTCAGAATAGGTAAGGCTAAGGCACGACAACGCAAGGCTAGGCAATGCAGGGAAGGCAAGGAAAGAGTAACGGAAGGTAAGGAAGGCAAAGGAAAGCAAGGAAAGGCAATGGTAACGGAAGGAACGGCACGGCAAGGGGAAACAAATCTACGGCACGACAACGCACGCTAGGCAATGCACGGCAAGGGAAGGAAAGGGCAACGCATGGGAAAGAACGGTCAGGGGAGGCAAGGCTAAGGCACGACAACGCAAGGCTTGGCAATGCACGGAAGGCAAGCAAAGAGTAACGGAAGGTAAGGAAGGCAAGGGAAAGCAAAGAAAGTCAAGTGTAACGGAAGGAACGGCACGGCAAGGGGAAACAAGGCTAAGGCAAGACAACGCAAGGCTAGGCAATGCACGGAAGGCAATCAAACAGTAACGGAAGGTAAGGAAGGCAAGGGAAAGCAAGGAAAGGCAATGGTAACGGAAGGAACGGCACGGCAAGGGGAAAAAAGGCTAAGGCACGACAACGCACGCTAGGCAATGCACGGCAAGGCAAGGAAAGGGTAACGTATGGGAAAGAACGGTCAGGCGAGGCAAGGCTAAGGAAAGCCAACGCAAGGCTACGCAATGCACGGAAAGCAAGCAAGGAGTAACGGAATGCAGGGAAGGAAAGGGAAAGCAAGGGAAGGCAAGGGTAACGGAAGGAACGGCACGGCAAGGGTTAACAAGGCTAAGGCACGACAACACACGGCTAGGAAATGCACGGCAAGGAAAGGAAAGGGTAACGCAAGGCAAGGCACGGTGAGGCTAGGCAAGGTTAATGCACGACAACGCAAGGCTAGGCAATGCACGACAATGCAAGGAAAGCTTAAAGGAAAGGAAGGCACGGTCAGGCGAGATAAGGCTAAGGCAAGACAACGCAAGGCTAGGCAATGCACGGAAGGCAAGCAAAGAGTAACGGAAGGTAAGGATGGAATGGGAAAGCAAAGAAAGGCAAGTGTAACGGAAGGAACGGCAAGGCAAGGGGAAACAAGGCTAAGGCACGACAACGCACGGCTAGGCAATGCACGGCAAGGCAAGCAAAGGGTAACGCAAGGAAAGGCACGGTGAGGCTAGGCAAGGCTAATGCACGAAAACGCAAGGCTAGGTAATGCACGACAATGCAAGGAAAGCTTAAAGCAAAGGAAGGCACGGTCAGGCGAGATAAGGCTAAGGCACGACAACGCAAGGCTAGGCAATGCACGGAAGGCAAGCAAAGAGTAACGGAACGCAAGGAAGGCAAGGGAAAGCAAGGGAAGGCAAGTGTAACGGAAGGAACGGCACGGCAAGGGGAAAAAAGGCTAAGGCACGACAACGCACGGCTAGGCAATGCACGGCAAGGCAAGGAAAGGGTAACGCAGGGGAAGGCACGGTCAGGTGAGGCAAGGATAAGGCACGACAATGCAAGGCTAGGCAATGCACGGCAAGGCAAGGAAAGAGTAACGGAAGGAAAGGAAGGCAAGGCAAAGCCAGGCAAGGCAAGTGTAACAAAAGGCACGCAACGGCAAGGGGAAACAAGGCTAAGGCACGACAACACACGGCTAGGAAATGCACGGCAAGGCAAGGAAAGGGTAACGCAAGGCAAGGCACGGTGAGGCTAGGCAAGGCTAATGCACGACAACTCAAGGCTAGGCAATGCACGACAATGCAACTAAAGCTTAAAGCAAAGGAAGGCACGGCCAGAAGAGATAAGGCTAAGGCACGACAACGCAAGGCTAGGCAATGCAGGGAAGGCAAGGAAAGAGTAACGGAAGGTAAGGAAGGCAAAGGAAAGCAAGGAAAGGCAATGGTAACGGAAGGAACGGCACGGCAAGGGGAAACAAGTCTAAGGCACGACAACGCACGCTAGGCAATGCACGGCAAGGGAAGGAAAGGGTAACGCATGGGAAAGAACGGTCAGGGGAGGCAACTCTAAGGCACGACAATGCAAGGCTTGGCAATGCACGGAAGGCAAGCAAAGAGTAACGGAAGGTAAGGAAGGCAAGGGAAAGGAAGGAACGGCACGGCAAGGGGAAACAAGGCTAAGGCACGACAACGCAAGGCTAGGCAATGCACGGTAGGCAAGCAAAGAGTAACGGAAGGTAAGGAAGGCAAGGGAAAGCAAGGAAAGGCAAGTGTAACGGAAGGAACGGCACGGCAAGGGGAAACAAGGCTAAGGCACGACAACGCACGCTAGGCAATGCACGGCAAGGCAAGGAAATGGTAACGCATGGGAAAGCACGGTCAGGCGAATGCAAGCCTAAGGCATTACAACGCAAGGCTAGGCAATGCACGGAAAGCAAGCAAAGAGTAACGGAACGCAAGGAAGGCAAGGGAAAGCAAGGAAAGGCAAGGGTAACGGAAGGAACGGCACGGCAAGGGGTAACAAGGCTAAGGCACGACAACGGAGGGCTACGCAATGCACGGCAAGGCAAGGAAAGAGTAACGCAAGGAAAGGAAGGCAAGGCAAAGCCAGGCAAGGCAAGTGTAACAAAAGGCACGCAACGGCAAGGGGAAACAAGGCTAAGGAAAGCCAAAGCAAGGCTAGGCAATGCACGGAAAGCAAGCAAAGAGTAACGGAACGCAAGGAAGGCAAGGGAAAGCAAGGAAAGGCAAGGGTAACGGAAGGAACGGCACGGCAAGGGGTAACAAGGCTAAGGCACGACAACACACGGCTAGGAAATGCACGCCAAGGCAAGGAAAGTGTAACCCAAGGCAAGGCAAGGCAAGGTGAGGCTAGGCAAGGTTAATGCACGACAACGCAAGGCTTGGCAATCCACGACAATGCAAGGAAAGCTTAAAGCAAAGGAAGGCACGGTCAGGCGAGATAAGGCTAAAGCACGACAACGCAAGGCTAGGCAATGCACGGAAGGCAAGCAAAGAGTAACGGAAGGTAAGGAAGGCAAGGGAAAGCAAGGCAAGGCAAGGGTAACGGAAGGAACGGCACGGCAAGGGGAAACAAGGCTAAGGCACGACAACGCACGCTAGGCAATGCACGGCAAGGCAAGGAAAGGGTAACGCATGGGAACGCACGGTCAGGCGAGGCAAGGCTAAGGCACGACAACGCAAGGCTAGGCAATGCACGGAAGGCAAGTAAAGAGTAACGGAACGCAAGGAAGGCAAGGGAAAGCAAGGGAAGGCAAGGGTAACGGAAGGAACGGCACGGCAAGGGGTAACAAGGCTAAGGCACGACAACGCAGGGCTAGGCAATGCACGGCAAGGCAAGGAAAGGGTAACCCAGGGGAAGGCACGGTCAGGTGAGGCAAGGATAAGGCAAGACAATGCAAGGCTAGGCAATGCACGGCAAGGCAAGGAAAGAGTAACGGAAGGAAAGGAAGGCAAGGCAAAGCCAGGCAAGGCAAGTGTAACAAAAGGCACGCAACGGCAAGGGGAAACACGGCTAAGGCACGACAACAGACGGCTAGGAAATGCACGGCAAGGCAAGTAAAGGGTAACGCAAGGCAAGGCACGGTGAGGCTAGGCAAGGCTAATGCACGACAACGCAAGGCTAGGCAATGCACGACAATGCAAGTAAAGCTTAAAGCAAAGGAAGGCACGGTCAGAATAGATAAGGCTAAGGCACGACAACGCAAGGCTAGGCAATGCAGGGAAGGCAAGGAAAGAGTAACGGAAGGTAAGGAAGGCAAAGGAAAGCAAGGAAAGGCAATGGTAACGGAAGGAACGGCACGGCAAGGGGAAACAAATCTAAGGCACGACAACGCACGCTAGGCAATGCACGGCAAGGGAAGGAAAGGGCAACGCATGGGAAAGAACGGTCAGGGGAGGCAAGGCTAAGGCACGACAACGCAAGGCTTGGCAATGCACGGAAGGCAAGCAAAGAGTAACGGAAGGTAAGGAAGGCAAGGGAAAGCAAAGAAAGTCAAGTGTAACGGAAGGAACGGCACGGCAAGGGGAAACAAGGCTAAGGCAAGACAACGCAAGGCTAGGCAATGCACGGAAGGCAAGCAAACAGTAACGGAAGGTAAGGAAGGCAAGGGAAAGCAAGGAAAGGCAATGGTAACGGAAGGAACGGCACGGCAAGGGGAAACAAGGCTAAGGCACGACAACGCACGCTAGGCAATGCACGGCAAGGCAAGGAAAGGGTAACGCATGGGAAAGAACGGTCAGGCGAGGCAAGGCTAAGGAAAGCCAACGCAAGGCTACGCAATGCACGGAAAGCAAGCAAGGAGTAACGGAATGCAGGGAAGGAAAGGGAAAGCAAGGGAAGGCAAGGGTAACGGAAGGAACGGCACGGCAAGGGTTAACAAGGCTAAGGCACGACAACACACGGCTAGGAAATGCACGGCAAGGAAAGGAAAGGGTAACGCAAGGCAAGGCACGGTGAGGCTAGGCAAGGTTAATGCACGACAACGCAAGGCTAGGCAATGCACGACAATGCAAGGAAAGCTTAAAGGAAAGGAAGGCACGGTCAGGCGAGATAAGGCTAAGGCAAGACAACGCAAGGCTAGGCAATGCACGGAAGGCAAGCAAAGAGTAACGGAAGGTAAGGATGGAATGGGAAAGCAAAGAAAGGCAAGTGTAACGGAAGGAACGGCAAGGCAAGGGGAAACAAGGCTAAGGCACGACAACGCACGGCTAGGCAATGCACGGCAAGGCAAGCAAAGGGTAACGCAAGGAAAGGCACGGTGAGGCTAGGCAAGGCTAATGCACGACAACGCAAGGCTAGGCAATGCACGACAATGCAAGAAAAGCTTAAAGCAAAGGAAGGCACGGTCAGGCGAGATAAGGCTAAGGCACGACAACGCAAGGCTAGGCAATGCACGGAAGGCAAGCAAAGAGTAACGGAACGCAAGGAACGCAAGGAAGGCAAGGGAAGGCAAGTGTAACGGAAGGAACGGCACGGCAAGGGGAAACAAGGCTAAGGCAAGACAACGCACGGCTAGGCAATGCACGGCAAGGCAAGGAAAGGGCAACGCAGGGGAAGGCACGGTCAGGTGAGGCAAGGATAAGGCACGACAATGCAAGGCTAGGCAATGCACGGCAAGGCAAGGAAAGAGTAACGGAAGGAAAGGAAGGCAAGGCAAAGCCAGGCAAGGCAAGTGTAACAAAAGGCACGCAACGGCAAGGGGAAACAAGGCTAAGGCACGACAACACACGGCTAGGAAATGCACGGCAAGGCAAGGAAAGGGTAACGCAAGGCAAGGCACGGTGAGGCTAGGCAAGGCTAATGCACGACAACTCAAGGCTAGGCAATGCACGACAATGCAACTAAAGCTTAAAGCAAAGGAAGGCACGGCCAGAAGAGATAAGGCTAAGGCACGACAACGCAAGGCTAGGCAATGCAGGGAAGGCAAGGAAAGAGTAACGGAAGGTAAGGAAGGCAAAGGAAAGCAAGGAAAGGCAATGGTAACGGAAGGAACGGCACGGCAAGGGGAAACAAGTCTAAGGCACGACAACGCACGCTAGGCAATGCACGGCAAGGGAAGGAAAGGGTAACGCATGGGAAAGAACGGTCAGGGGAGGCAACTCTAAGGCACGACAATGCAAGGCTTGGCAATGCACGGAAGGCAAGCAAAGAGTAACGGAAGGTAAGGAAGGCAAGGGAAAGGAAGGAACGGCACGGCAAGGGGAAACAAGGCTAAGGCACGACAACGCAAGGCTAGGCAATGCACGGTAGGCAAGCAAAGAGTAACGGAAGGTAAGGAAGGCAAGGGAAAGCAAGGAAAGGCAAGTGTAACGGAAGGAACGGCACGGCAAGGGGAAACAAGGCTAAGGCACGACAACGCACGCTAGGCAATGCACGGCAAGGCAAGGAAATGATAACGCATGGGAAAGCACGGTCAGGCGAATGCAAGCCTAAGGCATTACAACGCAAGGCTAGGCAATGCACGGAAAGCAAGCAAAGAGTAACGGAACGCAAGGAAGGCAAGGGAAAGCAAGGAAAGGCAAGGGTAACGGAAGGAACGGCACGGCAAGGGTTAACAAGGCTAAGGCACGACAACGGAGGGCTACGCAATGCACGGCAAGGCAAGGAAAGAGTAACGCAAGGAAAGGAAGGCAAGGCAAAGCCAGGCAAGGCAAGTGTAACAAAAGGCACGCAACGGCAAGGGGAAACAAGGCTAAGGAAAGCCAACGCAAGGCTAGGCAATGCACGGAAAGCAAGCAAAGAGTAACGGAACGCAAGGAAGGCAAGGGAAAGCAAGGAAAGGCAAGGGTAACGGAAGGAACGGCACGGCAAGGGGTATCAAGGCTAAGGCACGACAACACACGGCTAGGAAATGCACGCCAAGGCAAGGAAAGTGTAACCCAAGGCAAGGCAAGGCAAGGTGAGGCTAGGCCAGGCTAATGCACGACAACGCAAGGGTGGGCAATCCACGACAATGCAAGGAAAGCTTAAAGCAAAGGAAGGCACGGTCAGGCGAGATAAGGCTAAGGCACGACAACGCAAGGCTAGGCAATGCACGGAAGGCAAGCAAAGAGTAACGGAAGGTAAGGAAGGCAAGGGAAAGCAAAGAAAGGCAAGTGTAACGGAAGGAACGGCACGGCAAGGGGAAACAAGGCTAAGGCACGACAACGCACGCTAGGCAAGGCACAGCAAGGCAAGGAAAGGGTAACGCATGGGAAAGCACGGTCAGGCGAGGCAAGGCTAAGGCACGACAACGCAAGGCTAGGCAATGCACGGAAGGCAAGTAAAGAGTAACGGAACGCAAGGAAGGCAAGGGAAAGCAAGGGAAGGCAAGGGTAACGGAAGGAACGGCACGGCAAGGGGTAACAAGGCTAAGGCACGACAACGCAGGGCTAGGCAATGCACGGCAAGGCAAGGAAAGGGTAACCCAGGGGAAGGCACGGTCAGGTGAGGCAAGGATAAGGCAAGACAATGCAAGGCTAGGCAATGCACGGCAAGGCAAGGAAAGAGTAACGGAAGGAAAGGAAGGCAAGGCAAAGCCAGGCAAGGCAAGTGTAACAAAAGGCACGCAACGGCAAGGGGAAACACGGCTAAGGCACGACAACAGACGGCTAGGAAATGCACGGCAAGGCAAGTAAAGGGTAACGCAAGGCAAGGCACGGTGAGGCTAGGCAAGGCTAATGCACGACAACGCAAGGCTAGGCAATGCACGACAATGCAAGTAAAGCTTAAAGCAAAGGAAGGCACGGTCAGAATAGATAAGGCTAAGGCACGACAACGCAAGGCTAGGCAATGCAGGGAAGGCAAGGAAAGAGTAACGGAAGGTAAGGAAGGCAAAGGAAAGCAAGGAAAGGCAATGGTAACGGAAGGAACGGCACGGCAAGGGGAAACAAATCTAAGGCACGACAACGCACGCTAGGCAATGCACGGCAAGGGAAGGAAAGGGCAACGCATGGGAAAGAACGGTCAGGGGAGGCAAGGCTAAGGCACGACAACGCAAGGCTTGGCAATGCACGGAAGGCAAGCAAAGAGTAACAGAAGGTAAGGAAGGCAAGGGAAAGCAAAGAAAGGCAAGTGTAACGGAAGGAACGGCACGGCAAGGGGAAACAAGGCTAAGGCACGACAACGCAAGGCTAGGCAATGCACGGAAGGCAAGCAAAGAGTAACGGAAGGTAAGGAAGGCAAGGGAAAGCAAGGAAAGGCAAGGGTAACGGAAGGAACGGCACGGCAAGGGGAAACAAGGCTAAGGCACGACAACGCAGGCGGCAATGCACGCAGGCTAGGCAATGCACGGCAAGGCAAGGAAAGGGTAACGCATGGGAAAGCACGTTCAGGCGAGGCAAGGCTAAGGAAAGCCAACGCAAGGCTACGCAATGCACGGAAAGCAAGCAAGGAGTAACGGAATGCAAGGAAGGAAAGGGAAAGCAAGGGAAGGCAAGGGTAACGGAAGGAACGGCACGGCAAGGGTTAACAAGGCTAAGGCACGACAACACACGGCTAGGAAATGCACGGCAAGGCAAGGAAAGGGTAACGCAAGGCAAGGCACGGTGAGGCTAGGCAAGGTTAATGCACGACAACGCAAGGCTAGGCAATGCACGACAATGCAAGGAAAGCTTAAAGGAAAGGAAGGCACGGTCAGGCGAGATAAGGCTAAGGCACGACAACGCAAGGCTAGGCAATGCACGGAAGGCAAGCAAAGAGTAACGGAAGGTAAGGATGGAATGGGAAAGCAACGAAAGGCAAGTGTAACGGAAGGAACGGCACGGCAAGGGGAAACAAGGCTAAGGCACGACAACGCACGGCTAGGCAATGCACGGCAAGGCAAGCAAAGGGTAACGCAAGGAAAGGCACGGTGAGGCTAGGCAAGGCTAATGCACGAAAACGCAAGGCTAGGTAATGCACGACAATGCAAGGAAAGCTTAAAGCAAAGGAAGGCACGGTCAGGCGAGATAAGGCTAAGGCACGACAACGCAAGGCTAGGCAATGCACGGAAGGCAAGCAAAGAGTAACGGAACGCAAGGAAGGCAAGGGAAAGCAAGGGAAGGCAAGTGTAACGGAAGGAACGGCACGGCAAGGGGAAACAAGGCTAAGGCAAGACAACGCACGGCTAGGCAATGCACGGCAAGGCAAGGAAAGGGTAACGCAGGGGAAGGCACGGTCAGGTGAGGCAAGGATAAGGCACGACAATGCAAGGCTAGGCAATGCACGGCAAGGCAAGGAAAGAGTAACGGAAGGAAAGGAAGGCAAGGCAAAGCCAGGCAAGGCAAGTGTAACAAAAGGCACGCAACGGCAAGGGGAAACAAGGCTAAGGCACGACAACACACGGCTAGGAAATGCACGGCAAGGCAAGGAAAGGGTAACGCAAGGCAAGGCACGGTGAGGCTAGGCAAGGCTAATGCACGACAACTCAAGGCTAGGCAATGCACGACAATGCAACTAAAGCTTAAAGCAAAGGAAGGCACGGCCAGAAGAGATAAGGCTAAGGCACGACAACGCAAGGCTAGGCAATGCAGGGAAGGCAAGGAAAGAGTAACGGAAGGTAAGGAAGGCAAAGGAAAGCAAGGAAAGGCAATGGTAACGGAAGGAACGGCACGGCAAGGGGAAACAAGTCTAAGGCACGACAACGCACGCTAGGCAATGCACGGCAAGGGAAGGAAAGGGTAACGCATGGGAAAGAACGGTCAGGGGAGGCAACTCTAAGGCACGACAATGCAAGGCTTGGCAATGCACGGAAGGCAAGCAAAGAGTAACGGAAGGTAAGGAAGGCAAGGGAAAGGAAGGAACGGCACGGCAAGGGGAAACAAGGCTAAGGCACGACAACGCAAGGCTAGGCAATGCACGGTAGGCAAGCAAAGAGTAACGGAAGGTAAGGAAGGCAAGGGAAAGCAAGGAAAGGCAAGTGTAACGGAAGGAACGGCACGGCAAGGGGAAACAAGGCTAAGGCACGACAACGCACGCTAGGCAATGCACGGCAAGGCAAGGAAATGGTAACGCATGGGAAAGCACGGTCAGGCGAATGCAAGCCTAAGGCATTACAACGCAAGGCTAGGCAATGCACGGAAAGCAAGCAAAGAGTAACGGAACGCAAGGAAGGCAAGGGAAAGCAAGGAAAGGCAAGGGTAACGGAAGGAACGGCACGGCAAGGGGTAACAAGGCTAAGGCACGACAACGGAGGGCTACGCAATGCACGGCAAGGCAAGGAAAGAGTAACGCAAGGAAAGGAAGGCAAGGCAAAGCCAGGCAAGGCAAGTGTAACAAAAGGCACGCAACGGCAAGGGGAAACAAGGCTAAGGAAAGCCAAAGCAAGGCTAGGCAATGCACGGAAAGCAAGCAAAGAGTAACGGAACGCAAGGAAGGCAAGGGAAAGCAAGGAAAGGCAAGGGTAACGGAAGGAACGGCACGGCAAGGGGTAACAAGGCTAAGGCACGACAACACACGGCTAGGAAATGCACGCCAAGGCAAGGAAAGTGTAACCCAAGGCAAGGCAAGGCAAGGTGAGGCTAGGCAAGGTTAATGCACGACAACGCAAGGCTTGGCAATCCACGACAATGCAAGGAAAGCTGAAAGCAAAGGAAGGCACGGTCAGGCGAGATAAGGCTAAAGCACGACAACGCAAGGCTAGGCAATGCACGTAAGGCAAGCAAAGAGTAACGGAAGGTAAGGAAGGCAAGGGAAAGCAAGGAAAGGCAATGGTAACGGAATGAACGGGACGGCAAGGGGAAACAAGGCTAAGGCACGACAACGCACGCTAGGCAAGGCACAGCAAGGCAAGGAAAGGGTAACGCATGGGAAAGCACGGTCAGGCGAGGCAAGGCTAAGGCACGACAACGCAAGGCTAGGCAATGCACGGAAGGCAAGCAAAGAGAAACGGAAGGTAAGGAACGCAATGGAAAGCAAGGAAAGGCAAGTGTAACGGAAGGAACGGCACGGCAAGGGGAAACAAGGCTAAGGCACGACAACGCACGCTAGGCAATGCACGGCAAGGCAAGGAAAGGGTAACGCATGGGAAAGAACGGTCAGGCGAGGCAAGGCTAAGGGAAGCCAACGCAAGGCTACGCAATGCACGGAAAGCAAGCAAGGAGTAACGGAATGCAGGGAAGGAAAGGGAAAGCAAGGGAAGGCAAGGGTAACGGAAGGAACGGCACGGCAAGGGTTAACAAGGCTAAGGCACGACAACACACGGCTAGGAAATGCACGGCAAGGAAAGGAAAGGGTAACGCAAGGCAGGGCACGGTGACGCTAGGCAAGGTTAATGCACGACAACGCAAGGCTAGGCAATGCACGACAATGCAAGGAAAGCTTAAAGGAAAGGAAGGCACGGTCAGGCGAGATAAGGCTAAGGCACGACAACGCAAGGCTAGGCAATGCACGGAAGGCAAGCAAAGAGTAACGGAAGGTAAGGATGGAAAGGGAAAGCAAAGAAAGGCAAGTGTAACGGAAGGAACGGCAAGGCAAGGGGAAACAAGGCTAAGGCACGACAACGCACGGCTAGGCAATGCACGGCAAGGCAAGCAAAGGGTAACGCAAGGAAAGGCACGGTGAGGCTAGGCAAGGCTAATGCACGAAAACGCAAGGCTAGGTAATGCACGACAATGCAAGGAAAGCTTAAAGCAAAGGAAGGCACGGTCAGGCGAGATAAGGCTAAGGCACGACAACGCAAGGCTAGGCAATGCACGGAAGGCAAGCAAAGAGTAACGGAACGCAAGGAAGGCAAGGGAAAGCAAGGGAAGGCAAGTGTAACGGAAGGAACGGCACGGCAATGGGAAACAAGGCTAAGGCAAGACAACGCACGGCTAGGCAATGCACGGCAAGGCAAGGAAAGGGTAACGCAGGGGAAGGCACGGTCAGGTGAGGCAAGGATAAGGCACGACAATGCAAGGCTAGGCAATGCACGGCAAGGCAAGGAAAGAGTAACGGAAGGAAAGGAAGGCAAGGCAAAGCCAGGCAAGGCAAGTGTAACAAAAGGCACGCAACGGCAAGGGGAAACAAGGCTAAGGCACGACAACACACGGCTAGGAAATGCACGGCAAGGCAAGGAAAGGGTAACGCAAGGCAAGGCACGGTGAGGCTAGGCAAGGCTAATGCACGACAACTCAAGGCTAGGCAATGCACGACAATGCAACTAAAGCTTAAAGCAAAGGAAGGCACGGCCAGAAGAGATAAGGCTAAGGCACGACAACGCAAGGCTAGGCAATGCAGGGAAGGCAAGGAAAGAGTAACGGAAGGTAAGGAAGGCAAAGGAAAGCAAGGAAAGGCAATGGTAACGGAAGGAACGGCACGGCAAGGGGAAACAAGTCTAAGGCACGACAACGCACGCTAGGCAATGCACGGCAAGGGAAGGAAAGGGTAACGCATGGGAAAGAACGGTCAGGGGAGGCAACTCTAAGGCACGACAATGCAAGGCTTGGCAATGCACGGAAGGCAAGCAAAGAGTAACGGAAGGTAAGGAAGGCAAGGGAAAGGAAGGAACGGCACGGCAAGGGGAAACAAGGCTAAGGCACGACAACGCAAGGCTAGGCAATGCACGGTAGGCAAGCAAAGAGTAACGGAAGGTAAGGAAGGCAAGGGAAAGCAAGGAAAGGCAAGTGTAACGGAAGGAACGGCACGGCAAGGGGAAACAAGGCTAAGGCACGACAACGCACGCTAGGCAATGCACGGCAAGGCAAGGAAATGGTAACGCATGGGAAAGCACGGTCAGGCGAATGCAAGCCTAAGGCATTACAACGCAAGGCTAGGCAATGCACGGAAAGCAAGCAAAGAGTAACGGAACGCAAGGAAGGCGAGGGAAAGCAAGGAAAGGCAAGGGTAACGGAAGGAACGGCACGGCAAGGGGTAACAAGGCTAAGGCACGACAACGGAGGGCTACGCAATGCACGGCAAGGCAAGGAAAGAGTAACGCAAGGAAAGGAAGGCAAGGCAAAGCCAGGCAAGGCAAGTGTAACAAAAGGCACGCAACGGCAAGGGGAAACAAGGCTAAGGAAAGCCAAAGCAAGGCTAGGCAATGCACGGAAAGCAAGCAAAGAGTAACGGAACGCAAGGAAGGCAAGGGAAAGCAAGGAAAGGCAAGGGTAACGGAAGGAACGGCACGGCAAGGGGAAACAAGGCTAAGGCACGACAACACACGGATAGGAAATGCACGGCAAGGCAAGGAAACTGTAACGCAAGGCAAGGCAAGGCAAGGTGAGGCTAGGCAAGGTTAATGCACGACAACGCAAGGCTTGGCAATGCACGACAATGCAAGGAAAGCTTAAAGTAAAGGAAGGCACGGTCAGGCGAGATAAGGCTAAGGCACGACAACGCAAGGCTAGGCAATGCACGGAAGGCAAGGAAAGAGTAACGGAAGGTAAGGAAGGCAAGGGAAAGCAAGGAAAAGCAATGGCAACGGAAGGAACGGCACGGCAAGGGGAAACAAGGCTAAGGCACGACAACGCACGCTAGGCAATGCACGGCAAGGCAAGGAAAGGGTAACGCATGGGAAAGCACGGTCAGGCGAGGCAACGCTAAGGCACGACCACGCAAGGCTTAGGCAATGCACGGAAGGCAAGCAAAGAGTAACGGAAGGTAAGGAAGGCAAAGGAAAGCAAAGAAAGGCAAGTGTAACGGAAGGAACGGCACGGCAAAGGGAAACAACGCTAAGGCACGACAACGCACGGCTAGGCAATGCCCGGCAAGGCAAGCAAAGGGTAACGAAAGGAAAGGCACGGTGAGGGTAGGCAAGGCTAATGCACGAAAACGCAAGGCTAGGCGATGCACGACAATGCAAGGAAAGGTTAAAGCAAAGGAAGGCAAGGTCAGGCGAGATAAGGCTAAGGCACGACAACGCAAGGCTAGGCAATTCAGGGAAGGCAAGCAAAGAGTAACGGAAGGTAAGGAAGGCAAGGAAAAGCAAGGAAAGGCAAGGGTAACGGAAGGAACGGCACGGCAAGGGGAAACAAGGCTAAGGCACGGCAACGCACGCTAGGCAATGCACGGCAAGGCAAGGAAAGGGTAACGCATGGGAAAGCACGGTCAGGCGAGGCAAGGCTAAGGCATGACAACGCAAGGCTAGGCAATGCACGGAAAGCAAGCAAAGAGTAACGGAACGCAAGGAAGGCAAGGGAAAGCAAGGGAAGGCAAGGGTAACGGAAGGAACGGCACGGCAAGGGGTAACAAGGCTAAGGCACGACAACGCAGGGCTAGGCAATGCACGGCAAGGCAAGGAAAGGGTAACGCAGGGGAAGGCACGGTCAGGTGAGGCAAGGATAAGGCACGACAATGCAAGGCTAGGCAATGCACGGAAGGCAAGGAAAGAGTAACGGAAGGAAAGGAAGGCAAGTCAAAGCCAGGCAAGGCAAGTGTAACAAAAGGCACGCAACGGCAAGGGGAAACAAGGCTAAGGCACGACAACAGACGGCTAGGAAATGCACGGCAAGGCAAGGAAAGGGTAACGCAAGGCAAGGCACGGTGAGGCTAGGCAAGGCTAATGCACGACAACGCAAGGCTAGGCAATGCACGACAATGCAAGTAAAGCTTAAAGCAAAGGAAGGCACGGTCAGAAGAGATAAGGCTAAGGCACGACAACGCAAGGCTAGGCAATGCAGGGAAGGCAAGCAAAGAGTAACGGAAGGTAAGGAAGGCAAAGGAAAGCAAGGAAAGGCAATGGTAACGGAAGGAACGGCACGGTAAGGGGAAACAAATCTAAGGCACGACAACGCACGCTAGGCAATGAACGGCAAGGGAAGGAAAGGGTAACGCATGGGAAAGCACGGTCAGGGGAGGCAAGGCTAAGGCACGACAACGCAAGGCTTGGCAATGCACGGAAGGCAAGCAAAGAGTAACGGAAGGTAAGGAAGGCAAGGGAAAGCAAAGAAAGGCAAGTGTAACGGAAGGAACGGCACGGCAAGGGGAAACAAGGGTAAGGCTCAACAACGCACGCTAGGCAATGCACGGCAAGGCAAGGAAAGGGTAACGCATGGGAAAGCACGGTCAAGCGAGGCAAGGCTAAGGAAAGCCAACGCAAGGCTAGGCAATGCACGGAAAGCAAGCAAGGAGTAACGGAATGCAAGGAAGGAAAGGGAAAGCAAGGGAAGGCAAGGGTAACGAAAGGAACGGCACGGCAAGGTGTAACAAGGCTAAGGCACGACAACACACGGCTAGGAAATGCACGGCAAGGCAAGGAAAGGGTAACGCAAGGCAAGGCACGGTGAGGCTAGGCAAGGTTAATGCACGACAACGCAAGGCTAGGCAATGCACGACAATGCAAGGAAAGCTTAAAGCAAAGGAAGGCACGGTCAGGCGAGATAAGGCTAAGGCACGACAACGCAAGGCTAGGCAATGCACGGAAGGCAAGCAAAGAGTAACGGAAGGAAAGGAAGGCAAGGGAAAGCAAGGAAAGGCAAGTGTAACGGAAGGAACGGCACGGCAAGGGGAAACAAGGCTAAGGCACGACAACGCACGCTAGGCAATGCACGGCAAGGCAAGGAAAGGGTAACGCATGTGAAAGCACGGTCAGGCGAGGCAAGGCTAAGGCACGACAACGCAAGGCTAGGCAATGCACGGAAAGCAAGCAAAGAGTAACGGAACGCAAGGAAGGCAAGGGAAAGCAAGGGAAGGCAAGGGTAACGGAAGGAACGGCACGGCAAGGGGTAACAAGGCTAAGGCACGACAACGCAGGGCTAGGCAATGCACGGCAAGGCAAGGAAAGGGTAACGCAGGGGAAGGCACGGTCAGGTGAGGCAAGGATAAGGCACGACAATGCAAGGCTAGGCAATGCACGGCAAGGCAAGGAAAGAGTAACGGAAGGAAAGGAAGGCAAGTCAAAGCCAGGCAAGGCAAGTGTAACAAAAGGCACGCAACGGCAAGGGGAAACAAGGCTAAGGCACGACAACACACGGCTAGGAAATGCACGGCAAGGCAAGTAAAGGGTAACGCAAGGCAAGGCACGGTGAGGCTAGGCAAGGCTAATGCACGACAACGCAAGGCTAGGCAATGCACGACAATGCAAGTAAAGCTAAAAGCAAAGGAAGGCACGGTCAGAAGAGATAAGGCTAAGGAACGACAACGCAAGGCTAGGCAATGCAGGGAAGGCAAGGAAAGAGTAACGGAAGGTAAGGAAGGCAAAGGAAAGCAAGGAAAGGCAATGGTAACGGAAGGAACGGCACGGCAAGGGGAAACAAGGCTAAGGCACAACAACGCACGGCTAGGCAATGCACGGCAAGGCAAGGAAAGGGTAACGCATGGGAAAGCACGGTCAGGCGAGGCAAGGCTAAGGAAAGCCAACGCAAGGCTAGGCAATGCACCGTAAGCAAGCAAGGAGTAACGGAATGCAAGGAAGGAAAGGGATAGCAAGGGAAGGCAAGGGTAACGGAAGGAACGGCACGGCAAGGGGTAACAAGGCTAAGGCACGACAACACACGGCTAGGAAATGCACGACAAGGCAAGGAAAGGGTAACGCAAGGCAAGGCACGGTGAGGTTAGGCAAGGTTAATGCACGACAACGCAAGGCTAGGTAATGCACGACAATGCAAGGAAAGCTTAAAGCAAAGGAAGGCACGGTCAGGCGAGATAAGGCTAAGGCACGACAACGCAAGGCTAGGCAATGCACGTAAGGCAAGCAAAGAGTAACGGAAGGTAAGGAAGGCAAGGGAAAGCAAGGAAATGCAATGGTAACGGAAGGAACGGCACGGCAAGGGGAAACAAGGCTAAGGCACGACAACGCACGCTAGGAAATGCACGGCAAGGCAAGGAAAGGGTAACGCATGGGAAAGCACGGTCAGGCGAGGCAAGGCTAAGGCACGACAACCCAAGGCTAGGCAATGCACGGAAGGCAAGCAAAGAGTAACGGAAGGTAAGGAAGGAAAGGGAAAGCAAAGAAAGGCAAGTGTAACGGAAGGAACGGCACGGCAAGGGGAAACAAGGCTAAGGCACGACAACGCACGGCTAGGCAATGCACGGCAAGGCAAGCAAAGGGTAACGCAAGGAAAGGCACGGTGAGGCTAGGCAAGGCTAATGCACGAAAACGCAAGGCTAGGCAATGCACGACAATGCAAGGAAAGCTTAAAGCAAAGGAAGGCACGGTCAGGCGAGATAAGGCTAAGGCACGACAACGCAAGGCTAGGCAATGCGCGGAAGGCAAGCAAAGAGTAAGGGAAGGTAAGGAAGGCAAGGGAAAGCAAGGAAAGGCAAGTGTAACGGAAGGAACGGCACGGCAAGGGGAAACAAGGCTAAGGCACGACAACGCACGCTAGGCAATGCACGGCATGGCAAGGAAAGGGTAACGCATGGGAAAGCACTGTCAGGCGAGGCAAGGCTAAGGCATGACAACGCAAGGCTAGGCAATGCACGGAAAGCAAGCAAAGAGTAACGGAACGCAAGGAAGGCAAGGGAAAGCAAGGGAAGGCAAGGGTAACGGAAGGAACGGCACGGCAAGGGGTAACAAGGCTAAGGCACGACAACGCAGGGCTAGGCAATGCACGGCAAGGCAAGGAAAGGGTAACCCAGGGGAAGGCACGGTCAGGTGAGGCAAGGATAAGGCAAGACAATGCAAGGCTAGGCAATGCACGGCAAGGCAAGGAAAGAGTAACGGAAGGAAAGGAAGGCAAGGCAAAGCCAGGCAAGGCAAGTGTAACAAAAGGCACGCAACGGCAAGGGGAAACACGGCTAAGGCACGACAACAGACGGCTAGGAAATGCACGGCAAGGCAAGTAAAGGGTAACGCAAGGCAAGGCACGGTGAGGCTAGGCAAGGCTAATGCACGACAACGCAAGGCTAGGCAATGCACGACAATGCAAGTAAAGCTTAAAGCAAAGGAAGGCACGGTCAGAATAGATAAGGCTAAGGCACGACAACGCAAGGCTAGGCAATGCAGGGAAGGCAAGGAAAGAGTAACGGAAGGTAAGGAAGGCAAAGGAAAGCAAGGAAAGGCAATGGTAACGGAAGGAACGGCACGGCAAGGGGAAACAAATCTAAGGCACGACAACGCACGCTAGGCAATGCACGGCAAGGGAAGGAAAGGGCAACGCATGGGAAAGAACGGTCAGGGGAGGCAAGGCTAAGGCACGACAACGCAAGGCTTGGCAATGCACGGAAGGCAAGCAAAGAGTAACGGAAGGTAAGGAAGGCAAGGGAAAGCAAAGAAAGGCAAGTGTAACGGAAGGAACGGCACGGCAAGGGGAAACAAGGCTAAGGCACGACAACGCACGGCTAGGCAATGCACGGCAAGGCAAGCAAACTGTAACGGAAGGCAAGGGAAAGCAAGGCAAGGCAAGGGTAACGGAAGGTACGGCACGGCAAGGGGAAACAAGGCTAAGGCACGACAACGCAGGCTAGGCAATGCACGGCAAGGCAAGGAAAGGGTAACGCATGGGAAAGAACGGTCAGGCGAGGCAAGGCTAAGGAAAGCCAACGCAAGGCTACGCAATGCACGGAAAGCAAGCAAGGAGTAACGGAATGCAGGGAAGGAAAGGGAAAGCAAGGGAAGGCAAGGGTGACGGAAGGTACGGCACGGCAAGGGTTAACAAGGCTAAGGCACGACAACGCACGGCTAGGCAATGCACGGCAAGGCAAGGAAAGGGTAACGCAAGGCAAGGCACGGTGAGGCTAGGCAAGGTTAATGCACGACAACGCAAGGCTAGGCAATGCACGACAATGCAAGGAAAGCTTAAAGGAAAGGAAGGCACGGTCAGGCGAGATAAGGCTAAGGCAAGACAACGCAAGGCTAGGCAATGCACGGAAGGCAAGCAAAGAGTAACGGAATGTAAGGAAGGCAAGGGAAAGCAAGGAAAGGCAATGGTAACGGAAGGAACGGCACGGCAAGGGGAAACAAGGCTAAGGCACGACAACGAACGCTAGGCAATGCACGGCAAGGCAAGGAAATGGTAACGCATGGGAAAGCACGGTCAGGCGAGGCAAGGCTAAGGCACGACAACTCAAGGCTAGGCAATGCACGGAAGGCAAGCAAAGAGTAACGGAAGGTAAGGATGGAAAGGGAAAGCAAAGAAAGGCAAGTGTAACGGAAGGAACGGCAAGGCAAGGGGAAACAAGGCTAAGGCACGACAACGCACGGCTAGGCAATGCACGGCAAGGCAAGCAAAGGGTAACGCAAGGAAAGGCACGGTGAGGCTAGGCAAGGCTAATGCACGAAAACGCAAGGCTAGGTAATGCACGACAATGCAAGGAAAGCTTAAAGCAAAGGAAGGCACGGTCAGGCGAGATAAGGCTAAGGCACGACAACGCAAGGCTAGGCAATGCACGGAAGGCAAGCAAAGAGTAACGGAACGCAAGGAAGGCAAGGGAAAGCAAGGGAAGGCAAGTGTAACGGAAGGAACGGCACGGCAAGGGGAAACAAGGCTAAGGCACGACAACGCACGGCTAGGCAATGCACGGCAAGGCAAGCAAAGGGTAACGCAAGGAAAGGCACGGTGAGGCTAGGCAAGGCTAATGCACGAAAACGCAAGGCTAGGAAATGCACGACAATGCAAGGAAAGCTTAAAGCAAAGGAAGGCACGGTCAGGCGAGATAAGGCTAAGGCACGACAACGCAAGGCTAGGCAATGCGCGGAAGGCAAGCAAAGAGTAACGGAAGGTAAGGAAGGCAAGGGAAAGCAAGGAAAGGCAAGTGTAACGGAAGGAACGGCACGGCAAGGGGAAACCAGGCTAAGGCACGACAACGCACGCTAGGCAATGCACGGCATGGCAAGGAAAGTGTAACGCATGGGAAAGCACGGTCAGGCGAGGCAAGGCTAAGGCATGACAACGCAAGGCTAGGCAATGCACGGAAAGCAAGCAAAGAGTAACGGAACGCAAGGAAGGCAAGGGAAAGCAAGGGAAGGCAAGGGTAACGGAAGGAACGGCACGGCAAGGGGTAACAAGGCTAAGGCACGACAACGCAGGGTTAGGCAATGAACGGCAAGGCAAGGAAAGGGTAACCCAGGGGAAGGCACGGTCAGGTGAGGCAAGGATAAGGCAAGACAATGCAAGGCTAGGCAATGCACGGCAAGGCAAGGAAAGAGTAACGGAAGGAAAGGAAGGCAAGGCAAAGCCAGGCAAGGCAAGTGTAACAAAAGGCACGCAACGGCAAGGGGAAACACGGCTAAGGCACGACAACAGACGGCTAGGAAATGCACGGCAAGGCAAGTAAAGGGTAACGCAAGGCAAGGCACGGTGAGGCTAGGCAAGGCTAATGCACGACAACGCAAGGCTAGGCAATGCACGACAATGCAAGTAAAGCTTAAAGCAAATGAAGGCACGGTCAGAATAGATAAGGCTAAGGCACGACAACGCAAGGCTAGGCAATGCAGGGAAGGCAAGGAAAGAGTAACGGAAGGTAAGGAAGGCAAAGGAAAGCAAGGAAAGGCAATGGTAACGGAAGGAACGGCACGGCAAGGGGAAACAAATCTAAGGCACGACAACGCACGCTAGGCAATGCACGGCAAGGGAAGGAAAGGGCAACGCATGGGAAAGAACGGTCAGGGGAGGCAAGGCTAAGGCACGACAACGCAAGGCTTGGCAATGCACGGAAGGCAAGCAAAGAGTAACGGAAGGTAAGGAAGGCAAGGGAAAGCAAAGAAAGGCAAGTGTAACGGAAGGAACGGCACGGCAAGGGGAAACAAGGCTAAGGCAAGACAACGCAAGGCTAGGCAATGCACGGAAGGCAAGCAAACAGTAACGGAAGGTAAGGAAGGCAAGGGAAAGCAAGGAAAGGCAATGGTAACGGAAGGAACGGCACGGCAAGGGGAAACAAGGCTAAGGCACGACAACGCACGCTAGGCAATGCACGGCAAGGCAAGGAAAGGGTAACGCATGGGAAAGAACGGTCAGGCGAGGCAAGGCTAAGGAAAGCCAACGCAAGGCTACGCAATGCACGGAAAGCAAGCAAGGAGTAACGGAATGCAGGGAAGGAAAGGGAAAGCAAGGGAAGGCAAGGGTAACGGAAGGAACGGCACGGCAAGGGTTAACAAGGCTAAGGCACGACAACACACGGCTAGGAAATGCACGGCAAGGAAAGGAAAGGGTAACGCAAGGCAAGGCACGGTCAGGCGAGGCAAGGCTAAGGCACGACAACGCAAGGCTAGGCAATGCACGACAATGCAAGGAAAGCTTAAAGGAAAGGAAGGCACGGTCAGGCGAGATAAGGCTAAGGCAAGACAACGCAAGGCTAGGCAATGCACGGAAGGCAAGCAAAGAGTAACGGAACGCAAGGAAGGCAAGGGAAAGCAAGGGAAGGCAAGGGTAACGGAAGGAACGGCACGGCAAGGGGAAACAAGGATAAGGCACGACAACGCAAGGCTAGGCAATGCACGGCAAGGCAAGGAAAGGGTAACGCATGGGAAAGCACGGTCAGCCGAGGCAAGGCTAAGGCACGACAACGCAAGGCTAGGCAATGCACGGAAGGCAAGCAAAGAGTAACGGAAGGTAAGGAAGGCAAGGGAAAGCAAAGAAAGGCAAGTGTAACGGAAGGAACGGCAAGGCAAGGGGAAACAAGGCTAAGGCACGACAACGCACGGCTAGGCAATGCACGGCAAGGCAAGCAAAGGGTAACGCAAGGAAAGGCACGGTGAGGCTAGGCAAGGCTAATGCACGAAAACGCAAGGCTAGGTAATGCACGACAATGCAAGGAAAGCTTAAAGCAAAGGAAGGCACGGTCAGGCGAGATAAGGCTAAGGTACGACAACGGAAGGCTAGGCAATGCACGGAAGGCAAGCAAAGAGTAACGGAAGGCAAGGAAGGCAAGGGAAAGCAAGGCAAGGCAAGGGTAAGGGAAGGAACGGCACGGCAAGGGGAAACAAGGCTAAGGCACGACAACGCAGGGCTAGGCAATGCACGGCAAGGCAAGGAAAGGGTAACGCAGGGGAAGGCACTGTCAGGTGAGGCAAGGATAAGGCACGACAATGCAAGGCTAGGCAATGCACGGCAAGGCAAGGAAAGAGTAACGGAAGGAAAGGAAGGCAAGGCAAAGCCAGGCAAGGCAAGTGTAACAAAAGGCACGCAACGGCAAGGGGAAACAAGGCTAAGGCACGACAACACACGGCTAGGAAATGCACGGCAAGGCAAGGAAAGGGTAACGCAAGGCAAGGCACGGTGAGGCTAGGCAAGGCTAATGCACGACAACTCAAGGCTAGGCAATGCACGACAATGCAACTAAAGCTTAAAGCAAAGGAAGGCACGGCCAGAAGAGATAAGGCTAAGGCACGACAACGCAAGGCTAGGCAATGCAGGGAAGGCAAGAAAAGAGTAACGGAAGGTAAGGAAGGCAAAGGAAAGCAAGGAAAGGCAATGGTAACGGAAGGAACGGCACGGCAAGGGGAAACAAGTCTAAGGCACGACAACGCACGCTAGGCAATGCACGGCAAGGGAAGGAAAGGGTAACGCATGGGAAAGAACGGTCAGGGGAGGCAACTCTAAGGCACGACAATGCAAGGCTTGGCAATGCACGGAAGGCAAGCAAAGAGTAACGGAAGGTAAGGAAGGCAAGGGAAAGGAAGGAACGGCACGGCAAGGGGAAACAAGGCTAAGGCACGACAACGCAAGGCTAGGCAATGCACGGTAGGCAAGCAAAGAGTAACGGAAGGTAAGGAAGGCAAGGGAAAGCAAGGAAAGGCAAGTGTAACGGAAGGAACGGCACGGCAAGGGGAAACAAGGCTAAGGCACGACAACGCACGCTAGGCAATGCACGGCAAGGCAAGGAAATGGTAACGCATGGGAAAGCACGGTCAGGCGAGGCAAGCCTAAGGCATTACAACGCAAGGCTAGGCAATGCACGGAAAGCAAGCAAAGAGTAACGGAACGCAAGGAAGGCAAGGGAAAGCAAGGAAAGGCAAGGGTAACGGAAGGAACGGCACGGCAAGGGGTAACAAGGCTAAGGCACGACAACGCAGGGCTAGGCAATGCACGGCAAGGCAAGGAAAGAGTAACGCAAGGAAAGGAAGGCAAGGCAAAGCCAGGCAAGGCAAGTGCAACAAAAGGCACGCAACGGCAAGGGGAAACAAGGCTAAGGAAAGCCAAAGCAAGGCTAGGCAATGCACGGAAAGCAAGCAAAGAGTAACGGAACGCAAGGAAGGCAAGGGAAAGCAAGGAAAGGCAAGGGTAACGGAAGGAACGGCACGGCAAGGGGTAACAAGGCTAAGGCACGACAACACACGGCTAGGAAATGCACGGCAAGGCAAGGAAAGGGTAACGCAAGGCAAGGCAAGGTGAGGCTAGGCAAGGTTAATGCACGACAACGCAAGGCGTGGCAATCCACGACAATGCAAGGAAAGCTTAAAGCAAAGGAAGGCACGGTCAGGCGAGATAAGGCTAAAGCACGACAACGCAAGGCTAGGCAATGCACGTAAGGCAAGCAAAGAGTAACGGAAGGTAAGGAAGGCAAGGGAAAGCAAGGAAAGGCAATGGTAACGGAAGGAACGGGACGGCAAGGGGAAACAAGGCTAAGGCACGACAACGCACGCTAGGCAATGCACGGCAAGGCAAGGAAAGTTTAACGCATGGGAAAGCACGGTCAGGCGAGGCAAGGCTAAGGCACGACAACCCAAGGCTAGGCAATGCGCGGAAGGCAAGCAAAGAGTAACGGAAGGTAAGGAAGGAAAGGGAAAGCAAAGAAAGGCAAGTGTAACGGAAGGAACGGCACGGCAAGGGGAAACAAGGCTAAGGCACGACAACGCACGGCTAGGCAATGCACGGCAAGGCAAGCAAAGGGTAACGCAAGGAAAGGCACGGTGAGGCTAGGCAAGGCTAATGCACGAAAACGCAAGGCTAGGCAATGCACGACAATGCAAGGAAAGCTTAAAGCAAAGGAAGGCACGGTCAGGCGAGATAAGGCTAAGGCACGACAACGCAAGGCTAGGCAATGCACGGAAGGCAAGGAAAGAGTAACGGAAGGTAAGGAAGGCAAGGGAAAGCAAGGAAAAGCAATGGTAACGGAAGGAACGGCACGGCAAGGGGAAACAACGCTAAGGCACGACAACGCACGCTAGGCAATGCACGGCAAGGCAAGGAAAGGGTAACGCATGGGAAAGCACGGTCAGGCGAGGCAACGCTAAGGCACGACCACGCAAGGCTTAGGCAATGCACGGAAGGCAAGCAAAGAGTAACGGAAGGTAAGGAAGGCAAGGGAAAGCAAGGAAAGGCAAGTGTAACGGAAGGAACGGCACGGCAAGGGGAAACAACGCTAAGGCACGACAACGCAAGGCTAGGCAATGCCCGGCAAGGCAAGCAAAGGGTAACGAAAGGAAAGGCACGGTGAGGGTAGGCAAGGCTAATGCACGAAAACGCAAGGCTAGGCGATGCACGACAATGCAAGGAAAGGTTAAAGCAAAGGAAGGCAAGGTCAGGCGAGATAAGGCTAAGGCACGACAACGCAAGGCTAGGCAATTCAGGGAAGGCAAGCAAAGAGTAACGGAAGGTAAGCAAGGCAAGGAAAAGCAAGGAAAGGCAAGGGTAACGGAAGGAACGGCACGGCAAGGGGGAACAAGTCTAAGGCACGACACCGAACGCTAGGCAATGAACGGCAAGGCAAGGAAAGGGTAGCGCATGGGAAAGCACGGTCAGGCGAGGCAAGGCTAAGGCACGACAACGCAAGGCTAGGCAATGCACGGAAGGCAAGCAAAGAGTAACGGAAGGTAAGGAAGGCAAGGGAAAGCAAGGAAAGGCAAGTGTAACGGAAGGAACGGCACGGCAAGGGGAAACAATGCTAAGGCACGACAACGCACGCTAGGCAATGCACGGCAAGGCAAGGAAAGGGTAACGCATGGGAAAACACGGTCAGGCGAGGCAAGGCTAAGGCATGACAACGCAAGGCTAGGCAATGCACGGAAAGCAAGCAAAGAGTAACGGAACGCAAGGAAGGCAAGGGAAAGCAAGGGAAGGCAAGGGTAACGGAAGGAACGGCACGGCAAGGGGTAACAAGGCTAAGGCACGACAACGCAGGGCTAGGCAATGCACGGCAAGGCAAGGAAAGGGTAACGCAGGGGAAGGCACGGTCAGGTGAGGCAAGGATAAGGCAAGACAATGCAAGGCTAGGCAATGCACGGCAAGGCAAGGAAAGAGTAACGGAAGGAAAGGAAGGCAAGTCAAAGCCAGGCAAGGCAAGTGTAACAAAAGGCACGCAACGGCAAGGGGAAACAAGGCTAAGGCACGACAACACACGGCTAGGAAATGCAAGGCAAGGCAAGTAAAGGGTAACGCAAGGCAAGGCACGGTGAGGCTAGGCAAGGCTAATGCACGACAACGCAAGGCTAGGCAATGCACGACAATGCAAGTAAAGCTTAAAGCAAAGGAAGGCACGGTCAGAAGACATAAGGCTAAGGCACGACAACGCAAGGCTAGGCAATGCAGGGAAGGCAAGCAAAGAGTAACGGAAGGTAAGCAAAGGAAAGCAAGGAAAGGCAATGGTAACGGAAGGAACGGCACGGCAAGGGGAAACAAATCTAAGGCACGACAACGCACGCTAGGCAATGCACGGCAAGGGAATGAAAGGGTAACGCATGGGAAAGAACGGTCAGGGGAGGCAAGGCTAAGGCACGACAACGCAAGGCTTGGCAATGCACGGAAGGCAAGCAAAGAGTAACGGAAGGTAAGGAAGGCAAGGGAAAGCAAAGAAAGGCAAGTGTAACGGAAGGAACGGCACGGCAAGGGGAAACAAGGCTAAGGCTCAACAACGCACGCTAGGCAATGCACGGCAAGGCAAGGAAAGGGTAACGCATGGGAAAGCACGGTCAGGCGAGGCAAGGCTAAGGAAAGCCAACGCAAGGCTAGGCAATGCACTGTAAGCAAGCAAGGAGTAACGGAATGCAAGGAAGGAAAGGAAAGCAAGGGAAGGCAAGGGTAACGGAAGGAACGGCACGGCAAGGGAAGGCAAGGGTAACGGCACGGCAAGGGTTAGGGATAGCAAGGGAAGGCAAGGGTAACGGAAGGAACGGCAAGGCAAGGGGTAAGAAGGCTAAGGCACGACAACACACGGCTAGGAAATGCACGGCAAGGCAAGGAAAGGGTAACGCAAGGCAAGGCACGGTGAGGCTAGGCAAGGTTAATGCACGACAACGCAAGGCTAGGCAATGCACGACAATGCAAGGAAAGCTTAAAGCAAAGGAAGGCACGGTCAGGCGAGATAAGGCTAAGGCACGACAACGCAAGGCTAGGCAATGCACGGAAGGCAAGCAAAGAGTAACGGAAGGTAAGGAAGGCAAGGGAAAGCAAGGAAAGGCAATGGTAACGGAAGGAACGGCACGGCAAGGGGAAACAAGGCTAAGGCACGACAACGCACGCTAGGCAATGCACGGCAAGGCAAGGAAAGGGTAACGCATGGGAAAGCACGGTCAGGCGAGGCAAGGCTAAGGCACGACAACTCAAGGCTAGGCAATGCACGGAAGGCAAGCAAAGAGCAACGGAAGTTAAGGAAGGAAAGGGAAAGCAAAGAAAGGCAAGTGTAACGGAAGGAACGACACGGCAAGGGGAAACAAGGCTAAGGCACGACAACGCACGGCTAGGCAATGCACGGCAAGGCAAGCAAAGGGTAACGCAAGGAAAGGCACGGTGAGGCTAGGCAAGGCTAATGCACGAAAACGCAAGGCTAGACAATGCACGACAATGCAAGGAAAGCTTAAAGCAAAGGAAGGCACGGTCAGGCGAGATAAGGCTAAGGCACGACAACGCAAGGCTAGGCAATGCACGGAATGCAAGCAAAGAGTAACGGAAGGTAAGGAAGGCAAGGGAAAGCAAGGAAAGGCAATGGTAACGGAAGGAACGGCACGGCAAGGGGAAACAAGGCTAAGGCACGACAACGCACGCTAGGCAATGCACGGCAAGGCAAGGAAAGGGTAACGCATGTGAAAGCACGGTCAGGCGAGGCAAGGCTAAGGCACGACAACGCAAGGCTAGGCAATGCACGGAAAGCAAGCAAAGAGTAACGGAACGCAAGGAAGGCAAGGGAAAGCAAGGGAAGGCAAGGGTAACGGAAGGAACGGCACGGCAAGGGGAAACAAGGCTAAGGCACGACAACGCAGGGCTAGGCAATGCACGGCAAAGCAAGGAAAGGGTAACGCAGGGGAAGGTACGGTCAGGTGAGGCAAGGATAAGGCACGACAATGCAAGGCTAGGCAATGCACGGCAAGGCAAGGAAAGAGTAACGGAAGGAAAGGAAGGCAAGGCAAAGCCAGGCAAGGCAAGTGTAACAAAAGGCACGCAACGGCAAGGGGAAACAAGGCTAAGGCACGACAACACACGGCTAGGAAATGCACGGGAAGGCAAGTAAAGGGTAACGCAAGGCAAGGCACGGTGAGGCTAGGCAAAGCTAATGCACGACAACGCAAGGCTAGGCAATGCACGACAATGCAAGTAAAGCTTAAAGCAAAGGAAGGCAAGGTCAGGCGAGATAAGGCTAAGGCACGACAAGGCAAGGCTAGGAAATTCAGGGAAGGCAAGCAAAGAGTAACGGAAGGTAAGCAAGGCAAGGAAAAGGAAGGAAAGGCCAGGGTAACGGAAGGAACGGCACGGCAAGGGGAAACAAGTCTAAGGCACGACACCGAACGCTAGGCAATGCACGGCAAGGGAAGGAAAGGGTAACGCATGGGAAAGAACGGTCAGGGGAGGCAAGGCTAAGGCACGACAACGCAAGGCTTGGCAATGCACGGAAGGCAAGCAAAGAGTAACGGAAGGCAAGGAAGGCAAGGGAAAGCAAGGCAAGGCAAGGGTAACGGAAGGAACGGCACGGCAAGGGGAAACAAGGCTAAGGCAATGCACGGAAGGCAAGCAAAGAGTAACGGAAGGCAAGGAAGGCAAGGGAAAGCAAGGCAAGGCAAGGGTAACGGAAGGAACGGCACGGCAAGGGGAAACAAGGCTAAGGCACGACAACGCAGGCTAGGCAATGCACGGCAAGGCAAGGAAAGGGTAACGCATGGGAAAGCACGGTCAGGCGATGCAAGGCTAAGGCATGACAACGCAAGGCTAGGCAATGCACGGAAAGCAAGCAAAGAGTAACGGAACGCAAGGAAGGCAAGGGAAAGCAAGGGAAGGCAAGGGTAACGGAAGGAACGGCACGGCAAGGGGTAACAAGGCTAAGGCACGGCAACGCAGGCCTAGGCAATGCACGGCAACGCAAGGAAAGGGTAACGCAAGGCAAGGCACGGTGAGGCTAGGCAAGGCTAATGCACGACAACGCAAGGCTAGGCAATGCACGACAATGCAAGGAAAGCTTAAAGCAAAGGAAGGCACGGTCAGGCGAGATAAGGCTAAGGCACGACAACGCAAGGCTAGGCAATGCAGGGAAGGCAAGCAAAGAGTAACGGAACGTAAGGAAGGCAAGGAAAAGAAAGGAAAGGCAAGGGTAACGGAAGGAACGGCACGGGAAGCAGAAACAAGGCTAAGGCACGGCAACGCAGGCTGAGGCAATGCACGGCAAGGCAAGGAAGGGGTAACGCATGGGAAAGCACGGTCAGGCGAGGCAAGGCTAAGGCACGACAACGCAAGGCTAGGCAATGCACGGAAGGCAAGCAAAGAGTAACGGAAGGTAAGGAAGGCAAGGGAAAGCAAAGAAAGGCAAGTGTAACGGAAGGAACTGCACGGCAAGGGGAAACAAGGCTAAGGCACGACAACGCACGGCTAGGCAATGCACGGCAAGGCAAGCAAAGGGTAACGCAAGGCAAGGCACGGTGAGGCTAGGCAAGGCTAATGCACGAAAACGCAAGGCTGGGCAATGCACGACAATGCAAGGAAAGCTTAAAGCAAAGGAAGGCA